>NC_141877.1:489577390-489880421 GCF_056163025.1 Triticum urartu
AAGGAATTTGGCGAGGATGCGCCTAAATAAATTATGCTCTGGCATCAGTGTCCTCAATCTCCCCACAAAGAGAACGGGCGGTGACCGCGTTACCATTACATTTCAAAATCTGGTCACTCGCTGGACGGCGCCACCTAATCACTTTCCAAGGAAATTTTTTAATACTTTGAGTCAAAAGAACGTGCATCATCACTTTTGATTCTTGTAGAAGTGAGATTAGCTAGCTCCTATATTTTTCCTTCAAATCAGAGAGGGCCCCTATTCTTGTTCCTCTTTTGAGAAAGGACGTTGCACAACCAGTGGTTGTTTCCTTTCCACGGGCTACAAATCTTAGAAAGCTGAGAGTGCTCCCATTGTTGAAGTGGTTGTTGTCGCCACAGTGAAGCGCACGGAGAGCACGTGCTCTCTGAGGCCACTCAAAGTCTCTGACTCCAACATGGTTTGAGTGACAACCTCCTGAATGCCTATATTGCTACATGCCTATCAGTGATCAACCGTCATGCTGGAAAGCAAAGCATATAGGGAGCATCGAGAAGCAAAGGCAAAGGGGCGCCAAAGCAATGGAAAAGCCAGGGAGCGGGATGATTGATAGTCGCGCATACATACTTTTGGGGATGTCCTTTATGGCGTAATTGGAATTTTTTTCTCCGTGTTACTCGGCGAACATATTAGATTGCTATACCTTTCCTTTGCTTCTTTAGTTCAGTTCCACTCTCGACATTCTTATAGTGCTTACTGCACAAGCATATGCTCAAATTGCTTTCTCCAAATGCTATCTTCATTTAACACGCTTTGGACAACCTAATAAAGTTTGATTATGGCATTAGCAAATTAAGCTCGGTTCATATTTTTTTTGAAAAGAAGAAGGACCCCCGGCCACTGCATCTAGACAATGCATGCAACCACTTTATTAATTATTCACACAAGACCTTACAAAGGCATACTGATGAAGACATGTACCTAGGGTAGGGACACGGGCCTGACCTAAGAGTCCTACTCTAGGACCCCCCTGGGAGAAATCACCTTTCAATCGACTTGAAGGCGTCCCACTCGACAGGCTCAAGACACTCGACCAAGAAGCTATCACTCGACCAAGAAGCTATCACTCGACCGCCAGGAGATCAGCAGTCGCTCTGTAGGCAAACGGTCAGCCGTTAAGTACTCTTCATGGTCATTATAGCACTTTATTAGAGGCGTTACCAGTAACGCCCAATCTTAAATGTACTTTAAACCCTGCATTACTGAGGGCAGGAGGGGGCCGGCGAACTCTATATAAGCCACCCCCCTCCTCAGTAGGAAGGGTTCGCACCCCTGTAACCTATACACGCATAATCCAGTCGACCGCCTCCGGGCCCCGAGACGTAGGGCTATTACTTCCTCCGAGAAGGGCCTGAACTCGTAAACCTCGCGTGTAACAACTTCCCTATAGCTAGGATCTCGCCTCTCCATACTCACCCCCCTACATCACTGTCAGAGTTAGAACCACGACAGTTGGCGCCCACCGTGGGGCAAGAATCTTAGCGCTTAGTTGGAGAAGTTGTGATTTTTCTCGATCCCTTTGATCATGTTTTCTTGCGGAGTTTTGGTGGAGGGCCGCGAGATCCGTCTCGGCGCGTTCACCTTCATCGTCGACGACTCTGCCTGGCTTCAGGAGGCGCCGCTCGACATCGACGCGCTCCCCGCCCGCAGTGCGACACATTTCCGCGCATGCGTTCGCGGCGTCCTCCTGCGGCAACCGTCGACCCAATATGGGTCGGCCCCCGTATCGTCTCCCCGCCCTGTCTCCCACCAGCGCAAGCGCTCCGGTCGGTCAAGACTTCAGCGGTGGGTGAGGCACGCCGTGGCCCGCCAATTGGCAGCCCCGCAAGTCGCGGCCATCGAGCCCGTCGAATCCCTCTACGGCCTGTTCGATCTGTCGACTGGCTCCGTGGAGACCGCATCCGAGTGCGACAGCAGCGATCCAGCGGCTGAGGTTCTGGCGGTCGATGGGACACACAGTCCCCCTGGTTTCCCTCGCACTGACGGAGGCGCGGGTGGGGGCGATCCGTCGCATACCCACGACGAATATCTCCCCGAACCTCTCACGTCATTGCAGCGAGAGGAGCCTCGCCGCCGGAACATGGACGCGCTCCGCACTCCTATCGTCGGAGAGACCCCCGAGGCCCGGGCCTTGGAGGACGCGCGTTTGGCCAACTTGGCCGAGCGCACTCGACTGGAGAATCTCCAGCGAGCACTCGACGAGCAAGCGCGTCAGCGGGCTCCCGAGTCTAGTCGACGCCAGCTCTTCCCGCCGACGCAGGTATATCGAACCCCAGTTCAGAATCTGGCCGCCGCGGCCCGTATAGCAGAATCGATTCCGCCTTCCCAGTCAGAGGCTGGCAGGGGCTTGTTACAGATCAGAGCATTGCTCCGGGCGGCGGGAGACCAGAATTCCGCTGTCTCTCAGTCGCGGAATAGGATCCACAGTCGGTCTATCGCAACAGATACAGTCGAGTCAGCTCACAGCCCGAGATCGCCCCCGAGGCGTGAGGGACGTGGTGGCCAGCATGATCAGTACAGGAGGAATGAGCGGTATGATCACCGGTTCGACCGTGATGATCGACGTCGAGTGCCAACCCCTCCCCCGAGGAGTGGGTCATATGCGCCTCGACGGCAAGATGACAGACACCCTCATAGTGTTAGGCAGAGGATTCCAGTCGACCCCAGAGACTCAGGCTTTGATGCGAGATCCATGCTCGTCCAAGGTTTGGTTGACAGGAACAGAGCTCATCGAGAAGGCCACAACCGAGATGCGCCTGCCAGCAGCAGAGTACGTGCTTGAGGGCCAGAGTGTTTCAGTCGAGCCATCAGAGCCGCAGTGATACCTCCCAATTTCAGGTTGGCGACTGGAATCGGCAAGTTCACCGGTGAATCTAAGCCTGACACCTGGCTCGAGGATTACCGAGTGGCTGTACAGATTGGCGGTGGCAATGACGAGGTGGCCATGAAGCATTTGCCTCTCATGTTAGAGGGTTCGGCCAGAGCATGGCTAAATCAGTTGTCACCCAGCAGCATTTACACTTGGGAGGACCTCTCCCGAGTGTTTATCAGAACCTTTGAAGGAACATGCAAGCGACCCGCAGGCCTAACCGAGCTGCGGTCTTGCGTACAGAAGCCAAATGAAACTCTGAGGGAATACATCCAGAGGTGGATCACGCTGCATCACTCGGTTGAGAACGTGCCGGACCATCAAGCAGTTTGTGCCTTCAAGGAAGGCGTTAAATACAGAGAGTTGAATCTGAAGTTCGGTCGAACTGGAGAGATGTCGCTGAATCGGATGATGGAGATTGCCACCAAGTATGCTAACGGAGAAGACGAAGATCGACTCCGGAGTGGCAATCAGAAAGCAGTCGCCCAGGAAACTGGAGGCAATTCCAGTCGGAAGCAAAAGCGGAAGGCCGAGCCAGCCGCTCCTGGGGAGGCCCTGGCCGTAGCCCAGGGGAACTTCAAGGGAAGACCCAAGGGCACCTGGAAGCCCAAAAAAGTCAAGGATCAAGACGGAAATGATGTTTTGGATCTGCCATGTCACATCCACACCAAGAAGGATGAAGAGGGTAATTTTATTTACCCAAAGCATACCACTCGACAGTGCCGACTCCTGATCCAGCAGTTCCAAGGAAAGCAGTCCAAGGATAAGGAAAAAGAGTCGGACAGGGTCGAGGACAAGGAAGACAGCGACGATGGATACCCCCAAGTCAACTCCACCCTGATGATTTTTGCCGATGTCGAGAGCAAAAGTCGACTGAAAGTCATTAACCGAGAGGTGAACATGGTTGCTCCGGCAACACCCAGTTACCTAAAGTGGTCCCAGACTGCCATCACATTCGACCAGTCTGATCACCCGACGCACATTGCCACCCCTGGGAGGCAAGCTTTGGTGGTCGACCTAATTGTTGAAGGCACTCGACTGACTAAAGTCCTGATGGATGGAGGCAGTGGCCTGAACATACTGTATGCTGAAACATTGAAAGGAATGGGCATTCCGATGTCCAGACTCAGCACCAGTAACATGAGTTTCCATGGAGTCATTCCTGGGAAGAAAGCCCAGTCACTCGGCCAGATCGCTCTTGATGTGGTTTTCGGTGATTCAAAGAATTACCGCAAAGAAAAATTGATATTCGAGGTCGTGGACTTCCAAAGTGCTTACCACGCCATTTTGGGCAGGCCATCTTACGCACGCTTCATGGCCCGGCCATGTTACGTGTACCTCAAACTGAAGATGCCTGGCCCCAAAGGTGTGATCACTGTCACAGGCAATCGGAAGAAGGCGGAAGAGTGCTTTCAGAGGGGCTCAAAGATTACAGATGCTCAGATGGCAGTGGTCGAGCTGCAAGAGTACCAAAAGACTGCCGACCCAAGCGAGTTGCTACGAGCCAAGAAACCTGCTTCAGAATCAGCTTTTCAGTCGTACGGTGAAACAAAAACAGTCAACGTTCACCCGACCGACCCCGATGCTGCCCCGACTCACATCTCAACGACGCTTGACTCCAAATAGGAGGAAGCGCTCATCCAGCTCCTCCGTGAGAACTGGGACATCTTCGCATGGAAACCCTCAGACATGCCTGGAGTTCCCAGGGGGCTGGCTGAGCACCGTCTACGGGTCGACCCAAAATTCAAGCCTGTGAAGGAACATCTTCGGCGGTCCGCCGTGCAGAAGAAGCAAGCCATTGGCGAGGAGGTGGCTCAGCTCTTAGCAGCAGAGTTCATCCGAGAAATTTACCACTCCGAGTGGCTCGCCAATGTCGTCATGGTCCCCAAGAAGGACAAGTCACTTCGCATGTGCATTGACTTCAAACATATCAATCGGGCCTGCCCGAAAGATCATTTTCCTCTCCCTCGCATCGACCAAATAGTCGACTCGACTGCGGGGTGCGAGAGATTGTCTTTTCTAGATGCTTATTCCGGATACCATCAGATCCGTCTGTATGGACCCGACGAAATCAAAACAGCTTTCATCACCCCATTCGGATGCTTCTGTTATGTCACTATGCCGTTCGGCCTCAAAAACGCCGAAGCCACATTCATGAGAATGATTCAGAAGTGTTTACTCACTCAAATCAGTCGGAATGTGGAGGCATACATGGATGATATTGTGGTCAAGTCACGCAAAGGTTCCGACCTGCGAGCTGACCTTGCCGAAACTTTTGCCAACCTCAGGAGGTATGATATCAAGCTCAATCCATCAAAATGCACATTCGGAGTTCCAGGCGGAAAGTTACTCGGTTTTCTCGTTTCCGAACGAGGGATCGACGCCAATCCTGAGAAAATTGGCACCATACTCCGGATGAAGCGTCATGTGCGCGTGCACGATGTCCAAAAGCTTACAGGTTGCTTGGCCGCTTTGAGTCGATTCATTTCTCGCCTCGCTGAAAAGGCATTGCCTCTCTACCGACTGATGAAGAAGTCTGACAAGTTCGAGTGGACTCCAGAAGCTGACGCAGCGTTTGCAGAACTCAAAGCTCCGCTCTCCACCCAGCCGGTGCTTGCTGCCCCAATCAGCAAAGAGCCTCTGCTGCTGTACATTGCGGCCACAGGACAAGTTGTCAGTACAGTACTCACGGTCGAGCGGGAAGAAGAAGGAAAGGCCTTCAGAGTTCAGCGCCCAGTCTATTATCAGTCTGAAGTTTTGACTCCTTCAAAACAAAGATACCCTCACTACCAGAAGCTTGTATATGGGATTTACATGACCACGAAGAAGGTTGCACATTACTTCTCTGACCACTCCATTACAGTCGTCAGCGACGCCCCACTGTCAGAGATACTGCATAACAGAGATGCAACTGGTCGAGTGGCCAAGTGGGCGATTGAACTCCTTCCCTTAGATATCAGGTTTGAAGCAAAGAAGGCTATTAAGTCCCAAGCGATCGCAGATTTCGTCGCCGAGTGGATTGAACAGCAGCTTCCGACTCAAGTTCACTCGGAGCACTGGACCATGTTCTTCGATGGATCTAAGATGCTGAATGGTTCCGGTGCTGGGGTAGTTCTAGTCTCCCCCCGAGGAGATAAGCTCAGATATGTTCTCCAGATTCACTTCGATTCCTCCAACAATGAAGCAGAGTATGAAGCACTTTTGTATGGGTTGCGCATGGCCATTTCACTCGGCGTCCGTCGCCTCATGGTCTATGGAGACTCAGATTTGGTGGTTAATCAGGTGATGAAGGAGTGGGACGTCAGAAGTCCAGCTATGACTGGTTATTGCAATGCAGTGAGAAAGCTAGAAAAGAAATTCGAGGGGTTAGAGCTGCATCACATCCCCCGACTCAAAAATCAAGCAGCCGATGATCTGGCAAAGATAGGCTCCAAGAGAGAAGCCATTCCCAGCAATGTGTTTTTGGAGCACATCCGCTCGCCGTCAGTCCAGGAGGATCCTTTCACAGAAGAAGCCCCACAACCTAAAAGTGCCACAGATCCGACTGAAGTCGAAGTTCCTGCTGTGGTCGACCTGATCATGGAAGTCTTGGCCATTACTCCCGACTGGACGATACCATACATCGCATATATCCTAAGGAAAAAGCTCCCAGAGGACGAGGAAGAGGCTCGACAGATCGTCCGCCGATCTAAGGCCTTCACGGTCATAAAGGGGCAGTTGTACAGAGAAAGCGCGACTGGAATCGGTCAGAAGTGCATAACTCCGGAAGAAGGTCAGATGATTCTTGATGAGATCCATTCGGGGACCTGCGGTCACCATGCGTCCTCCCGGACCATTGTGGCCAAAGCATACCGAGCGGGATTTTACTGGCCAAGAGCGAATGAGATGGCAAAGGAGATAGTTGACAAGTGTGAGGGGTGTCATTTCTACTCCAACATGTCCCACAAACCCGCATCAGCCCTGAAGACCATTCCACTCGTCTGGCCCTTCGCTGTCTGGGGACTGGATATGGTCGTCCCTCTGAGAACAGGCAGGAGCGGATTCACCCATGTGCTTGTGGCAGTCGACAAGTTTACCAAGTGGATTGAAGCTAAACCCATCAAGAACCTCGATGCTAGCACTACTATTAGTTTCGTCAGAGGACTAACATTCAGATATGGAGTCCCTCACAGCATCATCACTGACAATGGGTCAAACTTCGATTCGGACCAGTTCAGAGCCTTTTGCGCCTCTCAAGGCACTCGTGTCGACTATGCGTCAGTCGCCCACCCCCAGTCGAATGGACAAGCTGAAAGGGCAAATGGTCTGATCCTCAAAGGACTAAAGCCTCGGCTAATGCGTGATCTCAAGCACGTAGCAGGTGCCTGGGTCAACGAGCTTCCGTCAGTTTTGTGGGGATTAAGGACCACCCCTAACCGGTCGACTGGAAGAACCCCATTCCTTCTTGTTTATGGAGCCGGAGCCGTTCTGCCAAGTGATCTCCTTCACAACGCTCCCCGAGTCGAGCTTTACACCGAAGACGAAGCAGAACAGGCTCGGCAAGATGCAGTAGACCTCCTGGAAGAAGAAAGAGAGATGGCCATGATCAGATCGACCATTTATCAGCAAGACTTGCGTCGATTCCATGCCCGACATGTGAAGAGTCGAGCCTTCCAAGAAGGAGATTTGGTCCTCCGAGTGGATCAACAGAAACCTCACAAGCTTGCTCCTACTTGGGAAGGCCCCTTCATCATCACCAGAGTCCTCCACAACGGAGCGTATCACCTCTACAATGTTGATCGCCAGATCGACGAGCCGCGAGCTTGGAATGCGGAACTACTCCGCCCCTTTTACACTTAAGTTCCTTCCCATAAAGATGTAATAAGAGAAACTTCCGCAGTCCATTTTTATCAAAGTCAAGAGTGTTCCAATGATTATTGTCACTCCTGTTTACATACGAGAACCCCCAGTGGGTGACTTAGCCGCGAACCCGTTTCGCCTAAGTTGAAAAAATCCTACCGAGTGGAGAGCGATCCTCCTACTCGGAGGCTTAGCTGCAGTCCAGCACTCGCCTAAGTTCTCCTACGCAGAGACTTAGCTGCAGTCAGCACTCGCCTAAGTTTAAAAAATCCTACCGAGTGGAGAGCGATCCTCCCACTCGGAGGCTTAGCTGCAGTCCAGCACTCGCCTAAGTTCTCCTACGCAGAGACTTAGCTGCAGTCAGCACTCGCCTAAGTTTAAAAAATCCTACCGAGTGGAGAGCGATCCTCCCACTCGGAGGCTTAGCTGCAGTCCAGCACTCGCCTAAGTTCTCCTACGCAGAGACTTAGCTGCAGTCAGCACTCGCCTAAGTTTGAAAAATCCTACCGAGTGGAGAGCAAACCTCCCACTCGGGGGCTTAGCCGCAGTCCAGCACTCGCCTAAGTTCTCCTACGCAGAGACTTAGCTGCAGTCAGCACTCGCCTAAGTTTGAAAAATCCTACCGAGTGGAGAGCAAACCTCCCACTCGGGGGCTTAGCTGCAGTCCAGCACTCGCCTAAGTTCTCCTACGCAGAGACTTAGCTGCAGTCAGCACTCGCCTAAGTTTAAAAAATCCTACCGAGTGGAGAGCGATCCTCCCACTCGGAGGCTTAGCTGCAGTCCAGCACTCGCCTAAGTTCTCCTACGCAGAGACTTAGCTGCAGTCAGCACTCGCCTAAGTTTGAAAAATCCTACCGAGTGGAGAGCAAACCTCCCACTTGGGGGCTTAGCTGCAGTCCAGCACTCGCCTAAGTTCTCCTACGCAGAGACTTAGCTGCAGTCAGCACTCGCCTAAGTTTAAAAAATCCTACCGAGTGGAGAGCGATCCTCCCACTCGGAGGCTTAGCTGCAGTCCAGCACTCGCCTAAGTTCTCCTATGCAGAGACTTAGCTGCAGTCAGCACTCGCCTAAGTTTAAAAAATCCTACCGAGTGGAGAGCGATCCTCCCACTCGGAGGCTTAGCTGCAGTCCAACACTCGCCTAAGTTCTCCTACGCAGAGACTTAGGTGTAGTCAGCACTCGCCTAAGTTTGAAAAATTCTACCGAGTGGAGAGCCAACCTCCCACTCGGGGGCTTAGCTGCAGTCCAGCACTCGCCTAAGTTCTCCTATGCAGAGACTTAGCTGCGGTCAGCACTCGCCAAGTTTAAAAAAATCCTACCGAGTGGAGAGCAATCCTCCCACTCGGGGGCTTAGCTGCAGTCCAGCACTCGCCTAAGCTCTCCTACGAAGAGACTTAGTTGCGGTCAGCACTCGCCTAAGTTTAAAAAATCCTACCGAGTGGAGAGCAAACCTCCCACTCGGGGGCTTAGCTACAGTCCAGCACTCGCCTAAGCTCTCCTATGAAGAGACTTAGCTGCGGTCAGCACTCGCCTAAGTTTAAAAATCCTACCGAGTGGAGAGCAAACCTCCCACTCGACGGGTCATCCACAAAGAGGTTCAACGACAAATCAAGTTCAAATAAAGCCTAAAAGATCCGAGAGACCTTAGATCAAAGTACTCGAGCCCACAGCTCGGCAGAGTTAAAACTGTTACACTTCCACTCGGCATTCCGAGATGAATTTAAGGCAGAGTTCAACGGATTACAAAATACACTCGGCATCCCGAGGCAAGTTTTTTCATTCCTCAGGAGGAGGAGGACTGGCAGGGGCGACGAACTCATCCAAGTCGATCCCATCTGCGATGCGGGTAGCAGCAGCAATGAATGTCTCCATGAAGTCCTGGAAGTTGTGCTTCCTCGTGTTGGCGACTTGGATGGTGGCCAGCTTCTCCTCCCGCACCTCCTTACAGTGGACGCGGACCAGGGACAGAGCCACGTCAGCGCCACACCGAGCTAAAGACTTCTTCCACTCCTGCACTCGGTCAGAGATTCCATTGAGTCGAGTCATGAGAGACTCGAGATCATTCTGGAGCATAGATTCTGGCCAAAGTGTCGGGTCGATCCGCGTCATGGCAACCTTCAGTCGAGCCAAGTAATCCACGACGCCGTCAACACGAGACTCCAGACGGAGCACGTTCATTGCGGCCTCGTCCTTCACAAGAGAGTTAACAGGGTCCAAGCTCGGCTCCACTCGACTGGTCTCCTCTTCAAAATTCTGGCAAAGCTCTGCATACAAGATTCAAGGATAAGACAATTTTCACAGAATGAGTCGACTCAAAAACCAGTCGGAACTGAATGCGCACCTCCAAGCTTAAGGTACAACATCTTCGCGAGGTCCCCCAAGTAGCTCTCCAGGTCGTTTTTCCCGCGAGCAAGGCCTTCCAGCTTCTCGCTCAGGGTGAGGTTCTCCTTCTTCCAACGTGAACACTCCCTGTTGGCTTCATTCAGAGCAGTCTTGAGCTTGGTATTTTCTTGTTCTAAGTGGTCGACCGAAGATAGCTTCTGTGCGGCCAGAGCGGTCTTGTCTTCAGCCTCCTTGCGGGCAGCAGCCAAGTCCTGATCCTTCTTCGCCAGAGCTTCTTTCAGTGTTTCTGCAAAAACGATGATTGAGTCGGAGAAAGCGAAGAAATACTAACCAGTTGACAAAGGCGTCTTACCTGCGGCGCCATCTCTGACCGTCTGCAGTTCTGTCCTGGCCAGCTCCAGATCAAGTTTCATTTGAATTTGCTGCTTCTCCAAGTCAGCCAAGTGGGTTCCAAGATCACAAGATTTCTGAAGCCAGAGAGGAGGAGTTACAATTTCAGTAAAAAGGAAAAAGCAACAAAGGCAGTAAACACTAAGACTACGGCCGACTGCCAGCAGTCCACCATAGTCTCGGGGACTACACCCAGTGGGTGCACTTAGCGTGCCCCCACCGGTTTCTATCCCACCCGACCGACCCCCGAAGTCGAGTCAAAGGCCACCCGACCGACCCCTGAAGTCGAGTCAAAGACAAGTTGCTTCCGAGCAGCTAAGAGATAATAAGCCTACACCCAGTAAAAAAAGAAGAGAGAGAAAGCCGTCGACTGCCCGAAGTCGACGGGATACCGTTCCATTCGACATGGCCCGATCAGACAGAACGAAGAGATTCAACTATGACTCAATTTAAAGACTACAGCCGACTGCCAGCAGCCGACCGTAGTCTCGGGGACTACACCCAGTGGGTGCACTTAGCGTGCCCCCACTCGTCAAAAAAAACAAACACACACCCAGTGGGTGTACAAACTTAAAGACCTTCGGGAAAGAGAATCTTCAAAGGACATACCAAAACAGACCAAGTGTTGAAGTCGACTGACCTGGACATTGCTCTGAAGAGCCGAGCTTGCGTCGTAAGACGCCTGGCAAGCCTCCCGAGCCACTTTTACCTGTTCCATCATTACTCCAGCCTGGCGTACAGCCTCCTTCGCAGCAGCCGCTTGGTCCTCAGGGATGGGGTACGCAGCAAAAAGCGAAGACGGATCTGCAGTCGACGCTGAAGGCTGCACACTCGTCAAAGGAACAGCGAAGGTCACGGAAGCCCGAGTGGGTTCGCCATCATCCCGAACTGCAGCCTCAGGCGCGGGAGTGGATTGCGGAGTCTTGCCAGCCAACACCTTCTTCTTCCTCTTCACCCTCAATGGTGCGTCGTCGTCGTCGTCCGGGAGGTCGATAACATGAGGAGGAGCTGCAAGGACAACATTCAATCGACCAACACTTCAGTCGACTCGTAAGCAGGACAGCAGTGATCGTACCAGGGTTGGAGGTGACAGCGTCCTCGATCTCTTGGTCGTCGTTCCTGGCAGAGACCTCAGAAGTTGCTCCACTACAAATCAGAAAAGATTAGTCAGTTGGCCCAGAGAATCGACCAAGGATCCGTCCACAGTCGACAAAGGAAAGCAAGTGTTTTTGTTACCCCGAAATGGTGGGAACAGCTATCTTCATCTTGGGCAAGGCCTTGGGCGGCTTAGATGGCGCCGTTCGTGGGTGCTTGGGAGCCTTCCCGGTCGGCGGAGGAGAAAAAGTCCGAGGGCGTTTCGACGACTGCCCGACAGGAGCGGTCGCCTTGCCACGTTCCTGCGCTGGATCGTGGACGAGCTTGGATCGTCCCTCCGGGCGGGAGGGTTCAGCTTCCTCCTCCTCTTCACTGGAGAAGATGTCGTCGCCCTCCTCTCCCTCACCGTCGGACTCCCACTCGACCTGGTCGTCCCCGCTCTCGCCTCCGCTCCCTTCGCCTTCCTCGGTCGGCCCTTGGGCTCCGTTGGGCGTCGAGTACATCTCAGTGGTAGCCTGGAAGACAACAGACAGGACGAAAGTCAGTCGACTTACACAAAGAAGACTAATACAGAAGATCAGATATCCGACACAAAAACATGCCTGATCCACTTCATATGAGTGGTCGAGTGGAATCACCCTTCTGGCTCCTCGGGGGTTGTCTTTATTCCCCGTGATGCTTGACAACCACCCCTCCAGCATCTCATCGGTGACCTCCTCCGGGTGGATCCGAGTGGTGTCGTCAAGGCCAGAATACAGCCACATCGGATGGTCTCGCGCCTGGAGCGGTTGGATGCGCCTCTGGAGAAAGACCTCTAACAGGTCCATCCCAGTCACCCCCTCACGGACAAGTTCAACCACTCGGCCCGCCAATACCTTGACCTGGGTGCTTTCCTCCGGCGTGACCTTCAGAGAGATAGGCTTCTCGGCTCGGTCGAGTGAAAAAGGAGGAAGACCGGTCGACTGCCCGGGGGTCGCCTGGTCCTGGCAGTAGAACCAGGTCGGCTGCCAGCCGCGGACCAACTCCAGGAAGGTGATAGAGGGGAAACAGCTCTTCCCCCTCGTCTGGATCGCCAGACCCCCGCACAACTGGATAACTTGCGTCTTCTCGTCACTCGACTTGGCCTTCTTCACCGACTGGGAGCGGCAAGTGAAGATATGCTTGAAAAGCCCCCAATGCGGACGGCAACCCAGGAAAGCCTCGCACATGGAAATGAACGCGGCAAGGTAGACTATGGAATTGGGGGTAAAGTGATGGAGCTGCGCTCCGAAGAAATTCAAGAAACTCCGGAAGAACGGATGGGGAGGCAGAGAAAACCCTCGGTCGATGTGAGTGGCGAGGAGCACGCACTCACCGTCGCGGGGTTGCGGCTCGATCTCCCTCCCCGGGAGACGCGCGGCCTCGTGGGGAATGGCTCCTCCCTCGACCATGTCGTCGAGGTCTTCCTGTCGGAGCACCGATGGCATCCAATCACCCTGAATCCAACCCTTGGGCAGGGTGGTCCGGGATGAAGATCCACCTCGCGAAGACTTCTTCCCCTTCCCCGCCGCCGCCTTCTTCGCGCGCTCCAAAGCGGTGGTCTTGCCCTTCACCATTGTCGCCGGGGAGATCTCGCACGGGCTCGCGGCGCTAGGGTACGGCCGAGGGTCGCAGGAGGGCTGACGAAGGAAGAGAGGAAGAAAGAAAGAAGGAAGCAGAAGAGAGCGCACGGCTTAGAAACCCCGAGCCGGCAACTTATAAGGGGCCGCTCCCGAGTGGCTGGCCGGTAGGCCCAGGCCATCCAGTCAAATCCCGCAATAGACGCGCGCAGTACGTGGCGAAAAAGGCGACGCGGAGATCGAGGAACTTCCGCTTTATCGCTTCCGATTACTGCGGCCGCTCCCGTCCCGCGCGCTTCCCAAAATCCAAATCCCGCGACATCCGCGGGCCGCAGAACAACTTGCTAAAAAATAGAAGACCCCGATCGCGCCGGCACTCGGTATGGCACAAACAAAGAAATTCACTCGACGGAAGGCCTGGAATGGATCAAGGCGACTGAAAAAGGTTGGCAACGTCATCCGTGACGATTGTCCCGAAACGAGGCGCTCACATAGCCCGAAGAACCAGTCAGAAAGATCTCCAACTCTTTCCCCACTCTAACCTCAATCCATTCGGGGGCTAATGATGAAGACATGTACCTAGGGTAGGGACACAGGCCTGACCCAAGAGTCCTACTCTAGGACCCCCCTGGGAGAAATCACCTTTCAATCGACTTGAAGGCGTCCCACTCGACGGGCTCAAGACACTCGACCAAGAAGCTATCACTCAACCAAGAAGCTATCACTCGACCGCCAGGAGATCAGCAGTCGCTCTGTAGGCAAACGGTCAGCCGTTAAGTAGTCTTCATGGTCATTATAGCACTTTATTAGAGGCGTTACCTGTAACGCCCAATCTTAAATGTACTTTAAACCCTGCATTACTGAGGGCAGGAGGGGGCCGGCGAACTCTATATAAGCCACCCCCCTCCTCAGTAGGAAGGGTTCGCACCCCTGTAACCTATACACGCATAATCCAGTCGACCGCCTCCGGGCCCCGAGACGTAGGGCTATTACTTCCTCCGAGAAGGGCCTGAACTCGTAAACCTCGCGTGTAACAACTTCCCTATAGCTAGGATCTCGCCTCTCCATACTCACCCCCCTACATCACTGTCAGAGTTAGAACCACGACACATACAGCAGTAAGACTAAAGCCACCATCTAAGCAACCTCTGTCGCTACTCCTATCCAGTTGATGTAGGGATGCTGATAGTCTTGGCCTAATACCAAACAAACCTCGCTACCAAACCTAATATCTAAGACCTAAGGTCCCAACTAGGACGCCTGCCGGGTATGGGGCACCCACCAGTTCGGCACACTCCTCAACCAGGATGCCTGCCGGGTATGAGGCCGCCGCAGCCACCTGCCACCAATATGGTTCAGTGATGTACTGTTGCATCTACTTTGCCCAGTCTAGCTGCCGTGGACGCCACCACGATGCCAGACAACGCCACCATCCTGCGCTCGTCCATCATCACATGCCCACCGACGAGACCCTGCTGCTCCATGCCACCTAGACTCGCCGTCGTCGACGCGAGAGAAGGCATGTCGCACCACCTAACGCCTCTTCCATCCAGCGCCACTCCACAAACGATGCCCCCAATAGGGAACACGACACCGCAGCGCCGCCATGGTCCGATCCGGTGATCTTAGGATTTCTTCCGGAGCGGCACGAGCAGGTTGATGATAGTTGCTTGACGATGCCTTCATCAAGGTAACGACGTAGACGCCGCCATCGCCCGCCATGACCGGAGTCGGCTCGGTTTTCACCGGCGACTATGTCTCCCCAATTCGCCGCCGGTGCTAATAGTGGGATCCAAGATGTTGGGAAACGTAGTAATTTCAAAAAAATTCCTACGCACACACAGAATCATGGTGATGCATAGCAACGAGAGGGAAGAGTATGTCCACGTACCCTCGTAGACTGAATGCGGAAGCGTTAGCACAACGCGGTTGATGTAGTCGAACGTCTTCACAATCCGACCGATCCAAGTACCGAGCGCACGGCACCTCCGAGTTCTGCACACGTTCAACTCGATGACGACCTGCGAGCTCCAATCCAGCAAAGTTTCACAGGAGAGTTTCGTCAACACGACGGCGTGGTGACGGTGATGATGATGCTATAGACGCAGGGCTTCGCCTAAGCACCGCTACGATATAACCGAGGTGGCACTACAAGAAATATGTCAACTTATGACCACCACTATTGGTCACTGAATGGTCACAAATTTCCATTTATGACCTTTTTGTGACCAAAAACATAAGGTCAAAAGCTGGGCGTCGTAAAATGACTATAGCGACCTTTAACAAAAGGTCGTTGATCCTATGACCTTCTGTTTTGGTCGCTAGCTCTCTCCCCAAGCCATGTCGGATCCGACGTGGCAATCTGACATGGCAAAATTGCGACCAATTGAAAAGGTCAAAAATTAGAATCGGCCCGGTCCATTTCGATGCTTTAGATGGGCCGAGCCCATTAATTCAACCCATTTTATGTTTTTTTTCAGTTAATTTTCGCTAGCTACATGGGCCTCGCCCAACATGGCGTTTTTTGTTTTCTAAGCCTTTTCCATTTTCTGGGCCTCAGCCTTTTTGCGGTCCATTTTCTATTTTTGAGACTTTTTTTGTTCCATCTTTGTCCAGCATTGTTTGGGCCAAAGCCTCTTCCAACCCATCAATATTTTCAGCCCGCTAATTCATAGGACAACATATAACATACAGGACACAATATTTCAAATAACAACAGGAAGCAATCTGCTACATCATATAACATACATAAAAATGTGATCAACACCAAGTTTACAATTAGATAACACATACAGCCCAAGTGTATCAGCCCAAGTCTATCACATGAGACCTACAAGTTCCGCTACATCATATAACACACAAATAGGATCAGCTCCCAGAACTAGCACACATACAAGTTCTGCTACAAGGAGTTCGTTACTCCCAGAACTAGCTCAATGAGGTAAAACTATGCTTCATCCAACTTCTTTGTCCTGAATGAAATGCCAGCATCTGCACATTGTAGAACAAAATGTTTAGGGACAAAATAAAAGTAAATAGAACAGCAAAGTATCAAAAAAACCAAAGTATTAAAAACTGCAATAATTTACTCGTAGTTGGTAGGTACACAATACCATGGTTTTAATATAAAATACAGAGCAAGTGTTTGGCTACAACATAGAATGCTGTAAAATTTGTTGACTAGCCCTTAAGCAGTCGCATCTAGCTAGCCGATGTGGCAGCCAATGCAAACACGAGCTAGCCGGTTGTGTCCTGTTCCTGTTATGTTAATCTAGCTAAGTAGGTTGGCTAGCCCTTGCCATTCAGGTCCATATTAACCAAAGCATACATAGACAGCAGATTTTGGCATGCTAGAATTCTTACGGCAAACAAGATTGTTTGTCTAGTAAATTATTCGTTAGGAACATCTCAGGTATACAAGAAACGGGATAATGATTCATTATCCATATGAGGGTGACCTCTGTGGTGTAGTCTATTGACGGAGGGTCTAGCTTACTGCTGCTACTCCACATATTAAATTTTACTTAATAGAGCAAGATGGAGTAACCCAAAAAATTAACAAGGAAAGCAAATGTACTGCAAATGGCAGTTCACTAGAGATTTTCAAGTTAAAAATACTCCCAGGGGTAAACAACAATGACACGGACGGAGTAAAGGATGGATGTTGTAAATTAATCAAGTAATTCTTTTTTGTTCTCATATTTTTCACCCTCTCGACACTGCCTAGACCACTTACAAGATGACAAAGTTAATTTTGCATAACACATATGGATTCTCATCTTCTTCAGTAAGGGGGGCACAATTACAGCTAATTAAGCACGATGAAAGGGACCATCCAATTAAATTCCATTCTTATCTTCTTCAGTAAGGACAGGCAGAACATCCCAGCATATCTCAAGTTGATGAATTATTCTAGCAATAACCAACTTAGAAACATCCCTCGTTGTTCCATTTAATCTTACTACAAGATAGTAGAAGAATCACTCTTGGTGAATCAAATCATAACAAATCGAGCAATAGATACAGGAGGCACATCAAGCCTGGCCATTTTCATTTCAGTAATTTAGAAAGAGGGGCGATGGGGAACAGAACCTTGAGGCCCTGTTATGGGGTTGTGTCTGATGAAGGTTTGCCCTTTGGGGTGGCAGCTGCAGCTCCACCAGATGCAGCAGCAGCACCTCCAACTGGCACAGCGGCGGCAGCAGCACCAATGTTCACCTGTGTGACATTTCAGATCATCATTACAGAATTTTATTTATTTATTTAAGACACAAGCAGCAAAGATCGTGTCTACCTTTGCATATATTTCAATAGCCTACTGCTATTGTCATGTATGTTAAATATGCAAGAGGTAAAAAACGACAGTTATGTACATCCAATGCAAACAGACTTATAAAGAAGAATATTTGGTCTATTTATTGATTTTACCAACAGGGTAAGTTGTGTTCTCTTCAATTTACTGATTTAATCTAACATATGAATGCTCTTCTGCACTGTTCCTAATAGAAAGAATCATAGAACGGTCTATACGGCGTTCATTGATGGAGAGTTGTAGACATGAAATGTGACTGCACTGTACATGGGAGAAGGTCATGTTTCCGTAAACACTCCAGCAACAGCAATCCAGGGCCTTCTTCTCCTGCTCGTTGTTTTTCTCCTGGGCTTGCTCCTTCTTCTCCTGGGCGTGCTCCTTCTTCTCCTACAACAGCAGCAACAGCAGGTTAATGACAACAGTAGTTTGACAACAGCAGCAGGTCAATAACAATAGCATGGCACGATCAACACTAAGCAGTCTGCTTGAAATCAACACAACAAGTGACTATAACTATAGTTGTAGGCAATCAGAACTGTTTCTATTGAACTTCAATCATAGCTGCGACAAACTGAACTACAATATTTATTTACAAGCGTAAATAATCTAGAACCAGTAGGAGGTTCCTCACAAGCAACAGGACGCACTAATCCTACAGAATGCAGAAACATTTAACCATTTAACCATTTAATCCAATCCCATCCAGGCCAGGGGAAGATTCTTGCAACTAACTTGTGGATCAGCAGGTGCAAAGCAAGCAAACAGCTAAGATTCCCAACATGCACAACTAGACAGAAAAAAAACTAGCATCACCCTGGCATCAGCCTGGCTAGCACAAAGAAGCAAGCTATAAGAGGCCTTGCATTTGATTAGCAACACACCTAATAAAACACACCACAACTCTGCATGATGATACAGTACAGTAAAATAAAAAGACTGATAAGGAGAGCACAACTTCAATCAGCAATGCAAAAGGACCCCCTTGGATTGAATCGCTTGGTCAACAGCCTCGCATGGAATCTCGATCGATGAGGTGAAGTCATCAATCAGAATCGGATGATGGATAGGGTCCCTCCTGCAGTCAAGCCAAGGAATTGGATTCAGCAGTCAGATCAGATCCATGGAATCATCCTTTTCATGTTGACAATCAGAAAAGAAGAGAAAGGTTTGGAGTTTGGACAGAGACGGACCTCGGAGATGTAGATGTGGTCGTCGCAGTAGTCGGTGAGGCTGGCGAGCTTCTTGGGGTCGAGGAAGCGGGAGAGGACTGCGACGGCGACGTCGATGTCCTTCTTGGGGTCGAGGATGAATCACCTCTGTTTGGTCGTTCCACGGGTGCGCCGCCACCGACCGGCACGTGATCGAGGACAGGATCCGCTCGTTCAGAGCCGGCGTCTTGGTCTTGGGGGCGGCGCCCGTGCCGCTGCCGTTGTTGGATGGCTCCTTGGTGGAGGCGGCGACCGCGACTTCTTGTGAGGGAGCCATGGATGAGTGGTGGGAGGGAGTGGGAAGGGGATCGAGGGAGAGGCAGATGCATCTCGCTGCCGCACCGGATCTCGCCGGACAGGGGTCTTCGATTCCCGCCTGAGGTCGCCAGGATCGGGCGCCGGAGGTGGCAGCGGCAAGGGAGGAGTGGAGCGCTAGTGGATTGGGGATCGGGGAGAGAAACCCTAGAGGCGGCGGAGGGAAGAGAGAGAGGGAAGCGGCAGAAGGAAGGGTGGAGAGGAAGCCGATCTGGATCGGGGAGGGAGGGTTGGTGGGAGAGGGACGAGAGGTGAGCGAGAGACGCTGGATCGAGGGACTCAGGGAGTGTGGACGGCTCAGATCGACTACAGGGGGGTGATCCGTGGGCTGCATCCTGATTGGTTCAAAACATGAGGTATTTATTAAAATTAGCTCTTAGTGCTAAATACAGGGGGTTTTGTGAAGCAACTAGCAAAATTATTTTGCAAATGGCATCACTAAAATTTTCACTTAGTTTATACCACATTTTACGGATGATCACCAATTTGTATGCAGCTTCGGTCCTTCTAGCTATTTTTGTTCATTTATACAAATTTCCACCGATTTGGCAGGAAGCGGGTAAAATTTAAACTGCAGGTGCCTCATATTTTGCTCTTTATTTTTTACAAAATTCATTTCTAGGTACATGGATATCTACTTAATCAGAGAAACACCAAAAAAATCCAAGATTCAACCACTAGCTAGGAACGGTCATTCCCGTCGTTTTGACCGCGTTTTGAAACGGGCATAAAAAATTCAAAAAAATCAAAAAATTGGGAAACCTTCGCATTGTGTCATTATATGTGGCCAAGTTCCTAGGAAAAATAACAAACTTGTAATAAGGCAATTATTTTAAAAAAGTGTTCTCAGAAACGAGCTATCACGTGTGGAGATCAATGGCTTTCAAGCCAAATGATCGATCTTATGGCCACATCCATGGCATAGTTTGTTCAAATGATATCATATTGTGCACAAGGGTGCATATTGGAATGGCAAACAATGTTGCCTAAGGAAGTTTTCATTTTCTTTGGACGAAAAAACCATTTTCCATTTTTCGAGTGCCCAAAAGGAGGTTTTTTTGTGAAGGACCTCCAAAATAATTGTTGCAAAATTGGACCAAATCATTTTTCTAAAATACTAGGCCATATTTAATGCACAATTGACAAAATGGTTAGGTGTAAAAAGTTTTGATCCACCTCTCGTGAAAAAGACAAATTTCCGCCGATTCAGCTGGAAGCGGGTCAAATTTGAACTGCAGCTGCCTCATAGTTTGCTATTTATTTTTTACAAAAATCATTTCTAGGTACATAAGTATCTATTTAATCAGAGAAATACCAAAAGTTTTCCAAGATTCAATCACTAGCTAGGAACGGTCAAGCCCGCCGTTTTGACCGCATTTTGAAACGGGCATAAAAAATTCAAAAAAATCAAAAAATTGGGAAACCTTCGCATTGTGTCATCATATGTGGCCAAGTTCCTAGGAAAAATAACAAACTTGTAATACGGCAATTATTTTAAAAAAAGTGTTCTCAGAAACGAGCTATCATGTGTGGAGATCAATGGCTTTCAAGCCAAATGATCAATCTTATGGCCACATTCATGGCATAGTTTGTTCAAATGATCTCATATTATGCACAAGGGTGCATATTGGAATGGCAAACAATGTTGCCTAAGGAAGTTTTCATTTTCGTTGGACGAAAAAACCATTTTCCATTTTTTGAGTGCCCGAAAGGAGGTTTTTTTTGTGAAGGAACTACCAAATAATTGTTGCAAAATTGGACCGAATCATTTTTATAAAATACTAGGCCATATTTAATGCACAATTGACAAAATGGTTGGGTGTAAAAATTTTTGATCCACCTCTCGTGAAAAAGACAAATTTCCGCCGATTCAGTTGGAAGCGGGTCAAATTTGAACTGCAGCTGCCTCATAGTTTGCTATTTATTTTTTCCAAAAATCATTTCTAGTTACATAAGGATCTATTTAATCATAAATACATGGTTTGGTGGCGATACGTCGAGGTTTGGGCGGTGGCCAAGGGCCCCAACTCTAGAGCGCGTAAACTCGCATGCCCGTCGCGTGGTCACTGCGTGACCGTAATGTTGCCATGTGTTCTGGGTGGCTTAGGCATGTCTAGTGGGTTGGGCACTCCCCAGGTTGGTGCTAGGAAGAAAATTACAACATAAGATTCTCACGAGAAGACCGATCGATGCTCAAACATGAATTAGCAGCCAAGTGTTTGATTAGCGGTACGGGAAATGCACATGGCCAATGGGCGTGAGTTTTGTCTGAGGATGATCATCTACTAAGGAGAATGTCTTCACAAATTTTTAGCTCAAAAGGAGGATCCTAGGTGGTACTTGCTTTGCAAAGTACCACGCTGGACAAAAATATGAATGTTGAAGCTGGGCTCAAAATAATGAATGGATTGAGCTGAAATTTTATGGAGGATGGTTATTTGGGCATAGGAAAGCATTGTAGAAAATTGATACCATTTGGACATGCCAAAGTAGTACTTCCTTCACAATGCTCTTCTATGGACAGAAACTTGGGAAAATTAGTGAGAGAGATTGGATGAATGAAATGAGCTCAAAATTGGTGTAGGTAAGTTACTTAGGTATGGTCATGCACTGGTCAATTTTCAGATCATTTGGGTAAGCCTAGCTAGTACTTACTTCACAAAGCTTCTCTCGAGGTAGAAACTTTGGAAATTTCCCGAGAAAGATTTACTAGAAAAATTGAGCTGAATATTATCATGTGGCAATGATTTGGGTATGAAAGAGTGCCCGAAAAGTTTGAGGGTAATAGGAGGGGTCTATATAACACTTGCTTTGGAGGAGGGTGATAATTTGGACATATGAAGGAACTGTATAAATTTCATGTCATTTAGAGATACAAAAAAGGTACTTCCTTCACAATGCTTCTAGGTAGACAAAAACTTTGGAAATTTGCCGAAGAAGATTTGCTAGGCAAATGGAGCTGAATTTTGTCATGCGGTAATGATTTGGATAGGAAAGAGTGCCCAAAAATTCCGAGGGCAATCAAGAATATATAAATAGCACTTCCTTCATAAAGTGTTGTTGTGAACAGAATAGGAAAATGAATATTCTTGAATTAGTTTTGAACTAGGCAAGGAAGGATTTTTACATATTTGATGAAGATATGCCCCAAAGAATTTATGAGATTTTTTTGGGAATTTTGGGAATGATAGAAATATAGGTTGCTTCACAACCTATGGCAAAAACTGCCACATGGACATGACACATAGGCAAAACTGATGAGATGGCGCCTAGTCATCACAACCCACCACAATCTACAAGGCTATGACCATCTATATTGGTCATTAACAACTAGAAATAAGGCAGCGGACTAGCACTGTTTGCTTTGTGACCATTTCGTGTAAGGAAATTACGACCTTTCTGACCAAAATGGTCGCAATGGTTTAGGGTTTGGAGCCCCCTGAACAGCTTTTGACCAATTGGTCTAAAATGGTCATAAATTTATGACCAATTCTTCGAGGGTCACTGACAGAAGGTCATAAGTTGACATATTTCTTGTAGTGTGGAATATGGTGGAGGGGGACACCGCACACGGCTGGAATAGATCAACTGATCAACTTGTGTGTTCTAGGGTGCCCCCCTGCCCCTGTATATAAAG
The DNA here is from genome assembly GCF_056163025.1 of Triticum urartu. Lineage (NCBI taxonomy): Eukaryota > Viridiplantae > Streptophyta > Magnoliopsida > Poales > Poaceae > Triticum > Triticum urartu. The sequence continues at coordinate 489,600,036 of NC_141877.1, forward strand.
GAGCAAGGGTATAGGCGGCCGGCCAGGAGGAGGGCGCGCCAGGGAGGGAGTCCTACTCCCACCGGGAGTAGGACTCCTCCTTTTCCTTGTTGGAGTAGGAGAGGGAAGGAAGGGAAAGAGGAGGAGAAGGAAAAAGGGGGGCGCCCCCCTCCTTGTCCAATTCGGACTAGAGGGGGAGGGGGACGCGGATGCCCTGGCCGCCCCTCCTCTTCTCCCAATAAGGCCCATGAGGCCCAATTAACTCCCTGGGGGGTTCCGGTAACCCCCCGGTACTCCGGTTTTTATCCGAAACCACTCGGAACACTTCCGGTGTCCGAATACAGTCGTCCAATATATCGATCTTTACGTCTCGACCATTTCGAGACTCCTCGTTATGTCTGTGAACATATCCGGGATTCCGAACTACCTTCGGTACAACAAAACACAAAAACTCATAATACCGATCGTCACCAAACTTTAAGCGTGCGGACCCTACGAGTTCGAGAACTATGTAGACATGACCGAGACACGTCTTCGGTCAATAACCAATAGCGGAACCTGGATGCTCATATTGGCTCCTACATGTTCAACGAAGATCTTTATCGGTCAAACCGCATAACAACATACATTGTTCCCTTTGTCATCGGTATGTTACTTGCCCGAGATTTGATCGTCGGTATCTCAATACCTAGTTCAATCTCGTTACCGGCAAATCTCTTTACTCGTTCCGTAATGCATCATCCCGCAACTAACTCATTAGTCACATTGCTTGCAAGGCTTATAGTGATGTGCATTACCGAGAGGGCCCAGAGATACCTCTCCGACAATCGGAGTGACAAATCCTAATCTCGAAATACGCCAACGCAACAAGTACCTTCGGAGACACCTGTAGAGAACCTTTATAATCACCCAGTTACGTTGTGACGTTTGGTAGCACACAAAGTGTTCCTCCGGTAAACGGGAGTTGCGTAATCTCATAGTCATAAGAATATGTATAAATCATGAAGAAAGCAATAAAATATACTAAATGATCAAGTGCTAAGCTAACGAAATGGGTCAAGTCAATCACATCGTTCTCCTAATGATGTGATCTCGTTAATCAAATGACAACTCATGTCTATGGCTAGGAAACATAACCATCTTTGATCAACGAGCTAGCCAAGTAGAGGCATACTAGTGACACTCTGCTTGTCTATGTATTCACACATGTATCATGTTTCCGGTTAATACAATTCTAGCATGAATAATAAACATTTATCATGATATAAGGAAATAAATAATAACTTTATTATTGCCTCTAGGGCATATTTCCTTCAGAAGATCCGTCACTACCAGCCTGGCCAACTGCCTTCGGTGGAGAAGGTAGCCACCACCACCATGCCCGGGCCAAGAGATCCGGACGTCCTCGTGCCGTGAAGATTACGTGGGGGGGTCTCCTCTTGTTGTTGTCGAGACGAGGAGCAGCCGCAGTGGATCTCGATCTAAACCCCTCGGGCCCAGATCAGATCTCATCGCAGCCAAAATCTAATCCGCCAACGGCCGCCGAAAATCTCCTGGCCACCGCCAACCCACTGCGCACTACCATTGGAGAAGGAGGGAGATGGACGCCGCTGCCCCCATGCGTTACCGCCGGCCGAGGACTGCACCGTCGCTGCCACCTCACCACAAGGGCTTCGCCCTGCGGCGTCCTCAGCAATGGCGGCGGTAGTGGGAGGCGATGAAGGGGGAGGGCTGAGGGCGGTGTGGAACGAGACTCCCCGGGAGCGGCGCGGTGCCGCGGCCTCGGGGGAGAGAGGTCTATATAAAAGTATAAATACACCCTTGAGCCTCAGGAGGCCCATGGTCAATCACCCTCTCAATTCTCAAACCAGTTTGGCTGACCCCTGGAGCTTAGAGCATCTCCAGCCGCGCCCCCAACAGGCCCCCCAGGCCACTTTTTCGGTGCCGGCGCCGAAAAAACGGCCCAGTCGCGCCCCCAGGACGCCGAAAATCGCCGGTTCGGACCTTTTTTCCGCCCGGCGGTCACAGGCCGAACCCGGCGCGCTGGGGAGCAGTTGGGGGCTCCGGCGCTAGGGAAAAGCACGCCTGGCCCACACCGACAGGGGAAAAATCAAGGTTTTCTTCCCCCGACTCGCCTCGCACCCCCCGCACCCTCGGCCACCACTAGCTATATCCCGGCGACGGCCGCCGCCCTACTCCGCTAGATAGCCATTCCCCACCAGAAAATAGCAGCGCTTCGCCGCAGCAGCCCCTCCCACAGCAGCTGGGCGTTTCCGGCCGCCGTTTCCGGCCGCGGAGGCGCGGTTTAGCAGCGGGTACACGCCCACCGAGCGCAAGGTGTTCGGCGTTTTGCCTGTCTCGGCGATGGACTCGGATGACGAGGAAGAGCTCGCCGCGCTGCTGGAGGAGGAAGCCGCGGCCGACGTCCAGGAAGAAGAGCATCTCATGGTGCTCGCCGCCCTCGCCCAGCTGCTGGCGAGCAATGAAAAGCCGCGGCGAGGTGGCTCGGCGCCGGGGTGGGTGAAAGCAAAGAACCGGCATCGTCTCGAAGGCTACTGCATGCTCTACTCCGACTACTTCGCCGATGCTCCACTTCATGGCGAGAAAACATTTCGGCGCCGTTATCGGATGAGCCGAAAGCTCTTCCTCAGGATTGTGAATTCCATCCGGGAGTTCGACAACTACTTCAAGTGCAAGATGGATTGCACTGGCGCTCTTGGATTCACCTCCATCCGGAAGTGCACGACGGCGATGAGGATGCTTGCATATGGAGCTCCCAGTGATTCACTCGACGACTATGGGCGCATGGCTGAGTCCACCAGCATAGAGTGTTTCTACAAGTTCTGTCGGGCAGTGGTGGCAGTGTTTGGGCCACAATACTTGAGAACGCCCAATGCGGAAGACACTGCTCGGATCCTAGCCCAGAATGCAGCAAGAGGATTTCCTGAGATGCTTGGAAGCATCGACTTCATGCATTGAAAATGGAAGAATTGCCCATTTGGTTGGCAGGGGATGTACAAAGGCGCCAAAGGCGGTTGCAGTGTGGTGCTTGAGGCGGTAGCCACACAGGACCTCTGGATTTGGCACTCCTTCTTTGGTATGCCAGGAACTCACAATGACATCAACGTGCTGCAGTGCTCTCCTATTTTTGCCAAGCTCGTTGAGGGCCATTCTCCTCCGGTGAACTTCGAGATTAATGGGCACCAATACAACAAGGGGTACTACCTAGCAGATGACATCTATTCGAGATGGTCGACATTTGTGAAGACGATCTCAAACCCTGCGGCAGGAGGCAAGAACGCCTGGTTTGCGAAAGTTCAGGAGGCTTGCAGGAAGGATGTCGAGCGGGCATTTGGTGTGCTCCAATCTCGATTCGCTGTTGTTCGGTACCACGCCCAGACCTGGTCCAAAGATCAAATGTGGGAGATTATGACTTGCTGTGTCATCTTGCACAACATGATCATCGAGAGCGAGCAAGAAGTCCCAGTGTTTGACACTGAACCATACTACAGGCAGGGTCCTCTAGCCGAAGTTGATCACCATCTACCGGCAACTTGGACTGCCTATCTCAGTATGCGTCAGGAGATCTGAGACCCACAGGTGCATCATCAACTGCAGAAAGATCTGATTGAGCACCTATGGAGGCTCAAGGGGGACGCCGTGTGATGAAATACGAGTTTTTATTTGTTGAACTATATAATTTGTATTGAACTATTTGTTGTTGTACTATTTTGTTGAAGTATTTGATTTTTCTATGATGAAATATGTGATAAGAAATAATTGTGTTGATAATTGAACACCGAGACACGGCGAAACCACGCCGAATATGGGCCTATTCTCGCCCATATGGGCCCTTTATTCGCCGAAATTGGGCTGCAAAGTGGGCCAATTTCGGCGCCTGGGGGCGACGACTGGGCGCAAAACCGCCCCCAGCGCCGATTGTATCGCCGGCTCGCCCACAGGGGGCGATTTTTATGCGTCCTGGGGGGGCCAACGGCTGGAGATGCCCTTAGTGGTCTACTCATGCAAAGCCTGAGAGAGTACGATTCCTTAACTAGTTGTTGCCATTGATAGGCAGCTGTTTGACCACCTATAAGCAACAAAGATGAAGATCAAGAAGGCCCAACCGCTCCTGAAGAAGGCAGCAGCTATGTGGAAGAGCAAGAGCAGGATGGCCACGGTTGGTGCCATTTCTCACAGGATCCATGCATTCATTCTGGCCGGCCGGGAAAAGTGCTCAAAAGTGGATTACCACAAGGCTCTCATGCTCTGCAAGATCGCGAAGCCGACGTGCCATGGCGGTGAGATGGTTGATGCCTCCCACTATTTAGCACTGTTTTGTCAAGAGGATGGTTTTGGTGGCTTCCCTGACTAGACACTGCACCCCAGCTTCAGCAACGGTGACGATTTCTATTACACTGACGAGTACGACACTAATGGTGATGAGGGAGACGAGCCCTCGGTGATGAATGCAGTGAGGAGCAACCTGGAGGCTGAGGGCTTGGAATTCAACATGGACGACGATATTGACCAGGCTGCCGAAATGTTCGTCAGAAAGTTCCGTGAGCAGATGAACGTGAGTTTTTCTTGATGTTGTCTTCCATGTATACCATGCCCGGCAGCGCACATAGTGCTACTGCTATAACAAAGTGACTATAGAAGTGGTGAGAGTGAGACGATATCGTAGATAGGCCATGAACATTTGTGTCCATTCCCCAGGATACAAGATTCTGAACATGTCCTAGTTAGAAGTTTTTGATATCCCCCGCAAAAAAAAAAAGAAGTTTTTGATACATACCTTCCTGCCAAAGTCTGTACTTGTAGGTGTCTCAAAGGAAAGAAAAAAACATTATATAATTTTTTTAGATTGCAAATCTTTTTTCTAAATTGTTTGAAATAGCTCCAACTGTTATTTATCTAGCCGGCTTCCACCAAACCTCGACCACTTGGCCGCTACGCCCTCCCGAAATTCCACACCTCCGTTGCTCACCAGTCTTGGAGGGTATGGCCCGCCACATTGAAGGAAACTAGTAAGCTTTGGCTCCCAACCCCCTTATTATCTCTTGTGAACCAAGAATCATAAGAATATTTACCCGCAAAAAAAACATAAGAATAAATTAATTAGTTGCCCATGTTAAAGTCGGACAAGTAGAGCGAGTTTGAGTAGAACGCTTCATAGTGATAAAAATATATAGATTGAACACCCGCAAAAAAAGTTTGCGTCTCGCTTAGCTGTATAATAAAGATAGGTTACGGGACTTGACCTGGAGAACTTGGACGCCCCTTCGCATCAAGATCTTCTTATGGCTCGCCTTTAGAAATCCATGCTGGACTGCTGAGCGACTCGCCCTGGACTTCCGCATGGCCCAGTGTGCACGCACAGGAGCCAGAGACCATGACGTGCCTGCTCCCTGGGTGTTCGTTCCGGTAGGTATGGCATGAAATCATGGCTTCATGTTGTTTGATGGTGACTATCCCCTCCAAGGACGCCCTATTTCTAGACTAGCTCGCATCTTTAGCCACCGGCGCCACACCATGTATGCGCCGCGGCTTACCTCTTTGGCTCTCCTTACTGCTTGGTGCATATGGAAGCAATGTAAGAGCATCTCCAACAGCCGCGCTAAATTAGCGCCGCGCCGCAAATTAGGCCATTTTAGCGCGCGCGCAACGCGGCGGGTCGCTCCAGCGGGCGCGCAAAAACGGCGCGCGCGCTATAACGGGTTGGGTGCGAGGTTGAAAACACTTACCCGCGCAGCGTATTTCGGGCGCCAGCTACAGCGCGCGGCACACTCGAGCGCTCGCGCCGCACTCTCTCCTCTCCTCGTCCTACGCCCCGCGCGCGCCGGCGCCGGCGCCCTGCCACCCACCCATGGACGCGCACACCGGCGCCGCGCTCACCCCGCTGTACAGCCGCGACCCCCTCCCCCCTCCCCCCCGCCGCCGCCGCCGCCGCCGCCGGAAACCCTAGCGCGGGAAGCGCTGGCGTCGGCCTCGCGCGCAGCCTCTTCTTGCCGCCACGGATGACCACGGCGCCGGGTGGCGTCGCGCCGGCGCTGTCCCGTGCCGCCGCCGCACCGTCGAAGAAGGTCCCCAATGCGGCGCGGACGAAGAAGGGCAAAACATCCGCGAAGAAAAACAAGGCGGCGGACGGCCCCGGCACCACGAAGGCGAGGGGAAAGAAGCTTGCAGGGCGTTCGACGGCCGCTGCGGCTACCGAAGCGCCGGCGAGCTCACTCGTTGAGCCGGCCGCCGACGCGCACCACGTGTTCGACGAAATGCCCCCAAGGTGAAAAAATTTCCAACTTTTCTTTTCTTCTAATTTTTTCAATGCATCATCATCACTAGCTTATTTGCATTGTTGAAAAAACTTTGTAGTCTCAACAATGATGCATACATGTCCACTATGGGTGTTGGGTCCAACAATTCGCATTGGTCTCAAACCAATGACATCCATTTCGAAGACCATGAGTTTGAGGTGGACGAGGAGGGTGAGGGAATTGTCGAGGCGCCGAAAGGAAGAGCGGGCAATTACTCAACCAACGATGACAAGTTACTATGCCATACTTATTTGCAAGTGTCGAGGGATCCATCCATTGGAGGTGATCAAAGTAGAGACGCGTATTGGGGGCGAATGAAAGAACACTTTGATGCTCACAACTTGAGTGGAATTGACCGCTCCGAGAGATCACTTCGGTCCCGATGGTCGACAATCAACTCGGATTGTCAAAAGTGGGCGGCCGTACAAAAGGCAGTTGACAAGATTAACCCAAGTGGCACAAATGAGGATGATCGAGTAAGTGGCATCTCATATATGTTCATCATACTTGTTTTTGGTGACCGAAGTGCTAACTTGTTTTGTTTTTCTTGTAGTACAACATTGCACAAAACTTGTTCAAAGAAGAGACAAGGACAACCAAGAAGGGGAAGATCAAGAAAGGCAGGGTCTTTACCTTGCCTCATTGCTATGAAGTGTTAAAGGATGATGAGAAATGGAAGAAGCGTGATGGTTTGGAGGATTTGCATTTGAGCAACAAACGGAAGCGAGCAATTGAGATGAATGATGATGAGGAGGAGGATGATGATGCATCAAGTGATGACGGCAAGAGAAGCCCCACACCCAACTCAGTTTCATACTCGAAGCCAAAACGACCGGATGGGTGCAAGAAAGACAAAACCGAAAAGAAGAAGAGGAAAGGAGATGATGAGCTCAAAAATGCTATGAAAGCTATTGTGAAGGCAAGGGTCGAAGCCAATGAGGTGAGAAAAATGGCAAGGAACCAAGATGCCGTGGCCGAGGAGAGGAGGTTGGCGGCCGAGGAGAGAAGGGTGGCGGCCGAGGAGAGAAAGGTGGCTTTGGAGGAGAGGAAAGTGAGCAACGAGGAGCGAGCTAAGTTGTTGGAATGGGAGAAGCACTTATTCTTCTTGGACACATCTAACCTCAATGCGGCGCAAAAAGAGTATGTAAATCTTGCCCAACAAGAAGTCTTGATCCAAAAAAGAGCCTTGGTTCGTGCAATGGGTGGCGGTGGCCTCGACGCCATGGGTGGCGATGGCCTCGGCGCCATGGGAGGCATGGGTGGCTTCGGAGCCATGGGAGGCATGGGTGCACATACGGCCGCCATGGGACGCATGGGTGTACCTCCGGCCGCCATGGGAGGCATGGGTGGCTTTGGAGCACCCTCCGACGCTATGGCCGCCATGGGAGGCATGAGTTTTGCTTCTCTCATGGGAGGCATGGTGCACCTCCGGCCGCCATGGATGCAATGTCTTTCGATGTGCCTTCTCACACACATTCCCATGAAGATGCCGTTGAAGATCTTGCCAACGCTGTCGGAGCTTCACATGATGCGGTGCGTGATGCGGTGCGTGATGAGGAGAGGGAGGAAGATTCATCTTCGAAGGCGGAAGAGTCGTCTTCGGAAGATGAGGACGAAGACGAAGACGAAGAAGATGAAGATTGATGTGTCTTTAGGTCTTGAACTTTAGTTTGCATTTGAACTTGGTTGGATGAACTTGTGGGCATGATTTTGAACTTGTGGGCATGAACTTTTATTCATCAACTTGTTTGTGTCAAATTTTATATGTTCATTTTTTTCTAAAATATTATATATGCAAAATGCCCGGCGAGTCGCGCGCGCTGTATTTTTACGCTCTGCTGGAACGGCGCGCGCTGCATTATAGCGCGACTGCTGGAGCCAGCACAGGCGGGCGCGTAAAACCAGCCGCAGCGCGTGCGGTAAACAGATTTTTTACGCGCTGCGCTTAGCGCGGCTGTTAGAGATGCTATAACACCCACGTCTTCAACGCGGAGCGGCCATCCATCTCACACCTCACCTCCATGATCAAGGATGAGGCTAGCAGCTGGGCTCGTGTGGGTGCTCTAGGACTAACACATCATCATATCAGAGACGTAGCCTTGCTGCCTGGGGAGCACACACCTTCACACTGTGTTTGTGCGCACTTAACTCTGACTGCCACGTCACGTCTTCATGTTGTTAGAGGTCCCCTGTAGCTACTCTATGCTACTTTTCCTACCTATCAGTGTAATACGCAAATTTTTCGTGGAAAAATTAGATTTGTAAGCTCAAATAAGAAGGAAAAAACACAAACGCCGTACTAATGCCCATGGGGAAATCCAGACAAAGCTGAAAGTATGGCTTGATTTTGATGAAATACAAGATTCTTTTTGTAAATATGGCGGCAGTCAAGAGGTTGTGCCCATCTCTTCTCCATCCAACGGCTAGAGATGCATGGATGCAACTGATACATAGATTCGCCCCTTGCACTAGATACGTTCTCTCCCGACCAAGATTTCGGCTACCTCATGCCATTTTTTTTCTCTAGGACAGCGGATTTCCCGGTTACCTGATGCTAATTTATGTACGCAAACGTTTAGATTCAAAAAAGCCACGCTCAATTTATGTATGCGAATGTTTAAATTCAAAATATTTAAAATGTTTGCTATTTTTTGTCCAATACTTGCATTTACCCAGCGGCAGTCAGAGACGTGGTTACCGAAAAAGACTTTCGCCCCGCTTTATATATAAAGCAATGACCGACCACAGCTCAGATACAAACGCACACCACCACAACACACGCACACACCCAAGGCTGGATACATAGGCGCTGAGCGCAGCAACACTACCCCTAGTACTACAAGAGCAACCCGAGTCCTCAACCGCGGACACGCCAACGCGAAGAGAAGAAGCCGCATATGACGAACCGTGTGCTCCAAGGCGGCGCCTTCAGGAAGGTTACGTCACTAGAGCGCTGTCACTACCCGACCCGAGGATCAGAATTTCCCCTGGAGCAACACGACGGGCAATGAGAGCCGCGACGACGCCTTCAAAAAGGGAGCGAGCTTCGCCGCCGCCAGTCTGTCCGAAGATAGATCAGGTTTTCACCCCGGCCAACACTCACCATCATCGGACGCCACATCCCATTGACCACGCCGTCCACATGACCATGGCCACCGGGCAGCACCTAGCCACGGGCTTTGCCCAAGAGCACCACAGAGCCACCACCAGGGCCGCCGTCCTGGCATCCAAGACCTGGACGCCACCTCACTCGAGATCCATCGCTACCCCAACCAAAGATACGAGCGGAAAGGAACTGCCTTTCGCACCCTTGGGCTTCCCCCGACGCCGAAACCTAAAGGCCGGCCAAAATTGGCCTCCATCGACCCGTCCTGCTGCCAGGCGCGAGATGAGCACGGTCCTACTGCCGGGCGCAAGACGAGCATGATCCTACTGCCGGGCGTGAGACGAGGTCGGTCCTGCTGCCGGGTGCGAGACTTGGTCAGTCCTGCTACCGGGCGCGAGACGAGCTCGGGCCTGCTGCCGAGCGTGAGACGAGCGATGGACTGTAGTCGGGGAAGGGCCGAACCTTCGACGAAGGTAGCAACCAGACGGCGAGGAGAGGGCCCAAGGTCGAAACGGGCCGCCTACAGACAAGCCGACACCGGAAAGCTAGCCGCCGCCCCAGTCAACCCGCCGAGTTGCCGTGGAGCCGGCACGGCGAAGCCACCTCGCCGCCGCCACCCACAGCTGGGACCGCAGGCATGCCGGGTCGGGCCCCAAACCCGCGCCGCCGGCCGGCAAAAGGCGAAATCCGGCCGGCACGCAACACCACCGCCGCCACCGTGCCTTGCCGACGACGACGGGCGCATCAGCCCCCGCGCGCCGCTGGCAGGCCCTTGCCGCCGACCCGCCGAACCAGAGCCGCCGGGGCCTCCACCACGCGCAGCCACCGTGCCACCCACACGGCCCAGGACGGCCAGCACCGCCGCATCTCACCGACGGTGCGCGCCCACCAGATCCGAGCAAAAGAAGCCCCGATTCATCGCCAAAACGTTCAGCCGCCGCTCCTCCATCGCGAGGGAGACAGAGAGGAGGAGGCCGCCGCTCCCTGGGGCTGCCGCCCCAGCATCCAGTGCCGTCGCGCCGCAGAAGAGGCCGGAGGGCCATATCCGCGCTGGCGCGTAGCTCCGCGATGCACGCCTCGTCGTCCAGGGTCGGCCTTCGCGCGCGACCAGAAAGAAAGGCCCGCCGCCAGCGGCAGCCGCACGGGCTTTGCCCGGCGGGGACGCCCGACGGCGGCGAGGGGGGAGAGAGCAGGTGGGGGTGGCGGCGGCGGCGGGGTTAGGTCACCCGAGCCGCCCTCCTGGAGAGCGACGCGGTTTCAGAAATGTGGTTATCGGGTGATAATCAAATTGTGGACCAAGGATAAAATCACCCGATTCTAAAGGTTGAGATAATTAGCACCCCTTGCGCGCCAAGCATCACCATTCAAACACTCAAGACGGATCACCCGGCAGAACAAAAATATCTTCCCACGGTTAAAATCCGGAAATATACACCCACGCGGCCACGCCATGTATAAATGAGAATTGATGTGGTTGTTGTCACAGGACGCCAAGTCAAAAACTCCATAAAGGTGTTTGGAGACTTGCGAAAGCATGAAAAAACACGGAAGCTCCCATATAGATCTATCACGGAGATTGCTCCCTTCTACTTTCTGCTAGTTGACGAGCGAGCAGGAAAGCGGCCGGAGGAGAGGCAAAGCTACGCAGATCTCACGTACAGCAACGGAAAGCAGCGGGGAAAACGAAGAAAAATCAGAGACGCGTAGCTGCAACCTTTGGAATTCCGAGCGTGAATCACACGACCGGAGACCCGGCAAGGAAAGCTGTCCGGTCTGCTTGCTTTGGGCAAAATTATTCTAAGCCATCTATCAGCTAGCTTTACCACTTGATTAAAGGAGAGATATTGGCAGTTTGGTACCCCAACCCAAAAGGGCCAATCCTAGCCCTGGGACAGGTGCCTTTCGTGACTTATTAATACATACTTCCCCATAAGTTCCTTGCTTAGTTCCACTGTCAACATTCTTATAGTGCTCACTCCACATGCCTATTTTTTCTCTCTGGTATATGCTATTGCTAGCTGCTTTCACATGCTTTATCACGCGAGGAACCAAAAGTTTGATCCTGACATGACCTATGGTGGTTGCAATGTTAATTGCATGCTCAGCTTCCGACTATAAATGCACCATTGGAGCCTCAGGACAAAGCCCATGCCTCATTTCAAGACAGCTTCTCTCATCTCTGTATCCCAGTGACCTACCCGATTCCAAGCCTGAGGCACCATAGCTTAGCATCCTACTTATTTCCCTTCATAACCAGCTCGACCATCTCTCAGAACCAAAGATGAAGATCGGGAAGGCTCCTGAGCTCTTGAAGAAGGCGGCAGCAATGTGCAAGAGCAAGACCGCAAGGCTCCTCATCCTTGCCTCGCTCCAGCGCCGTGGGATGGCTAGAACAGCCGTGGTCTCTCACAAGATCGACGCGCTTATTGTGGCCGACTGGGAGAGAGTGGACCGCCACAAGGCTCTCGCGCTGCGCACAATGGAGAAGAGACCAATCATCGTCCATGAGAGTGACTTTGAGGCCAATTTCTCTCATCACTTGGCGGTGTTCAACCAAGAGAATGGTCATGGTGGCTGCCCAGCTGAGTGGACACTGCATCCCCTCTTCAACAACGACCACGACAACTGCCGTTACACTAAGGATGATGATGTGCTAATTGATTCATGTGATCAAGACAACGATGATGAGCCATCTGTCGTGGATGTGATCAGGAGCAACCAAGAAGCTGAGGGGTTGGAGTTCGACATGGAGGAGGATATTGACCAGGCTGCTGATATGTTCATTAGGAGGTTTCGGCAGCGTCTGAACGAGGGATTTTAGGGTCTTGTTTGTACATGCATGTACCTTGGCTTAGGGTGTTGTCTTCTTTTTAGGTGCCCAAAAATTAGAAAATTTTGTAGAAATCAATATGAGTGGGAGTTGAGGCTTGACAAACAGTTATCCTTATCATCATTTGTTTTTGAAATCTTTTGTTAACATCCAAGATCCCTCAGCCGTACCCACCTCTATAGGAAAAACCATCTACACCGAGTACTTGGCGGGTCGCGGTGTAAATCCACAGGCACTTGGCATACATACAACATGTTTGCCGAGTATCGTGTAAATTAAACTTGGCAAATAGAAGGTACTTGGTAATATTCGGTCTTCGCGAGTCTCTCCCCAAAAAGAACACTCAGCATAGAGAAAAAGCCCGAGAAAGGAAGCAAAAGACACTTGGCAAAGAAAAAAAAATCTCTGGGAGGAAAACATGTGCTAACCCATGTGTTTGACGGTCCCGTTACATCAGGCGTTGTTTGCCGACTGTCCACGGACACTCGGCTTATCTTTTCACATGTCTTTTTTTTAGTGGTGTGACCATTTGCCGAGTACCCTATGGAGAACACTTGGCTTATTTTTTTTTTTGAATTTACTTTTTAAAGTGCAGTGATCATTTCGTGAGTACCCGATATCCAATGCCTGGCTCCTCGTCCTTGCCTCGCTCCATCGCAGGATGGCCACGGTTTGCGCCATCTCTCAATGGATCGACGCCCTTATTGTGGCCGGCCTGGAGAAGAGTGCCAAGCTGGACAACCACAAGACTTTGGTCCACAAGGTCGAGAGCCAGGGGTATTGGGATGGTTGAGGATCTATCTCACCATTTAGCACTGATTGATGGGGAGGGTGGTGCTCGTGGCTGCCCTAACTGGACATTCCAACCCATTTTCAGCGACGGAGTTAGTTGCTATTACACTGACAAGTACAACAGCGATGAAAATTTTGACGGAGGAGACGAGTCCTTGGTGATTGATGTGATGAGTAGAAGCCAGGGGGCTGAGGAGTTGGGATTCAACATGGACAAGGGTATCAACCAGAGAAAAGTTCATATTTCAACCCCGAGCTAACCACTCGGTTTGATTTACAACCCCGAACTACGAAACCGGTCGAAATACACCCCTAACTAACCATGAGGTTCAAAACTCAACCTTGGTCTTGGTTTTGATTCGGTCAACTGGTTTTGACTATGTTGACTGCTGACTGGGCACCACCACATCAGCTTTGACCCCTTCTATATAAGGAAAAGAGAAAGAAAAAAACTACTTCCTCTCCCTCCCTGCCAACCACGGACCACCTCCTGCTCATCCAGCCGCTGTATCTCCGCCGCGCCGCCAGACACGGCCCCCCAGCCGCCCCACCCCAGCTTTGCAGCCAGCTCACCTACCCACTGCAACTCTGCCGCCTGGGACACGGCCCCCAGCCGCCCACCCCCAGCAAAGCCGCCGCTCCCGAGGAACTCCACATATTCACCGCCGAAGACGGACGATGGGCAGCGCTGCACCTGCACCTCACCACCATCTCGTCATCTGTTGCATCTCCGCTGTTGGAGACGAATGAAGCACGATGCTGCACCTCACCACCGAATCAACCCGCATGCCAGGTAGAAGCTCTAAAAAATTTGTGCCAGCGAGGAGCTCGATCCGATAGCCGCATCTGAAGAGTTTCACCATCTTCTCAACTCCGGTAGCAGTCTTCGCCGGACAAGTTCGTCGCATATAGTCAGTGTACATTCAATTCCGAGAAGATCACACCACTGATTACCTCGCCTTCCTTACGGAGAGAAGAGCAAGCACGCGCTTCAGGGAGTGCGTCGACTGCTGGCTTCCCACGTGCGCGCCCACCCGCTCGGTCCCCCCCCCTCCCCCGCCCCCCGGTTTTTCCCGGGGCTCCGGCTTGACGGGCGGAGGCAAGGAGGGCCGGTCGACCGACCGGACGAGGAGGAGGACGCCCCGGGGTCCATGCACCTCGGCGTCCACGAGCTCCCACGGTGGCGAGAGAAGGACGGGGGGAGGGGTACTCCAGCCTCGGCGTGTTGCGGCCCTCGATGTACTCGAGGACGGCCTCCAGCGTGCGGCCCGGCACGCCCCACCATCGGCGCCGCCCCTCCGAGTTGAGCCTGCGGGAGGGCATGACGCCGTTGGTTGCCTCGAGCTGCTCGGCGTGACGGCGGCGGCAGTACGGCTCCCAGAGCAGGCTGTCGGGGACGTAGCGCGGCCCCTCCCTCGCCGCCCGCGGCAGAGAGGCGCGGATACGCGCGATCTCCGCACGACGCGCCGCCCCGGTGGGCGGTGGTGGTACCAGGACCCCGCCAGCGCTGATTCTCCAGGCCCCGGGCACTCGCATGTCCGGCGGGACCGGGTACTCAGCCTCGAAGAGGAGCCGAGCTTCGTCCTCGTGAAGGTGGCGGCGGCCGAAACCATTCGCCGCCGCGCCGTCGCCTGGGAATCGTTCGGCCATTTCTTTGAACTGGGACGGCGAGGAGAGAGAGGGTCGTCGGCGGTGGAGACTTGTGCGTGCCACCGGCGCACTGGGGTCGTCTTATATAGGCGGAGGCGGCGCGAGCACGCGTGGCCGCCTCGTCTACGCGTGGCATGCGCGGGGACGCGCGTCCTCACGCCTTCACTGCGCCGCCCATGAGGCATCAATGGCGGAGGCTGACCGGTGCGGCAGCTTTGGCATTGATTCACCGCGGGAAATAAGGCGATGAGGACGACGGAGCGGCGAGAAGCGAGTCGAGTCGCTGGCAAGGAGGGCCTGCGACTCTTTCGCGCCAAAAACGATTCGCCCGGCGCCCCCAAGCGTCCCCCAGCGCGCCGGGTTCGGGTTGGGTCCGCCGGCGCCAATTTTGGTCCGAACCGACGAAAATTGGGCCCTTGAAGACGTGACTTGGCCGATTTTTTGACGCCGACGATCGAAAAATCGTCTGAGGGGCCTTGTTGGGAACGCGGCTGAAGATGCTCTTAGAGCACGGGTGTCGAAGGAAGCAGGCGCTACAGCCGTGCTGCGGCAGGGAGGAGTGCGTGGTGAGGTGCAACACAAACTGCTCGTGCGTATGCCAACTTGTAGAGCAGCAGCGCACGGGAGATGTATGGCAGCGGTGGTGCGTCGCCGTGATGGGGAACATAGAGATGGGGGCAGCCACGTGTGACATGGCTATGCTGACGAGGTGGTCAATAGTCAATACAAGC
Organism: Triticum urartu; assembly: GCF_056163025.1. Lineage (NCBI taxonomy): Eukaryota > Viridiplantae > Streptophyta > Magnoliopsida > Poales > Poaceae > Triticum > Triticum urartu. The sequence goes on from NC_141877.1 coordinate 489,615,441, forward strand.
CACGTGAGCAAAAACCAGTTTCGTGTGAGTCAAGGGGGTAGTTTGGATGATGTGGTAAGTTGAAGGTGTGTAGTAACCGGTTTGTGACTTCAGGGATGTGATTTACATTTTGCGGTTAGTTGAGGGTTGAAAAGTGGACTTATCTCTATCAACCAGGCTGCCGAAATGTTCATCGGAAGGTTCCCTAAGTTCATGAACACAAGTTGGAAGTTTTGACACATATTTAGCTACATGCTAAATTGTGTATTTGGTGTGTGCGGGCGCACATTGAAGGAAAGAAAAACGCTTAACTAAATTGTTTGGATTACAAATCTTTTATCCGACAAAGAGTAGATATTATTGGCTCAAAATAAAACATTAAGAGAATACAAAACAAGATGAGCACACACTTGGCCTCTGCATAGCTAGAATGCACACAACCAACACCAACACACACGCAAAAACATGCCAACAACTAGGAAAGTTATATAAGATAAAAACTATGCTATATGTAGACGAGGAAAAAAGAAAATAGCCCCAAAGCAATCACATCCATCTTATCACACCAAATGGAGAGATTGTTCAACAGCAAAACTTTCACGAAAGGAGTGGCGCTCAAGCGCCACCCTCGCCGGATCCAACGACCAAGGCCAGAATATAAGTTTTCACTCTGAAGAAATAGTCTGAGCATATCCGAGTAATGATTCAACAAGGTAACGACCTAAAAAAAATATCGTCATTGCCAGGTATAACCAACTCGGTTCAGATATGGGCTTTCACCTGGGAGCTCGACAACGAGGTGCATGAGTAGCACCACCGTCGCAGTCACTTGTGTTGTCACCACCACTTTTCTACAACCCCAGCAGCTAAATGCGATATGTGACCGCCACCGCTGCGCAACCATCCCTGTGTGTCAAGTTGTCGTCTGTAGTTTGCATCTTACCGCCGAAGTCAACCATCGGATCTGGAGAGATGAACTACTTAAAGATCTCTTGGTGACAACCGTTGTCGTGGAGCCACAAGTGGTCGTTCCAGCACAATCTGCAGCAACCGCCACCTAACCGATTAGACCCACGTCACCACCAACAAGCCCGCCAGATCTTATATTGACGTATAAATGTATTGACTAGTCTCTTTCATTAGATCGATCTTTTGGTTGCATTGGCTAGAGCATGCACTTCTATATGGTATCGAAACCAAGAGGTCTTGAGTTCAAGACCCGGCTGACGCAATTAAAGTGCGGCCCACGTTCGGTCCCCGTTTAGGCCTGAGGGAGCCACACATGGGGGAGTCTTGACGTATAAATGTATTGCCTAGTCTTGTGGTTGAATCATAATGAACTTCCGCTTCATGCATAACCAAGGAGGAAGGTTATACATGTTGGAAATATGCCCTAGAGGCAATAATAAAAGCATTATTATTATTATATTTCCTTGTTCATGATAATTGTCTTTATTCATGCTATAATTGTGTTATCCGAAAATCGTAATACATGTGTGAATAACAGACACCAACATGTCCCTAGTAAGCCTCTAGTTGACTAGCTCGTTGATCAACAGATAGTCATGGTTTCCTGACTATGGACATTGGATGTCATTGATAACGAGATCACATCATTAGGAAAATGATGTGATGGACAAGACCCAATCCTAAACATAGCACAAGATCGTATAGTTCGTTTGCTAGAGTTTTCCAATGTCAAAGTATCTTTTCCTTAGACCATGAGATCGTGTAACTCCTGGATACCGTAGGAGTGCTTTGGGTATACCAAACGTCACAACGTAACTGGGTGACTATAAAGGTAGACTACGGGTATCTCCGAAAGTGTCTGTTGGGTTGACATGGATCAAGACTGGGATTTGTCACTCCGTATGACGGAGAGGTATCGCTGGGCCCACTCGGTAATGCATCATCATAATGAGCTCAAGGTGACCAAGTGTCTGGTCACGGGATCATGCATTACGGTACGAGTAAAGTGACTTGCCGGTAACGAGATTGAACGAGGTATTGGGATACCGACGATCGAATCTCGGACAAGTAACATATCGATTGACAAAGGGAATTGCATACGGGGTTGATTGAATCCTCGACATCGTGGTTCATCCGATGAAATCATCGTGGAGCATGTGGGAGCCAACATGGGTATCCAGATCCCGCTGTTGGTTATTGACCGGAGAGTCGTCTCGGTCATGTCTGCTTGTCTCCCGAACCCGTAGGGTCTACACACTTAAGGTTCGGTGACGCTAGGGTTGTGAAGATATGTATATGCAGAAACCCGAATATTGTTCGGAGTCCCGGATGAGATCCCGGACGTCACGAGGAGTTCCGGAATGGTCCGGAGGTAAAGAATTATATATAGGAAGTGCTGTTTCGGGCATCGGGACAAGTTTCGGGGTTATCGGTATTGTACCGGGACCACCGGAAGGGTCCCGGGGGTCCACCGGGTGGGGCCACCTATCCCGGAGGGCCCCACGGGCTGAAATAGGAGGGAACCCAGCCCATGGTGGGCTGGGGCGCCAGCCCCTATAGGCCCATGCGCCTAGGGTTCCACCATGGAAGAGTCCATGTGGTGGAAGGCACCCCTAGGTGCCTTGGGGGGGAGGGAATCCTCCCCTTGGCCGCCGCCCCCCCTAGTAGATCTCATCTACTAGGGCCGGCGCCCCCCCCCCCATGGCACCCCTATATATAGTGGGGGGAGAGGAGGGATTTCACACCAGCCCCTGGCGCCTCCCTCTCTCCCCGTTACGTCTCTCCCTCGTAGTCTTGGCGAAGCCCTACTTCTGTGACGCCCTGCATCCACCACCACGCCGTCGTGCTGCTGGATCTTCATCAACCTCTCCTCCCCCCTTTGCTGGATCAAGAAGGAGGAGACGTCTCCCGTCCCGTACGTGTGTTGAACGCGGAGGTGCCGTCCGTTCGGCGCTGGTCATCGGTGATTTGGATCACGTCGAGTACGACTACATCATCACCGTTCTTTTGAACGCTTCCGTGCGCCATCTACAAAGGTATGTAGATGCATCCGATGACTCGTTGCTAGATGAACTCCTAGATGATCTTGGTGAAACGAGTAGGAAATTTTTTGTTTTCTGCAACGTTCCCCAACAAGTGGTATCAGAGCCAGGTTTATGCGTAGTTCTTCTTGCGCGAGTAGAACACAATGAGTTGTGGGCGTAGATTTGTCAACTTTCTTGCCGTTACTAGTCTTTTCTTGCTTCAGCGGTATTGTGGGATGAAGCGGCCCGGACCAACCTTACACGTACGCTTACGTGAGACCGGTTCCACCGACTAACATGCACTAGTTGCATAAGGTGGCTGGCGGGTGTCTGTCTCTCCTACTTTAGTTGGAGCGGATTCGATGAACAGGGTCCTTATGAAGGGTAAATAGAAGTTGACAAATCACGTTGTGGCTTTAACGTAGGTAAGAAGACGTTCTTGCTAGAACCCTAATTCAGCCACGTAAAACATGCAACAACAATTAGAGGACGTCTAACTTGTTTTTGCAGCAAGTGGTTTGTGATATGATATGGCCAAAGTTGTGATGAATGATGAATGATCTATATGTGATGTATGAGATGTTCATGCTATTGTAATAGGAATCACGACTTGCATGTCGATGAGTATGACAACCGGCAGGAGCCATAGGAGTTGTCTTTATTTTTTTATATGACCTGCGTGTCATCGAGGAACGCCATGTAAATTACTTTACTTTATTGCTAAACGCGTTAGCCATAGTAGTAGAAGTAATAGTTGGCGAGCAACTTCATGGAGACACGATGATGGAGATCATGATGATGGAGATCATGGTGTCAAGCCGGTGACAAGATGATCATGGAGCCCCAAGATGGAGATCAAAGGAGCTATGTGATATTGGCCATATCATGTCACGTTTATTAATTGATTGCATGAGATGTTTATCATGTTTTGCATCTTGTTTACTTAGAACGACGGTAGTAAATAAGATGATCCCTCATAATAATTTCAAGAAGTGTTCCCCCTAACTGTGCACCGTTGCGATAGTTCGCTGTTTCAAAGCACCACGTGATGATCGGGTGTTTTATTCAGACGTTCACATACAACGGGTGTAAGACAGATTTACACATGCAAACACTTAGGTTGACTTGACGAGCCTAGCATGTACAGACATGGCCTCGGAACACAGAAGACCGAAAGGTCGAGCATGAGTCGTATAGAAGATACGATCAACATGAAGATGTTCACCGACGTTGACTAGTCCGTCTCACGTGATGATCGGACACGGTCTAGTTAGCTCGGATCATGTAATACTTAGATGACTAGAGGGATGTCTAATCTAAGTGGGAGTTCATTAATAATTTGATTAGATGAACTTAATTATCATGAACTTAGTATAAAATCTTTGCAATATGTCTTGTAGATCAAATGGCCAACGTAGTCCTCAACTTCAACGCGTTCCTAGAGAAAACTAAGCTGAAAGATGATGGCAGCAACTATACGGACTGGGTCCGGAACCTGAGGATCATCCTCATAGCTGCCAAGAAAGATTATGTCCTACAAGCACCGCTAGGTGAAGCTCCCGTCCCACAGAACCAAGACGTTATGAACGCTTGGCAGACACGTGTTGACGACTACTCCCTCGTTCAGTGCGGCATGCTTTACAGCTTAGAGCCGGGGCTCCAAAAACGTTTTGAGAGACATGGAGCATACGAGATGTTCGAAGAGCTGAAAATGGTTTTTCAAGCTCATGCCCGGATCGAGAGATATGAAGTCTCCGATAAGTTCTTCAGCTGTAAGATGGAGGAAAATAGTTCTGTCAGTGAGCACATACTCACTATGTCTGGGTTGCATAACCGCTTGTCTCAGCTAGGAGTTAATCTCCCGGATGATGCGGTCATTGACAGAATCCTCCAGTCGCTTCCACCAAGCTACAAGAGCTTCGTGATGAACTTCAACATGCAGGGGATGCAAAAGACCATTCCTGAGTTGTTCTCAATGCTGAAATCAGCGGAGGTAGAAGTCAAGAAGGAACATCAAGTGTTGATGGTCAATAAAACCACTAAGTTCAAGAAAGGCAAGGGTAAAAAGAACTTCAAGAAGGACGGCAAGGAAGTTGCCGTGCCCGGCAAGCAAGCTGCCGGGAAGAAGCTAAAGAATGGACCCAAGCCCGAGACTGAGTGCTTTTATTGCAAGGGAAGCGGTCACTGGAAGCAGAACTGCCCTAAGTACTTAGCGGATAAGAAGGCCGGCAAAACAAAAGGTATATGTGATATACATGTAATTGATGTGTACCTTACTAGTGCCCGTAGTAGCTCCTGGGTATTTGATACCGGTGCAGTTGCTCACATTTGTAACTCAAAGCAGGGGCTGCGGAATAAGCGGAAACTGGCAAAGGACGAGGTGACGATGCGCGTCGGGAATGGTTCCAAGGTCAATGTGATCGCCGTCGGCACGCTGCCTCTGCATCTCCCTTCGGGATTAGTTTTAAACCTTAATAATTGTTATTTAGTGCCAGCTTTGAGCATGAACATTGTATCGGGATCTCGTTTAATTCGAGATGGCTACTCTTTTAAATCTGACAATAATGGTTGTTCCATTTTTATGAGAGATATGTTTTATGGTCATGCTCCTATGGTGAATGGTTTATTCTTTATGAATCTCGAACGTGATGCTACACATGTTCATAATGTGAGTACCAAAAGAAGTAAGGTTGATAATGATAGTCCCACATACTTGTGGCACTGCCGCCTTGGTCACATAGGTGTCAAACGCATGAAGAAGCTCCATGCAGATGGACTTTTAGAGTCTCTTGATTATGAATCATTTGACACGTGCGAACCATGCCTTATGGGTAAAATGACCAAGACTCCGTTCTCAGGAACAATGGAGCGAGCAACCGACTTATTGGAAATCATACATACTGATGTGTGCGGTCCAATGAGTGTTGAGGCTCGCGGTGGCTATCGTTATGTTCTCACCCTCACTGATGATTTAAGTAGGTATGGATATATCTACTTAATGAAACACAAGTCTGAAACCTTTGAAACGTTCAAGGAATTTCAGAGTGAGGTTGAAAATCAACGTGACAGGAAAATCAAGTTTCTACGATCAGATCGTGGAGGAGAATACTTGAGTCACGAATTTGGCACGCACTTAAGAAAATGTGGAATAGTTTCACAACTCACGCCGCCTGGAACACCTCAGCGTAACGGTGTGTCCGAACGTCATAATCGCACTCTATTAGATATGGTGCGATCTATGATGTCTCTTACCGATTTACCGCTATCTTTTTGGGGCTATGCTTTAGAGACTGCCGCATTTACTTTAAATAGGGCTCCGTCGAAATCCGTTGGGACGACACCGTATGAATTATGGTTTGGGAAGAAACCTAAGCTATCGTTTCTAAAAGTTTGGGGATGCGATGCTTATGTGAAGAAACTTCAACCTGAGAAGCTCGAACCCAAGTCGGAAAAATGCGTCTTCATAGGATACCCAAAAGAAACTATTGGGTACACCTTCTACCTCAGATCCGAAGGCAAGATCTTTGTTGCCAAGAATGGGTCCTTTCTAGAGAAAGAGTTTCTCTCGAAAGAAGTAAGTGGGAGGAAAGTAGAGCTTGATGAAGTATTACCTCTTGAACCGGAAAGTGGCGCAACTCAAGAAAATGTTCCTGAGGTGCCTGCACCGACTAGAGAGGAAGTTAATGATGATGATCAAGATACTTCTGATCAAGCTCCTACTGAAATTCGAAGGTCCACTAGGACACGTTCCGCACCAGAGTGGTACGGAAACCCTGTCTTGGAAATCATGTTGTTAGACAACGGTGAACCTTCGAACTATGAAGAAGCGATGGCGGGCCCAGATTCCGTAAAATGGCTAGAAGCCATGAAATCCGAGATAGGATCCATGTATGAAAACGAAGTATGGACTTTGACTGACTTGCCCGTTGAACGGCGAGCCATAGAAAATAAATGGATCTTTAAGAAGAAGACAGACGCGGATGGTAATGTGACCATCTATAAAGCTCGACTTGTCGCTAAGGGTTATCGACAAGTTCAAGGGGTTGACTACGATGAGACTTTCTCACCGGTAGCGAAGCTGAAGTCCGTCCGAATCATGTTAGCAATTGCCGCATTCTACGATTATGAAATATGGCAAATGGACGTCAAAACGGCATTCCTTAATGGTGTCCTTAAGGAAGAATTGTATATGATGCAGCCGGAAGGTTTTGTCGATCCTAAGAATGCTAACAAAGTGTGCAAGCTCCAACGCTCGATTTATGGGCTGGTGCAAGCATCTCGGAGTTGGAACATTCACTTTGATGAGATGATCAAAGCGTTTGGGTTTACACAGACTTATGGAGAAGCCTGTGTTTACAAGAAAGTGAGTGGGAGCTCTGTAACATTTCTCATATTATATGTAGATGACATACTTTTGATGGGAAATGATATAGAACTCTTGGACAGCATCAAGGCCTACTTGAATAAAAGTTTTTCAATGAAGGACCTTGGAGAAGCTGCTTATATATTAGGCATCAAAATCTATAGAGATAGATCGAGACGCCTCATAGGTCTTTCACAAAGCACATACCTTGATAAGATATTGAAGAAGTTCAATATGGATCAATCTAAGAAGGGGTTCTTGCCTGTGTTATAAGGTATGAAATTGAGCTCAGCTCAATGTCCGACCAGGGCAGAAGAAATAGAAGAGATGAGTGTCATCCCCTATGCCTCAGCCATAGGTTCTATTATGTATGCCATGCTGTGTACCAGACCTGATGTAAACCTTGCCGTAAGTTTGGTAGGAAGGTACCAAAGTAATCCCGGCAAGGAACACTGGACAGCGGTCAAGAATATCCTAAAGTACCTGAAAAGGACTAAGGAAATGTTTCTCGTTTATGGAGGTGACGAAGAGCTCGTCGTAAAGGGTTACGTCGACGCTAGCTTTGACACAGATCTGGATGACTCTAAGTCACAAACCGGATACGTGTATATTTTGAATGGTGGGGCAGTAAGCTGGTGCAGTTGCAAGCAAAGCGTCGTGGCGGGATCTACATGTGAAGCGGAGTACATGGCAGCCTCGGAGGCAGCACATGAAGCAATATGGGTGAAGGAGTTCATCACCGACCTAGGAGTCATACCCAATGCGCCGGGGCCGATCAAGCTCTTCTGTGACAACACTGGAGCTATTGCTCTTGCCAAGGAGCCCAGGTTTCACAAGAAGACAAGGCACATCAAGCGTCGCTTCAACTCCATTCGTGAAAATGTTCAAGATGGAGACATAGAAATTTGTAAAGTGCACACGGACCTGAATGTAGCAGATCCGTTGACTAAACCTCTCCCTAGAGCAAAACATGATCAACACCAGAATTCCATGGGTGTTCGATTCATCACAATGTAACTAGATTATTGACTCTAGTGCAAGTGGGAGACTGTTGGAAATATGCCCTAGAGGCAATAATAAAAGCATTATTATTATATTTCCTTGTTCATGATAATTGTCTTTATTCATGCTATAATTGTGTTATCCGGAAATCGTAATACATGTGTGAATAACAGACACCAACATGTCCCTAGTAAGCCTCTAGTTGACTAGCTCGTTGATCAACAGATAGTCATGGTTTCCTGACTATGGACATTGGATGTCATTGATAACGAGATCACATCATTAGGAGAATGATGTGATGGACAAGACCCAATCCTAAACATAGCACAAGATCGTATAGTTCGTTTGCTAGAGTTTTCCAATGTCAAAGTATCTTTTCCTTAGACCATGAGATCGTGTAACTCCCGGATACCGTAGGAGTGCTTTGGGTATACCAAACGTCACAACGTAACTGGGTGACTATAAAGGTAGACTACGGGTATCTCCGAAAGTGTCTGTTGGGTTGACATGGATCAAGACTGGGATTTGTCACTCCGTATGACGGAGAGGTATCGCTGGGCCCACTCGGTAATGCATCATCATAATGAGCTCAAGGTGACCAAGTGTCTGGTCACGGGATCATGCATTACGGTACGAGTAAAGTGACTTGCCGGTAACGAGATTGAACGAGGTATTGGGATACCGACGATCGAATCTCGGACAAGTAACATATCGATTGACAAAGGGAATTGCATACGGGGTTGATTGAATCCTCGACATCGTGGTTCATCCGATGAAATCATCGTGGAGCATGTGGGAGCCAACATGGGTATCCAGATCCCGCTGTTGGTTATTGACCGGAGAGTCGTCTCGGTCATGTCTGCTTGTCTCCCGAACCCGTAGGGTCTACACACTTAAGGTTCGATGACGCTAGGGTTGTGAAGATATGTATATGCAGAAACCCGAATATTGTTCGGAGTCCCGGATGAGATCCCGGACGTCACGAGGAGTTCCGGAATGGTCCGGAGGTAAAGAATTATATATAGGAAGTGCTGTTTCGGGCATCGGGACAAGTTTCGGGGTTATCGGTATTGTACCGGGACCACCGGAAGGGTCCCGGGGGTCCACCGGGTGGGGCCACCTATCCCGGAGGGCCCCATGGGCTGAAATAGGAGGGAACCCAGCTCATGGTGGGCTGGGGCGCCAGCCCCTATAGGCCCATGCGCCTAGGGTTCCACCATGGAAGAGTCCATGTGGTGGAAGGCACCCCTAGGTGCCTTGGGGGGGAGGGAATCCTCCCCTTGGCCGCCGCCCCCCTAGTAGATCTCATCTACTAGGGCCGGCGCCCCCCCCATGGCACCCCTATATATAGTGGGGGGGAGAGGAGGGATTTCACACCAGCCCCTGGCGCCTCCCTCTCTCCCCGTTACGTCTCTCCCTCGTAGTCTTGGCGAAGCCCTGCTTCTGTGACGCCCTGCATCCACCACCACGCCGTCGTGCTGCTGGATCTTCATCAACCTCTCCTCCCCCCTTTGCTGGATCAAGAAGGAGGAGACGTCTCCCGTCCCGTACGTGTGTTGAACGCGGAGGTGCCGTCCGTTCGGCGCTGGTCATCGGTGATTTGGATCACGTCGAGTACGACTACATCATCACCGTTCTTTTGAACGCTTCCGTGCGCCATCTACAAAGGTATGTAGATGCATCCGATGACTCGTTGCTAGATGAACTCCTAGATGATCTTGGTGAAACGAGTAGGAAAATTTTTGTTTTCTGCAACGTTTCCCAACAATACAAACATAGAGTCATAGGCCAGGTGCTATGGTTGCTGCACTGCTCCCCAAAAGGATTAATGACATCTGCGCTTAGATCAAACCATACGTTTCTTGCGTCACCTGCAAACTCCTTCCTATACTTTCTCTCTATTTTTCTCCACTGCAACCCGTCAGGGGGTACTCTTAACTTTCCCTCTTTCTTACGGTCTTCTCTGTGACATCGCATCGCCTTGGCATGCTCTTTGTTTAGGAACAAACATTTCAATAGTGGTATTATAGGAGCATACCACGTCACATTGGCAGGAATCTTCTTCCTGGGGCGCTCGCCCTCGACATCATCAGGGTCATCGCGGCTGATCTTATAGTGCAATGCACCGCATACCAGGCACGTGTTCAAATCCGCGTACTCACCGCGGTTGAGGATGCAGTCATTAGGGCATGCATGTATCTTCTACACCTCTAACCCTAGAAGGCAGACAGTCTTCTTTGCTTCGTACGTACTCTCGGGCAATTCGTTGTCCTTTGAAAGCATCTTCTTTAACTTTATCAGCAACTTTCTAAATGCCTTGTCAGATACACCATTCTATGCCATCCATTGCAGTAATTCCAGTATGGTGCCCAGCTTTTTATTGTCAGTTTCGCAATTCGGGTACAACAATTTCTTGTGATCCTATAACATGCGCTGCAACTTCTTTTTCTCCTTTTCACTTGCGCAGTTTCTCTCTGCATTGGTAATGGCCCGACCTAGATCATCAGTTGGCTCATCTGATGCCTCTTGTTCAGCTTCTTCCCGCATTGCCGGCTTAGCTTCTTCCCACATTGTTGTATCATCGTATTCAGGGAACCCATGGCCAGAATAGCTATCGTCGTCCTATTTTTCTTTATCTTCTTCCATCATAACCCCTCTTTCTCCGTGCTTGGTCCAAACAATATAGTGGGGCATGAAACCGGACTCAAACAGGTGGACGTGAATGGTTCTTGAGTTAGAGTAATTGTGATCGTTCTTACAGCCAGCACATGGACAAGGCACAAAACCATTTGCCTGCTTGTTTGCCTAAGCTGCAATTAGAAAAGTATGCACGCGCTCAACGAACTGGGGAGAGCATTGGTCATCGTACATCCATTGATGGCTCATCTTCATTACACAACACTAAATAGACCAAATTAATACAAGTTCATACAATACTTATTCTCATAAAGCAAACATATAAATAACTCTCTAGCTAAAGAATTTAAATGCAACAACAAATGCGATCAACATCGCAACTAAGGTAACAATTGATCCAACAACATAATGATACCAAGCCTCACTATCAATGGCATATTTTCTAATCTTTCTAATCTTCAAGCGCATTTTCTCCATCTTGATCTTGTGATCATCGATGACATCCGCAACATGCAACTCCAATTCCATCTTCTCCCCCTCAATTCTTTTCAATTTTTCTTTCAAATACTCATTTTATCTTTCAACTAAATTTAACCTCTCGACAATAGGGTCGGTTGGAATTTCTGGTTCACATACCTCCTAGATAAAAATATCTATGTCAACTTGATGGGCATAATTTGTCATAAACACGAAATGCAACAAAATAGTTATAAAAGAAAATATACCACATTCGAATCCTAACCCGGACGAGGGCCGACGGGGACGGATATCAAAACCATGGCACTATGAATAACAAACAACATACGGGTAAGATAATTATACAAGTAACTATATATCTAAATCACACAAACGTGATTTTTTTATATAAAAAAATAAGAACAAGAGGCTCACCCCACAATATGGTGCCGGCGACAGGACGGTGCGGACGATCGATGGTGGTTAGGACGGAGACGGGAAGGCAATAAGTAAACCACACCTACATATGCAAACTAAGAGTTATTTTGAGCTCAAATTGCATATAAATCAAATAAACTACCACATATAATTCCTCCCAAATTACTAAAACCCACAAATTAATGACTATATAAAGCATTGCAAAATCTAATCTAGCAATGAGAGATGAAAGGACAAAGTTGCTTACTTTTGTGATCACTTGAATGGATGGGGGCCTTCAAATCTTGAAAAAATTTGAGCAAAATGTGAGATGAGCTCGAGGTAGAGGGGAAGAATAGAGAGGAGAGGGGAAAGGGGAAAAGCAGAGAGAGCTCAATCACGGGTGGATGAAGAATTGATATAGGACGACCTTTAGCACCGGTTCGTGCCACGAACCAGTACTAATGGTGCTGGAGGGGCCCCAGACTGACAACATCCTGCCACCACTCTCTTTAATACCAGTTCGTGGCACGAACCGGTGCTAAAGGTTCGCCACGAACCGGTATTAATGAGAGCGGCCCAGCTAGCCGTTGGAACCGGCACTAATGATCACATTAGTGCCGGCTCAAATACAAACCGGGACTAATGAGCTGAACATTTGACCCTTTTTCTACTAGTGACATGCACTCATCGTGTGACTCTCATTGGACCTTGGTGAAGTGTATTCTCCATTACATACGCGGCACCACGTCCTTGGGACTCACCCTGACGACCTCCGCCTCCACCGACCTCGTCGCCTACTCGGACGCCGACTGGGCAGGCTGCCCCGACACCCGGCGCTCTACGTCCGGCTATTGCGTCTACCTTGGGCCATCGTTGATCTCTTGGTCATCAAAGTGACAGCCCACGGTCTCCCGCTCCAGCGCCGAGGCAGAGTATCGGGCCGTGGCTAACACCGTGGCCGAATGCTCTTGGATCTGTCAGCTGCTCCAGAACTTGCTTTGTGTTGTTCACAAGGCCACTCTTGTCCACTGCGATAACGTCAGCGCGGTCTACCTCTTCGTCAACCCGGTGCACCATCGACATACGAAGCATATTGAGTTCGATATTCACTTCGCGCGAGAGCAGGTTGCCCTTGGCCATGTTCGGGTTCTCCATGTTCCGACTATGCAACAGTTTGCTGATGTGATGACTAAGGGATTGCCTACTTCCGTCTTTGAGGAGTTTTGGTCCAGTCTCTGTATCTCTAGTGACGCTTCGACTGCGCGAGGGGAGGGGGTGAGTATATATGTGTTGCATGTATTACGTATATTGTAGCCCACCTCCTGGTTGTCTATAGTTCAGGTCGAGGCCTACCTGTATTTATATATACGTGCACCAGCACCCAATCAATACAATGAATATTGTATTGCCAAATCATCTCTCTACAATTAGTTTGGCTGTATGCAGGGATCCCTATGGACCTTGTACTTTTCTGTCTTGGGGTCCCCGTGCATAATTTTCAGGACATCTGTCAACTCCTAGTTTCTCTAGCAGTCATCACATTTGTTTGTGCAGGTATTCGGATTGTTGAGTAATGATACACGCGGTTTATTCAAAAACAAAAAACTCTATTTTATTACCCAAGAAGGCTTCGTGCGCCGCTTTATAAACAAAGCAACCCCGGATAAAGGGTCTTTTACATCTGTGTCCCTAACTCGAACCCACTACTCACATTTGCCCCTAATTCGAAAGCCTGCTCAAAAATGCCCCTCCGCCGTTACGTGCCCTTACAGAAATGCCCTTTTGCGCCGTTACCGTCCGGTCAAAGCCGGTCAAAGGGCATTGACCGGCCCCAAAAAAATAGCAAAAAAAATCTAAAAAATCTGAAAATTTGTGAGATCAAAGATACTCAGGTTCGCAAGGTGTGTGCAATTTTTCGTGCTGTTTGGGCATTCCAGGAGCTCGTGTCAAAGGAAAAACAGTAAATATGTAAGCCTGTGAACAGTAAATTCAAAAAAATAGCAAGAAAATTCAAAAAAAATGAAATTTTTTGGCATCAAAGAGGCTATGGTCTAAAAGCTGCGTGCCAATTTTTGTTGTGTTTGGATATTGGAGGGGCTTGTGGAGAAAAAAACAAAATCTGGCCCGGGAAAAAACTTGAGAAAAAATGACTATTTTGTTTTTTCTTGCGAGAGCTCCTCGCAAGTCATTTGATCACAAAAACTTGCAAGCACCTTGTGCACCCAAGCCTCTTTGATGCCAAAAAATTTTATATTTTTTTGAATTTTCTTGCTATTTTATTTCAAATTTACTGTTCACTAGCGTGCATATTAACTGTTTTTCCTCGCCACGAGCTCCTGGAATGTCCAAATAGCACAAAAATTTGCACGCACCTTGTGCACATGAGTATCTTCGATCTCACAAAATTTTAGATTTTTTTGCTATTTTTTTCAGGACGGTCAAAGTTGTTTGACCGGACGGTAACGGCGCAGAAGGGCTTTTCTGTAAGGGCACCTAACGGCGGAGGGGCAAATTTGAGCAGGCTTTCGAATTAGGGATATATCTGATTAGGTGGTTCGAGTTAGGGACAGAAATGCAAATGGCCCCCGGATAAAAGCAACACCCAACCGAAAATGGAGGTCTACAGAATACAATAGAGATTCACAGCTAACGAAAAACGAAAAAACAAATAAGTATACGACGCATGTTGGGGGAACAGCAAACACGCCCGCCAAGCTCTATATATGCATGCATGTTTGAAGAAAAGAAACCGAGGCTACGTACGTGCCGTGCGCTCACTCTCACGGCAAGCACGTGCCGTGTGAAACTGAGACTGCGTACTTCCAAGTCCCAAGTCTTCATCTCCATAATGGTATTGTGACTTTTGACTTAATGAAGAAAAAACTCCCATCGATCTATCACGGAGATTGCTTCTACTTTGTACTACGAGCGAGTGGCAAAGCACACGGAGGAGAAGGAAAGCTAATTAAGCAGATCCCACGTATAGCCTCACGCCCACACAAAGCAGCGGAGAACAGAAGGGAAAAACAGAGACGCGCTATAGCTGCAACCTTTGGAATTCTGAGCATGAACCACACGGCCGTAGACCGGCAAGGAAAGCTGCCCGGTCTGCTTGCTTTGGGCAAAACTATTCTAAGCCATCAATCAGCTAGCTTTACCACCTGATTAAAGGAGAGATATTGGCAGTCTGGGACAGATGCCTTTTGTGACTTAATGGAATATATATTTTCCCATTGTCCACTGTCAACATCCTTTTAGTGCTCACTCCACATGTCAATTTTTCCTCTCTAATGCTAGCTGCTTTCACATGCTTTATTAGGCGAGGTACCAAAAATTTGATCGGGACATGAGCAAGGCCCATGCCTCATTTCAAGCAAGCTTCTCTCATCTCTGTATCCCAGTAACCTAACCCATTCCAAGCCTGAGGCACCACACCTTCTTACGCGTTAAGCAGCTCGACCACCTCAAACAAAGATGAAGATCGGGAAGGCTTCTGAGCTCGTGAAGAAGGCAGCAGCGATGTGCAAGAGCAAGACCGGCGTGCTCGCCGCCAGGCTCCTCATCCCCGCCTCGCTCCAGCGCCGCAGGATGGCCACGGCACCAGTGGTCTCTCACAAGATCGACGCGCTCATTATGGCCGACTGGGAGAGAGTTGACTGCCACAAGGATCTCACTCTCCGCACGGTCGAGAAGAGACTGGTCGTCGTCCATGAGGATGATTTGGCGGCCAATTTCTCTCATCACTTGGCGGTGTTCAACCAAGAGAATGGTCATGGTGGCTGCCATACTGACAGGACACTGCATCCCCTCTTCAACGACGACCACAAGAACTGTCGTTACGCTTACGATGGTGATGTGCCACTTTATTCATGTGATCAAGACGATGATGATGAGCCTTCAGTCATGGATGTGATCAGGAATAACCGAGAAGTTGAGGGGCTGGAGTTCAATATGGAGGAGGAGATTGATCAGGCCGCCGATATGTTCATTAGGAGGTTCCGGCAGCGGTTGAACGAGGGATTTTAGGGTCTTGTTTGCACATGCATGTACCTCGGTCTAGCGAGTTGTCTTCTTTTTAGGTGCCCACAAATTAGAAAATTTTGTAGAAATCAATATGAACAGGTAGGAGTTGAGGCTTGACAAACAATGATCCTCTTTATCATTTATTATTTTAATAATTTTGTCAACATCCAAGATCCCTCGGCCTCGCCTACCACTCCCCAGCTCCCTCTCCCATTACGCCCAACCACCCCGCGCCTTAGAAAACCCACGGTACATATGCATCACTTCTACAAATGGGGGCAGTTCCATTGCCCCCTTGTGTTTTCTTTAATTCTCTTCGGCCTTCTTTGGTTTGGAGGAATTTCATAGAAATTTTTGTGTTTTCTTTCTCTTCGGCCTCCTTTGGTTTGGAGGAATTTCATAGAAATTTTAGATGATAGGATTTTTATATGATTTTTTCCTTTAGAGCCCTTTGGTTCATAGGAATAGATTCCTACTTAGGATTGGTTCCTATCCTTCATATTGCATAGGAAAATAAAAATGAGCCTAGATTCAATGAAAAAATTTCTTTGGTGTCAACCAAATGACATCTCGTTTCCTATTCTTATTCATAGGATTTGAGATACATGCCATCTCATTTCCTACAAAATTTCTATTTCTATAATAATCCTATCCTATGAACCAAAAGAGGCCTTCAAGTCCCTAAAGATTTTACCAAAAAATTTCACAATTTACATAAGTTGCATCTTCTAAGTATGCCGCTGCCATGGCGACTAGTATCTCTAACTCTCAAATAAGAGAGCTAGCCTACTCCCCCGCACGATCCAGAGGATGCTGCTCCGGCTACTGCTGCTTCCTTCCCTCCGGAATACACAAATGTAAATTTCAGGCTACTTGCATTAGAGCATCTTCAACGGGTGCACAAAAATATCATGCCCTAAAATAATTTTATCGTGTCACTATAGCATTTTTAGTACGCCGGACCCAACGTTGCTTTAACAGATGCCAAAAAACACGCGCTCAAAAGAACATGCAATGTAAATTGTGAAGCGCGCGCAATTCGGCGCCTCGAATTTGCAGCTTTTGATAGCGTTTTTCAGCGCGCGTCCAATCATTTTTTGCACGTGCACTATTTTACAGCTTTCGCTGGAGCTGTCCGGCGCCCAAAAAACCCAGATTTTAGCGCGCGGTTCTGTTTTTGGGTGCCTGTTAGAGATGCTCTTAGCTGAAGTGGAGTAGGAAAAAAAGGTTGTATGTCCAAAGTAAAAGGAGGCACGTGTGGCGAAGCCGTATATATGTTGCCCTTAGAGCATCTCCAACAAGCGCCGAACGCGCTGCGCGTAAAAAATTGCTTTGTCGCGCGCCCATTGTCTGGTTTGGCGCGGCGCAACGCTGGCTCCAGCAGCCGTGCTAAATGCAGCGCGCGCAACTCGCCGGGACATTGCATATATGACATTTTAAACACAAAATGAAGTTGAAACATTCAAAATGCAATGAACATGACATATAAAATTTCACACAAACAAGTTGATGAAGAAAAGTTCATGCCCACAAGTTCATCCAACCAAATTCAAAATGCAAATTAAGTTCAATACACAAATGGAAGACACATCATTCCTCATCCTCGTCTTCGTCCTCGTCCTCATCTTCGGAAGACGATTCTTCCGCCTCCGAAGATGAATCTTCATCCCTCTCCTCATCGCGCACCGCATCACGTGAAACTCCAACGGTGTTGGCAAGATCTTCAACGGCATCTTCATGGGAATGTGTGCGAGGAGGCACATCGAAAGACATTTCGCCCATGGCGGCCGGAGGTGCACCCATGCCGGCGCGTACGTCCATGGGGTGCAGTTCGCCGGGGCCGGCGCGCGCGGGGCGTAGGAGGCGGAGAAGAGAGAGTGCAGTGCGAGCGCTCGAGTGTGCCCTGCGCGGAAGCGGGCGCCCCAAATACACCGCGCGAGACAGCGAATCCGACCGCACGCCCAACTCCTTATAGCGCGTGCGTGGTTATTGCGCGCCCGCTGGAGCCACCCGCCAGGTTGCGCGCTCGCTAAACTGGCTAAATTTGCGCCGCGGCACTTGTTTAGTGCGCCTGTTGGAGATGCGCCGAACGGCCGCGCGCAAAAAACTGCTTTGCTGCGCGCCCATCGCCTGATTTGACGCGGCGCACAGCGCTGGCTCCAGCAGCCGCGCTAAAAAACAGCGCGCGCCGCTCCAGCAGCGCGCGCGACTCTCGCACAAACAACATATGCATTCCAGAACAGAAGCAAAAAGATCAAACACAAACAAAAATAAATCAAAATAAATAGTTCAATTTTGTTATTACAACTCAAACAAATAGTTTATCGTTCAATACAACAAATAATGCAATAAACACAACAAATAGTTCAACAATACAATATCTAAAGCACAAATCATAATGCTCTTTGTCGTCCATTCCATGCCCATCACTCCTCAATGAGATCCTTCTGAAGATCATTATGCGCTGCGGGACGTCGAATGGCATGATAGGAGGCAACAAAACGGGCCACCCTTTCAGCCCTCCGTCGCACTCGCACGGGGTGTCCCAAGAGCTCATACTGAGAGTAATCTACATCTTGGCCACGCTCATTCTCGATAATCATGTTATGCATGATCACACAAGCGTGCATGATGTACCAAAGCATTTTCTAGTCCCAAAATCTAGTCGGTCCTTTTACAATAGCAAATTGTGCTTGCAAAATCCTAAAAGCTCTCTCCACATCTTTTCTAGTCGCCGCGTGAGCATTATGGAAATCAAGATTTTTCTTACCTTCTAGCTTTTTCAACGGCTTGACAAAGGTATGCCACTTTGGATAGATGCCATCTGCTAGATAATAGCCATAGTTGTATGTACGTCCATTTGCTACAAACTGCACCGGTGGCAACTCACCATTTGCAATCTTATTCATCAGTGGTGACCGGTTGACAACATTGATGTCATTCAAAGATCCAGGCATTCCAAAGAATGCATGCCAAATCCAAGTCTCTTGATCGGCCACTGCTTCAAGGATTATAGTAGAACCCTTTTTTTGACCATGGAATTGCCCATGCCATGTCTTTGGACAATTCTTCCAACTCCAATGCATGCAATCTATTGAGCCAAGCATGCCAGGAAAGCTGCGAGCTTTGTTCATCGCCAATAGCCTTGCGGCGTCTTCAGCATTGGGAGATCTCAAATACTCCTCGCCAAACACTTGCACAATTCCGACTGCGAAGCGCTTGACACACATGATGGCTTGGCTCTCACCCATAGCCAAGTGATCATCAACTAGATCAGCCGATATACCGTATGCCAACATACGCAAAGCGGCTGTCACCTTCTGAAAAGTGTTATGCCCGAGCTCTCCGGCTGCATTCCTTCTTTGCTGAAAAAAGCGGTCATGGCTCGCTAGTTTCTCTGCAATGCGTCTGAACAACTCGGTGCTCATCCTAAACCGACGACGAAAATACGACTCGGGGTATGTGGGATTCTCCGTAAAATAATGCCTGATCAATCTGTTGTGGGCATCGATCCTATCCCTCCAAATTTCCTGCCGACCCATAACCGAACCACAGTGCTTTGGTTTTTTATTGATATGCATAGCTAGGATCATTGCAAGATCCTCCTCCTCTTCCATATCAAATTCTTCTTCAGAAGAATCATACGACGAACTCATCTACAATGTTCAATACTATGCTATAAAAACTACAATCAACATGCACGAAATTCATGGCTTTTGAGCAATACATACCTTCTAGGCGTTTTGTCGAACACCTTGCGGGCGCCGAGCGGCAGCGAGCGCGCCGGCGCTGTTCGTCGGAGGACGGACGCGCGCGAGGGGCGGCGGGACTAGAGGAGGGGCCGGAGAAGCCGCCGCGGGGCGGGATAGGTCGGGGAAGCATTCAAAATGGTCGCCGGGTGGCGTGGTCGGCGGCGGCGGCATGGCTGGATGGGGGGGTGGGAGTTGCGAGCGAGCGCGCGAGAGTCCAGCGCGCGGGAGCGGGCGCAGCAAATAAGTGGCGCGCGATTGAGTTTCGGCCCACGCGCTGAACTACATATGCCGCGCGCGCTGAAGCAACTATACCGGTTGCGCGCGCGCTAAAACAGGTAATTTTACGGCGCGGCGCTAGTTTGGCGCGGCTGTTGAAGATGCTCTTATATATTCAGAGCATCCAACAGCGCTGCCAGTCTTGCACGGACTTCTGTCAAATCAACGAACTAATTTATTAATCCTCTGACCACTGAACCCTCTAGATTTCGTGTCTGTGGCCAGAGCCTTCGTGCTCGTGTGTGTTGATTATGGTTGTTACGTTTATTAATTTATTAAAGCCGGACGCCCCTAGTGTCTTTAATCTAAAAAAATATTAATCCAGCATCATGCATGTCAGAGCTGGAGGTGTCATGCCGATGCCGGGAGCACCACCTGCCGGAGAATCTGGTAGAGAGCCCGGAGGAATCCCTTGTGTTGCTCTTCCTCAGGCAACCTCAGCATGCTCGCCACCTTATCGAACTTGTCATGTCCAACTGAGGCGTCCCCCGGCGAGGGCACCGGCCCGACCCCCAGGTCCTTGTGGAGCTCCGGCGGCGACAGCGCCCATTGCATCGCCCAGATGGAGAGGGGCCGCATGTAGTGCAGCCCGCGGTAGCCGCCCTCTGCCGTCCAAGCCTCCGGCGTCTGGAACGCGTAGCCGAAGCCGTCCTTGGACCAGCTGGCGTCGTGGGCGCCCTTGGCCGTCCGGAAGCCGGCCTCCAGCATGCCCTCGTGGATCATGGCGGCCGCCACCGCGTAGGTCGTGCCGGGCCATATCTCCTTGGACTGCGTCGACGACATGTCGATGCTGCCGTCCGGCCGCATCCCGTTCACCGCACCGACCGTCCCGCCCTTCACCCGCATGACGTTGTAGTCCAGCACCGTCCCCAGCGCGCTCCGGGCCTTCTCCTCCTCCACCACCGGCTCCAGGCCGCACGCGCGAGCGTACCACTGCCCGGCGAGCTGGTCGGCCATGATGGAGGAGCTCGTCTTGCCGCCGCTGTTGTCGTAGCTGAAGTAGGCGCCGTTCCAGAGCTCCTCGTCGTACACGCGCCTCGCCATGCGGTACCGCGCACGGAAGTAGAGCTCGGCGTCGCCGTCGCCGACGATGCGCGCCATGGCAGCGGCGGCCTGCAGCGCCGCGACCCAGATCCCGCCGGTGTAGGCGCTGACCCCGGACACGGACCACAGGTCGTAGGTCTGGTCGGGGCGGCCCTCGTTCTCGACCATGCCGTCCCGGTCCCGGTCGAACTGGTCCATGTACGCCATGGCCAGGTACACCGCCGGCCACGCCGCCCTGGCGAAGGCGACGTTGCCCGTGGCGACGACGGCCCGGTAGACCTGCATCACGAACTTGGGGTTGAGGTCCTTCCAGCGCGACGGGTCGTGGAGCATGTAGGCGTTGAGCTCGAACCACGGGTCGTTGAGCCCGACGTCGTGCGGCACCGAGCCGAGGACCTTGCGCGGCACGGTCTTGCCATCGTTGAGGGTGCGCATGGGACGAGGGTCGTGGAGGAGGACGGCGCGGGCGAAGTCGCGCTGGAGGCTCAGCTCGATCTCCGGGAAGAGGGAGAGCAGCGCGAAGGAGGCGTAGAAGTGCACGTCGTAGGTGTTCCACATGTGGTACTCCATCGACTCCAGGTACAAGAACTGCCCCACGTTCTCCTCGCCGTCGCCGAGCAGCGTCGCCCCGAACGCCGCCGCCGACCGCAGGCGCTCCGTCACGGACGTCATCTCGCCCAGGACGCCGTCCACCACCGGGACCGGGGTGCCACTGCCTTGCAGGTCTGTGCGGCGGAACACGTCGAGGGAGAATGGGTCTTGGGTGCCCGTCCCTGATGAGGCAACGCTCATCCTGGGAGGCCGTCCATCTGTGACGACATTTGCCAGAGATTTGTTCTCAGCTCCGTGGTACGATCGAATTCTATTCTGCACGGCATGCAGATCATAATATACTTGCTGATGGTGATGGAGATACCTGTCCATATGGTGCCTCCAGCGATCAGATAGTAGAGTTCGTTGAACAATGCAACCGGATACCATTCGGGCAGCCTTTTGTCCTGCAGAATAGGCGTCTGCCACTCTTGGATTTTCGACTCCCACTCCATGTGTTCTACACTCACACAAGGAAGGAAGGAATATCAAATGAGCATCATCAGAATCAAAACCAATGTCGTTTCGTTTCCCCGGCCCCTGTGTGTCCAACAAAACAATCACCAGGGCTAGCTTACCAAGAAGAGCATCATGAGCCAAGCTCTCTGCAGCAGCATCTCGATCCAAGCCACAGAACTTGGTGTACCTCCTGCTCCAAAAAGCTTGTCAGTTATCACAATGAAAAACAAACAGCTACTACCTCTGTAAAGAAATATAAGATCGTTTAGATCACCTGTGATACGTTTTCCCGTCTGTGAACTTCACCTCGGGGCACGACCACGACAGAGCAAACGACACCACGCGGCTCCCCCCTGCCGGCACCGTCGTGGCCGCGGCGACGGCCGCTCCGATGGATGATCCGGGCTTCGACACCCTCGGCTCTTTGCCGGTGCGGGTTTCGCTGAAGGAACCATGTTGTTTGATCTCCTGCCACATGTCCTTGGCCGTGAAGTCGCTTGACTCCGACGATCCCATCGTGAAGAAAGGGCAGTCCGTGACGCGAACGTCCTCCGTTTCTTGAGACGCAATGGCGAACGTCACCAGCGGGTGCCCATCCGCAGTCCTACATCATTTGGTGCCAGCCATCCCAAGTTTCCTGTTACGCTTGCAGTTCATCTGTATCATTTCAGGTTTTGCAAGACGAAATGTTTAACACACCTGTGATGGAGAAGAACGCCGCGCACACCATCACGCTCTCTGTGCAAGAACAAAAAACAGAATGGCAACAACCAATAATTAAGGTCGTCAGTCAGAGAGATTAGATTGCTGCTGCATGCATGGCATGAAACACAAAGTGTGCGGAAAATCAAAAATAATTTGACGCTCATTACATCATCTTGGAGTTGGTGTGATTTCCAGTCAGCTCTGATCTCCCACCAACTGAATTCTAGAGGATGAACAAATAGATATTAGGTCTTCACTCACTGATAAGGTGTTTTTTTTTCTAATCTTCGTGATAAAATGGCAACGTGTTGGCTTATTGCACTTACAGCCCATGTGAAGAGCAATGTTACATCTGCAGGTGTTCTCCCAGAATTTTGCACCTGCAGCAAGACAAATCAATCATAACTAAGTGCTGAGCTGCAACATGGAAAGTACATGTGGTGTTATTGGATTAAGTTGCTCAAGAAGAAAATGTACCGTAAAAGTGAAAACTGCAACAGGGAAGCTGCTCTCCTTGTAGTTGTGAGGGATGATCGGCGATATCTGACGGCAGGTGATCTTGATTTCAGGGTCAGGCTCACCTACATGGCAATTAGTATACATGGTGTACCACAGAAATCTTCAGTTAGTACATGTATCTATCAGGTAAAGTAAAACATAAGAGAGCATACAAAATCTTGGAATTTACCATCATAAACTGTCCAAGATCTTGGAAACAAGGCATGATAAGTACAGTTTTTCTCCTTAAGCTTCCAGTCCCAAGATCCAATAGTGGCCTTATCGACTCCCCTGCAAGTATGCACAATGAATGATATCTCTGCTCTATCTGAATGGGCAGAAATAACCTTGTCGAGATCCACAGCTTACTTGAGGGCATCAGCAGTCGGTGCAGACAACACCGTCGAGTAGCTCTTTCCGTTGGGACGCGAGACGAACGCCTAGACAAGTGAGTAGTGGCAATCATTTACATGTTCTTTACAGTTAAGACTTATTATAAGAGTGACACTAGGAATTGCCAATTGGGAAATGGAAGAGTTAAGTATAGTTACTGAAAATTGGTTTGCAAGGATAGGTTTTTCTTCATATAACGCTGGGAATATCTGAAAATGCTGAAAGTATCCTCTGTAGCTTCTCCCAATGCTTCCTGCACTGATAAGAGGATGTGTTTTGAGAACAGGCATGTAGCATCTAGAGTCAATCAGATATAGAGAACATGTTTGGGTTAAAAACCGCCATGGCGAGTTTGAAGGTGATAAAAAAGCCTAGACTTTTGCCGGCTTGGATGGCGGTCCAGCAATAGGATAGGTGTTTAGTCATTGTGTCCTATTTTTGCCGGTTGTGGCGACTTTTCTACTTTTTTCGCTTTTGTTTTCGTACTTGAGATGATACTCGTATTTTGACACTACATTTGATTAAATAAATGGCTGTGTGCATCGCTTGATGCAGAGGTCGGGGGTATTCCTCCTTTTCGGAAAAAAAGAAGAAAAAAAACCACCATGGCAAGTTTCAAGGTCATAAAAAAGCCTATATGTACCTGATTGGCAGTGAACTTAGCTAATTCAGATTCTGCAAAGAAAAGGCAGAAACTTACCCAAGGCCACCAATGGGTAGGCCACGGTAGCAGTTGTCCATCCATTTCCTGAATGGGTCATATTGTATATCCTTCGCAAAAATGAAGAAATTTTCGTTAAGTTCCATGACAAGGCAGATTAAATTTAGTCAATGGTATATTTATATATGTTCAGCACTCACCCGGCCTTTTCCCATTTGATCGGCATTTACCATCAGTCCCTTGAGAATCAGAGGTATCTGAAAGACCACCAACAAGAATTTGTTTAGTATTAAGTTCACAGAGGAATAACATATGTAGTACCCGTTGCTCAAAGCAAACAACAGTGTTGTTTCATCTGTCGTCAGTTGCTTGCTGGCATGGCTGAGCAAGCCATATGCAGCATGTATCATTGCCAAATGCCATCAGGTCTTGCAAAGTGAACAGTATGGGAGAGTTCTCAAAACAGAGTATTGTATTTGATAATTTTGAACCTTTTTTTTTTGCATCGCCTTCTTTTGAAACGAATGAGCTAGTCATGTTTAAAATACTCTACCATTTTGATAATTTTGAACCTTTCATATTCTTCAGAATATGCTCAAAACAGAAACCTCGGAGCTATAAAGTATGTTCAAATACGTACGATTGATATCATGTCATTCATGGTCATGCTAAACTGTTCGATCTTCTTGCCTTCATCATCAAATTTCCTCTGCCAGGTTCTTGTCGCTGGTTGTGCACAATTGATGTGCAAGCGTGCCTAAAGTGGAAAAAAATACAGAACCCATTAGTGCCAGTTTAGTTTGCTGATAAAGGCACAGACAGTACGGACAGAAGCATTTCTAGAAAAAAGCCTTGATCCAAAAAAGCTTGCCCTCACCTTTGTTTGCTCTAAACCTGCACTTCCCATCTTGGTTACAGTACAGACACCGTTTGGGTTGAAGCAGATCAGCTATTTGGATGTGTAGGCAACAGACATATGCATGGTTAGAACTTATAAGGAGAGAGCCACAAACAGTTCTTGGAAAAAGGAGCTGAGTCGCGATCGAGTATAACGATCTCCACTTATAAGACAGAAAAGAAAATGAAAACGAAGCGCTGGCGATGCAACGCAAAAATCTATGGGTTGGACGGACCCCATGTTTCCTGGAAAAATTCCATTTTCCTCGCTACTCCTTTTGTCTCCATCATCCGCATTATTGCTGTCCCTCTCTTTACCCTAAATAAGCTTTTCTAGGGACATCACATCTTTGTTTAATGTGACATGTTTATTGGAACATCATTATGGAACAGATGATGACCACTGTATCCACCCCTTGTGCAAATCATCAATGCAAGTTTCATAGCCCTTTATTTCAGAAAGAAAAACGAAGAAAGATGTGGAAAAACACAGTCATTGCTAGATTCAGTTGCAGAAATATCCCGGCACTAAAACTCATGTCTTCCTGCATCCAACTTTCAAGCGCCAATGCAAGAAACCATACAGAGGTAGAGGACTAACCAAGGGAGAAGGCCAGCAGTACCTGGATCTGAATGCTTCCACTCTACCACACCAGCTGCATCTGCATTGCTTGCTTGGCTCCTTCAGGAGATCCTCGGCTTGTCCTTATAGGACTCAGTTACTCAACGCAATGCCCAACACGAGGTCTTATTATCCTACAAAACAACAAATTTATTTTTTATCCTTGTGCGTCAGGATGGTTGAACTGTCCTTTTTGCCCCCTTTTGTTAATGATAAGAAGTCACATGGGCACAGATTAGTGCCAAGGACACTAGCCATTGAGGCTGCCAATCAAAAACCTCGCAGTCAATTGTTATTTGTTGGGTAGCCTTTTATTGTCTTAGCCATATGAGTATAAAGGAGTTGGATCCTTGTATGGTAGCAATATGTAAAGTGGATGCTCAAAAGCAAACGGATAGCTAGCAGGACAAAGACGTTAATCGCTTCGCCAATCACCCCCCCCCCCCCCCCCCCTCCTTTTTGCAGGTGAGCCTCTACAAGAGCATGCAGGTTTGTTACATCAAGTCTTCAAGATATAAATCCGATGCAGAAAGCAACCTCTAGCTCTAAAATGTAATGTATTCATGATGTCGACAGCTAACCAAGAAGCTCGTCCTTTTAAAACAAAACAATGAGGCTAGAGATGCTGTTTTGCAACTTGAGTTGGGGTAACGTCTTGGTAGCAGCGTACGTTTGCATATCAACATCTTGCCCATGTGCTCATTGACATTGAAAACACTGTAGTACAACGAAAAACTTGTAGATGCATAAATAATGTAACATCTGACCTCAGCCTGCAGAAGATTGCAGATCTACTTTGTTTGGCTCCACCTGCATAGTTATTGCTAAATATTTGCAATGTCCTGTCTTGCCTCTTCCAAAAGGAGCTTAAAATGAGGGCAATGAAGCCCTAACTGGTGAAAATCCTTGGATACAATGGAGTACCCTCTCGGTTCTTTTGGCAAGCGATGAACGACCGACAAAAATACCACATGGTGAAGTGGGCAGACATCTCCTTGCCAAAGGACCTGGGAGGCTAGGCATCCTTGCTTTCCTGTCGCATGAATATAGCACTCGTGCTTAGGTGGGTTTGGCGGATCATTTGAGGGGAGGGGGGGTCCTTTGGCTACAGCTTATAGAGGCAAAATACTTTCGGGGCTTGCCGTTCCTTGCGTGTTCACGCTCGGAGGGTTCCCAGTTTTGAAAGTCCATCCAGAAGATCAAACATGAGATTCGCCTGGGGCTTTCATTCTTTGTTTTCAATGGCGAGGGAACGATGTTTTGGCTTGATTCTTCGGTGGGTGGAGCCCCATTATGTACGAGGTTTCCAAACCTGATTGCCATTTGCGTTAACCCGCTGCTGTTGGTCTCCGAGGCGGACCAAAATGGTCACTGGAACATCTTGTTTCGTCGCTCTTTTGGGCCAGCGGAGGTGTTGGAGTGGGCTAATATGCGGGCGGCCTGACCTCCGGTGCTCGCGGATTATCCAGACACCACTTCTTGCAACCTCTCTCGCTCAGGAGATTTCTCTATCGCCACGGCATATCACGCCTTATGTCGTAGGCCTGTTATTGGGTGGATTGGGTCCCTCTGGAAGGCGCCCCTGCCCCTGAAGATCAAAAAATTTGTGTGGCAATTGTCGAGAGATCGCCTCCCATCAGGGACGTAGGTGCTCAAGCGAAATGGCACCCACTAGCTAGGTAGCGGAACTATGACCGTCTGGGGCAGATGTTGAATGTGCTTCATGTCACCACTCAACGCCTCTCCTTGTTGTGGGTCCCTACTTGATGTGGCCACTTGGTGGTCTTTTTTCTCATTCTCATGTTTTCTTTGGTTGTGCTTGTGTTGTTTCCCCGGCAGACTCTTTTGTCTTGATTGTCTTGTATTCATGGTGGTTGCTTTATTTATAAGGCGGGACGAAAGTCTATTTATAATGCAGGGTGAGCTCAGCGCAGCCGATGGACACCATGAAGTACTGGAGCATCGTCAGCATGATGCGCTACCTCATCCACAGGCCAAATTTGGTGTTTTGACCCTTTCCGAAGTTTACCAAGATTTGACCCTTGTTTCAAAACATTTCGGGATCTGACCTTTTTTTTACCGCCGTAGTCCTTGGCGGTAGGGTAACACAGCCTACCACCATAATCCTTGGCGGTAGGACTTAACTATGTCGTCACGGCCATTTAAACGTGTAAAACACCTTACCGCCAGAGCCTTTGGCGGTAGGCTGTGTAACCCTACCATCATACTTCTTGGCGGTAGGCCTATTCATTGTTGCAGTCTGCATGCGAGCACTGCTCTCTCTCTCTGGCGCCATACTTGGCCTATTTTTGCGTGAGGAATGGCCAGACCATACACATATTCTAATCTAGATCACATACATGCATCTAGTACTGCATGCCTTTGTCATTTTCCTTTGGACACACACCCACTTAAATAATTGATGTCCATAGGAGCGCTAGCACTGGAAGTAGTATGCAGCGGGGCATTACTGCATGGGCTAGTCTGAAAAGTTATTGTTGCAAGTATCCGGTACATAGGGTGAGCTAGGATATATCCAGTGGCCTAATCAAACAATAAGGGCCTCTTTGATGGCTAGGATTTTGAAAACATAGGATTAGGAAAAGTGTAGGGTTGGAGTGGCATGTCCATTTGAATCCTATAAAATTAGCAATGATTGTTTGATGCCACGGGAAAAACAAAGAAATTGTAAAAAGAGGTTGAAGTGGATGTTAAATTTCCTATAAAATGTAGTGCAGAAGATTCCATAGGAATTTAAAATTCCTATGGGATCCAATCCTATGAATCAAAGGACCAACATAGGAAAAAATCCTAAAGATTTCAATCCTCCAGAAATCCTATTAAATTCCTTTGAATCAAAGAAGCCCTAAATGAACTCAAATATAATGCATGCATGCGTGCATGTATATCTACTCACAAGCCTACCGCCAAGAACCATGGCGGTAGGGTTATCCAACCTACCGCCAAAGTTCTTGGCGATAGGGTATTTTTCACGTCGAGCAAGCCGTGACGGCACAGTGAAGTATACCACCACTAATTTTGACGATAGACTCTGTAACCCTACCGTCAAGAACTACGGCGGTAGAAAGAGGGTCAGATCCTGAATTTTCTTTTGAATCGGGGTCAAATCCTGCTAAACGTTGGGCAAAAGGTTAGAACACCAAATTCAGCCTCATCCACACCAAGCTGGATCTCATCTTCTCCGTCGGCTACATGTCAAGGTTTATGCAGGAGCCAACAACCGAGCACATGGCGGTAGTGAAGCATATCCTGCGCTACGTCGTGGAACTTTGCACTAGGGAGTGCACTACTCCAATGGCCACCACGGTGAGCCTCTGATAGGCTACAGCGACAGTGATCTAGGAGGCGACGTTGACAGCAGGAGAAGCACCACAGGAGTCATGTTCTTCCTCGGCAACAACTTGGTCAGCTAGCAATCACATAAACGGAGTGGTGGCCCTCTCGTCTTGCGAATCTGAGTACATGTCGGTAACCATGGCGGCGTGCCAAGGAATTTGGCTCACATGGCTACTCGGGGAAATTAAAGATGAAGAACAAAAGGCGGGGGCGCTCCACGTCGATAACAAGTCTACCATATCCCTGAGTAAGAACCCTGTTTTCCATGACCTAAGCAAACACATTGAGGTTTGCTATCATTTTATTCGGGAGTGCGTGGAGAACGGGAAGATCCGGATCAGGCTCATCAGATCGAAGGAGCAGCTCGCCGACATGCTCACCAAGGTGCTTGGGCGTTTCAAACTTCGGGAACAACAAGTAAAGATCAGGATGATCGAGATCAACAGGGCGCACAAGGTTTAGGGAGTAAATGATGACTTAAACTTGTACTACCCCGTCCCGTTGCCATGGCAGAGCATTTTCACCGGCATGGCAGCCAATTTCCTCTGCCCCGGCAGCTTCTTCTTTGGCTCAATAACCGTTGTTGTTTTTTTCAGCTAAGTAGAGTCTAATAAGGATTAAACAAATATATTTTTGCTGAGTTAGGATGAGAAAAAAAAAGGAAAGAAGAGGAAGGCATGCTGTAGCATGTGCCTCCAAGAAACATTATCAGAGTGTAAGGTGAACCATGCATTAATAAAGTAGTACTTCTTACCAACTACTCCCTCCGTTCCAAATTAGTTGTCGCAGGTATGGATGTATCTAGATGTATTTTAGTTCTAGATACATCTATTTCTGCGACGAGTAATTTGGAACGGAGGGAGTAGGTATTAGGGCATGGTTAATAATATAGCCAACAATCGGCTATAAGCAGTTGCCATGTCATCTAGAGCCATCTTAATAGCCCATCTTACAATCACACAAAGTGTCTTGGGGCTCGTGCTATAGCCGACTCTTATTCTACAGCCCACTTTCGTTCTCTCTCCTTCAACTAAGCAAATATATAATATTTAAATCTTTATAGCCTGCTTATGTCACAATATTGTCCTTGCTATATGTGATGGCAACTCCATATAGCCGGTAGTTGACTATATGCAACCAAGATATGACCAACAACTTAAAAAAAACAAAAAGAAATGACCAACAAACAAACAGTTTACTTATTTCGTCTCCAACATCTGACCAAGATACGCAACCAAACAATTCACTCATTTGATAAGTACATACATACTCCGTTTCATAATATAATAGCGATTTTGACAGTTTGCTATATTATATTATGGGACAGAGATTTTGCTATTATATTATGAGACGGAGGAAGTACATTACAAGTTGTTCCATTGCAGTCCTGATTAGTTTACCAATAGTTAAGGTTAATAATGGCTTGCAGCCTATCACTTGCTCTGGGAGTGTCTTAGGGAATTTGGAAGGGGGCTGCGACATGGCAGGGATGCAGAGCGCTGAACCCGACCAACTGGGACAACAATGCTGACAGTACAACAACTATGGTTCAAGCCATAATTCGTCAGGCAGCCCCAGGCCAGGAGAGAAAAGCCATAAAATCAATAATCATCCTAATCACTTGGGAAATATGGGCAGGAAAGGAACAGCTGCACTTTCAGGGGGGAAATCGCCTGTCCTGCTGAAGTCGCCAGCAAAATTCGAGCAAATTTAGGGTTTTGGCGCTTGGCAGGGGCAAAATGTTTCGAGCGCCCCTTCGGTGGTGCCCCTAGGGCTTGTTCTACTTTCTGTTTTTCTTCATCCATACCATCGCTTGATCAAACCTTGTTCTCCGCTCTCTCCTAATCAATGAATGCCAGCAGCATGCTGGATCTTTCAAAAAAAATAAAATTAAATGGCTTGCAGCAGGGTGTGTGTGACCCGGTCTGGGTCAGCAAGTCCTCAAAGTTCAGTCTTGGGTCATCCCATCCATCTGAAAGCCAAGGACCATGACCAACATGCAGCAAGGCACAGACAGTACATTCCAAGTCTCCATCTAGCTAGCTGTGCACGAACTAACCATGAATTCCTCGCCAGTGATCAATCGCCCCGTGTTGACTGCAAGAGATAACAGCAACGCACAGCTGCATCATGCGTGCGTGGTCGAACTTATATCGACTATATTATGTAACAAACCTCGTCCTGGATCGGGTGACCACACGCAACTAAAGAAACAAGAAGATGCCAAGCGGCGCCAAATTTAAAACAGAGTGCTTCGGTTCCAATGTATACCCTAACCTATGCTGACAGCGCAGTTATATAGATTAATTACCAAACAGGGAGGCATCACTCACCGGATATGCTTGCGATCCCGATTCCATTCCGTCCACCATCTCAAGAACACATTATGTAATCAGTTCAGCAACATTGTTACTTGCAAGTCAGGCCCAAGGTCATTGCATTGCATTGCATTTTCTGGTTAGCAGCAGTTAAGGTTACAGCTGAGCTGACCGATCGGAAAAGTTGACCCCGTCTAGCCCAGCAGAGTCTTGAGATCTCTGGCTTGGATCATTATTTCAAAGATGAGAAGCTGGTACGTTGACCGTTGACCGGCCACAAAGATACCGTTGGCATATTCCAGCTGGCCAGCTGTGCAAGAACAAGCAATGCATTCCCTGCCATTGATTGCTCTCTGTTGACTGAAGGAGATAACAGAGCTACTGAAAGAGATGGCCCGTGGCTAAGCAGGCCAGGAAGCTTCTCAGAAGCAGCTGTCGCCGATCTCCGGCCTCACGTTGAAGGGTTGGATATCTTCTCCGCCGGAAATTCGGAATGACATCTACGATGGACGTCGACTGAATTTGCCGGTTGGAGAACGACCTTCAAGCCCTGGGACCAACTTCTTGTTTGTTTCTGCATCACGTTCACAGAAATATTGACCCCCGGGCTGAGAGAGCAAGGGAAAGCAGCCATTTGTTTGCTCCTATCTGCCTTGTCGCCTTGGCTACCAACAACAACAACAAACTCAAAGGGTAAGGGTATGCACTTTTTCACTTTTGTTTCCTCTTCTCTTGGGAGATTGCTTGCCGCTTTCTCTCGTGGTAGCTAGATAACATATGCACTTTTTCACTTCTCTCCTCTGCACTCTGAGAGGTTGCTAGCTGGTTCTTCTCTGGTGGTAGCTAACATTTGGTGGTTCCACATGGCCGTAGTCAGCAGAGCCCGGGCTTCTCTCCCTTCGCCGTCATCGTCGCCGTTGCCGGCCTTCTCCCCTCGGTCGCCGCAGCCCGAGGTGGCGGAGAGGATGTTCACACGTGGAGGGAGCGGCCGGTCGTCGTCGTCCAGTGCCAGCGGGGCTAACAGGAGCGCCAGCCTCAGAGAGATCGACGAAGAGGCCGCCATCTTGCATGATGCTGATGATGATGACGGTGGAGGGAAGCTGTATGTCGCCGTCGGGAAGGACATCAAGGACAGCAGGTCCAACCTCATCTGGGCAGCTCGGAACCTCCTCGCCGGTGATCCCAAGCTTGTCCTGCTGCACGTCCACCAGCCTGCCGACAGAATCATGATAGGTAAAAGGGTCCGGCTTAGCTTCAGTATGACTTTTTTCATCTCATCTGCATCAACTTGACCATGGAGAAGAAAGGATTGTGGCTAGTAGTCTGATTTTCTTGTTATTTCTGTCAGCACTTCAGTCGTTTCAGAAGTAGTTTGCGTATCTATGG
The DNA here is from genome assembly GCF_056163025.1 of Triticum urartu. Lineage (NCBI taxonomy): Eukaryota > Viridiplantae > Streptophyta > Magnoliopsida > Poales > Poaceae > Triticum > Triticum urartu. The sequence continues at coordinate 489,648,273 of NC_141877.1, forward strand.
GGAAAAAACAAACCTTGATCTTACTGGATTTGATCCCCATCTCCATTTTCCTTTTCCATCCCCTGTTTCGCAAGAGAATATGCTGAAACGATACAAATGAAATTAGCAGCAAGCAGAAGTAGTCCTCTTTTGTTCGATGTTGCTGTCAGACAGTTTCAGAAAGCACTCCCCTGTTTTCAGTAGGCATTGCAAATACTTGTTCAGTAATCTATGCTGATTCAACTCTAATGTTGCCGGCGCAGGATTATGCAAGGTTCCAGCAAGCCAGGTCGAAGAAAAGGAGCTCAAAGCATACAGAAAGATTGAGAAGGAGGAGATGAACACACTTTTAAACCAGTACCTCAATTTCTGCAGAGTTTCTCTCAAGGTCAGTTAAACTAATTCAGGAAAGGCTACATGGATTCTGAAATCATATTCACTTGCGATTTCTTGTTATATGTCATCTGTACGAAATAAAAAGTAGCAAATTTACAGATGCAAGCTGAAACGCTGGTGATCGAGAAGAACAGTCCTGCAAATGGGATTATTGAGCTCATTGATCAGAATCGCATTACAAAGCTTGTTATGGGAACATCTTCCTTCTCAGTGTATGTGCAGATGCATATTCCAACTTTGTAATGAGGTTTCATGAAAAAATACATTGCAATTATTTCCAACTGCACTATTTTCGTAGAGCAAAGCACCATGAGTAATGTAATTAGATGCTCGACTGCTATATATATGTAAATTTCATATTTCTTTTTTATGGGTCTGCTGTTCTAACAAGTGGCAGTAAGGAAGGCAGCAGAACCATTTAGTCAATACTTCGCTTAAAACTCCCAGTAACAAATAACTATGGCTTTACTAATTATCATCTCTCCCTCCGTCTAAAGTCTAAACTAGAAATAATCCAAGTTGTTTATGTTGATTACGAATCTTTCATGAACAGGAAGAGGAAAGTACCAAAATCAAAAGTTGCAGCCGGTGTGCATGCACAGGCCAAACCATACTGCCAGATCTTCTATATTTGCAAAGAGACTCTTGCTTGCTCTAGGTACGAGTGTCATGCATCCCTAAGTCAACATAAAGCAAATACTACACAGAATTTGCAAATTTCAGCTCGAGCAACTACTCAAAATTATATCTAGCCTGACAAACAAAATGGTGCCATGTTTCTTATCAATTTTCAGGGAGGCCACTCAGCTTTGTGCAAAAGTAGAGTCACCCCGAAGTAGCTGCGCAAGCACTATCTCAGATCAACCTGAGTTAACTCCAAGATCCCTATCACTGCCACCAGGACATCCAGGTCTTTTAGGCTCTACAGGCCAACAACCCCTTCCACGACGGTCCAACTCAGTCAGTTATCCCTTGTCTGGAATGATAGCAGACAGTGTAGAAAACATGTCACCTGCAAGGCGGCAGTCAATTGATAGTCTCTTAGGCTCTACAGAACAAAAGGCCCTGCCACGACGGTCCAACTCAGTTAGTTATTCCTTGTCTGGATCGATAGTGGGCAGTGTAGAAATCATGTCACCTGCAAGGCGGCAGTCGATTGATATGACACCAACAGGTTCCTCTCCGAGTTCCAGCCAGCAAAGCACTGGTGGGTCCTCATTGGGTCTGAGGGATTTGGACAGTATGGATGGTTCACCAGTGCCTGTTTCAGTTGCAAGCTCTGAAGAAGAACATCAGCACTCTACGGTAAGCTATATTGGACTGAGCTGAGTTCTCTAACCATAGCCACACCTTTTTTTTTGAATTACAATAATTTTACGGCTGTGTGTACCCTATGGGTGCAGAGGCCCGGAGAACTATCCCTCCATTATTTAAACAAACAAACTTATTAGACATAAACCAAGTACTATGTAATGTTAGAACTACGTTTAAAGAGGCTTTGGTCCTAGCACAAGTGTAGAGGGAAATGGTTGACAATAGAATGTCTTCATGGCTGTAGTAACTCTCAACCAGTAGTGTCTCTACTGTTTGCCACTGGCACTATGGAAAAAATCCACGTTGTTAAATAAATCTTACTTCTATTGCTCTATCATCTAAATTTTGGTTGATCAACCAAGGTCTCAGTTGTAATACTTATTAGATAACGTTGTCATGCTTACTGAATTCAAAGCAAACATAATGTTTTACAGGTGGAAATATGTGAAATGTTTGAGCAACTGCACCGAGTCCGCAATCAGCTAGAGCGCTCGAAAAAGGAAGCGTCTGAGGGCCGGCAGAAAGCCGAGAAGAACTTGTTTGAATCTTCTATGATGGTATGTTATTTGTTATTGACAGATACCTTTAGTTACCCACTATTGTTGTTTAATCTACTGTATTTTCCCAACCTTTCTTCTCTGAATACATGGAATTTATATTACATGTATCTCTTAAGTAAGTGAACTGTTTTCCTGTAGTTCAAAGCACGGGAGAGTTCACTCTGCAAAGAAAAAAAGGAGGTAGAGGAAAGGCTAACAAGAGAAAAGGCTGACCTTGAAAAAGAGCACTTCCATGTATGCAACGAGCTGCAGAAGGTAAATGAGCAAAGAGCAGAATTGGAGAGCAAGCTTCTCCAGACAAATGCCCTAATGGAAGAGCTCCAACAGTTGCAAGCAGAGCTGCAGCGTGAGAAAGACCATGCTGTTAAAGAAGCTGAAGAAATGCGCCAAACAAACGGTAACAGTGTATTTGGCTCTACTAGTGCTGTTGCCCTAACAGAATTCAGCTACACAGAGATAGAAGAGGCAACGGACAACTTTGATGACTCCAAAAAGATTGGCAGTGGTGGGTGTGGAACCGTCTACAAGGGATTTCTCCGTCATACTACCGTAGCCATAAAGAAATTCAACCGTGAAGGCACAACAGGAGATAAAGAGTTCAATGACGAGGTAATTTTCATCATTAAGAGTAAAACGTGCTGTCAGATGAGAATAAGTAAAACAGGTAAAACGGTGCATCTAAATATGTGATTTTCCAATATATTACAGGTAGAAACACTTTCTAGGATGAGGCATCCAAACCTTGTCACTCTGATAGGAGTGTGCAGGGAGGCCAAAGCGTTGGTCTTCGAATTCCTGTCGAACGGAAGCCTAGAGGACTGCCTGCAGTGCGAGCACCAAAGAGAGCCACTCTCATGGCGAATGCGCATCAAAATCGCTGCCGACATCTGCACGGGACTTATCTTCCTCCACTCTAACAAACCAAAAGGCATTGCCCATGGCGATCTGAAGCCTGACAATGTCCTTCTTGACACTAGCTTTGTTTGCAAACTGGCAGACTTTGGAATCTCTCGTCCCTTGGATCTGACAAACACCACCGTCACCCCTTACCACCGAACAAACCAAATTAAAGGCACAATGGGATACATGGATCCAGGATACATCGCCTCAGGGGAGATCACAGCTCAGTATGATGTCTACTCCTTTGGTGTAGTTCTGATGCGGTTGCTGACTGGCAAGAACCCCCTAGGCCTTCCGAATGAGGTGGAGGCAGCCTTGAGCAATGACATGTTGCAAGATATAATTGATACTTCTGGAGGGGAATGGCCACCTGAGTACACTGAAGAGTTGGCAAGACTAGCACTGAGATGTTGCCGGTATGAACGGAAGGAGCGGCCTAATCTTGCAAATGAAGCCTGGGGTATCCTGCAAGCTATGATGAACTGTCCAGATGATAAATGCAAGCCACCAACGTTTTTCATCTGTCCAATGACACAGGTCAGTTAACAGCTTTCTTATGTTTACAATTCAGTCGTTACAGTAGTTAATATCAACTCTGATATAATGATGGTTTATTTGCTTTGAAGTAAGGTGGTCAGCATCGTCACCTTTAGTTTGATAATCTTGCATCTTTGTAACATTTTCAGGAGATCATGAGGGATCCACACATTGCTGCCGATGGATTCACATATGAAGGTGAGGCCATCAAGGACTGGCTTCAAAGGGGGCATAAAATGTCCCCCATGACCTACCTCAGCTTCACACACCATGAGTTAATGCCGAACAATGCCCTTCGTTTTGCAATTCAAGAATGGCAAATGCAACAGCAACCGTGATTTTTAACCTTCCATTTGATCTGCGCAGTCGTGTTAGGAAGTGAAGCAAATGGTTTGCAAGTTTGTATAGTCTGTAGAGAATTCATTTTCCCCCACTTTAGCAGTTAGCGCTTTCTCAATGTTTGGGCCCACAAACGAGAAGTGATGTACATGTTTTCGGTCACATGTTCTTGGGATGAACTGACATGGCATGTAACTCTCCAAGAGAGAGTGGGTATTCAGGTTCATTGAAAAGTGATGGTGTATGGACATTTTAATTCCCTCTCAGTTATGCAAAGTTGAGAGTTAGAGTCAAATCAGCGTGGTCCCCAAAAAAACTACAGTAAATGAGCAATCAGATAGATCAGAGCACAGACGGTTTATAATAATGTGATTACTCATGAATTAGCTATGCACGTTCGATTCTTACTGCAGATACAGGCATGACTTGATAATTCATGGTAGGCTGCCATTTTTCAGGAGATAATGAGCACACTATTATCTGTACTACGTCTGCCAGGTCAGCGGAAACTGCGTAGGCAAAATCATTTAGCTGCTCTGACTCACCTACAATTTAGCCCCAATCCACTACCGCTAACTTCAAAGTAAAGGTGTATCGCTTCACATTCCCAAACAAACGGCTTACAAGACAAGATTAGGCACTTGCATGCCAAACAACCAATTAAGGGCCTACTCCTCCAAGATACCTATCTATCTTCCTTGAGTTGAGCGAGAACGTGGGCTGGGCATTTGAACAAACAGGTGGTGCGCAACCAGAAGCTGACCACGAAAGCAGAGGAGAGGAGCAGAGAAGAAGGCTTACAGAGGAGGGAGGTGAAGTGAAGCAGAGAGGACTTGTACTAGTCACTAGTCAGTCAGTCATCCATGAGAAAGGCAAGCACAGCACAGCACAGCTAGCTCCTGCCATGCCATGGAAATTGCAGTGGCACTGTTGGGCAATTCCTTGCTCTGCGCAAATAAATCACCATCAGTCACGTCAATACAAAACTAGAAAACAGATTAAACAAGGAGCAACCAATACAATACAAAACTACTCCTACAAAACAAGGAGCAACAAGTCAAGCCGGCCTGGCCTGGCAGCAGGTGTGAGTGCGTACAGCTACTGGCCTAGTACATACACTATGCACAATTAGCATGGAATGAGTCGGAGAAAGATGAGAGAATTACTATAGTATAGAATGGTGTGGATGTAAGAAGCAAGTATAAAAATGCAGAGGAGCTAGCCAAGCGCAGGGGACAAGTCCAAAGCTGGCCTGGCTGAGAAAGCCAAGAGAGAAACGAGAGACCAGCTACCTATCTATCTGCCATGGACGCGGCCTGCGACTCGCCGGAGCCGGAGCAGTCCTCCTCCGAGTCTGGCGAGAAGATGAAGAAGGTGTACGTGGCGGTGGGGGCCGGGTCCGACTCCAAGGCGATGGTGCTGTGGGCGCTGCACAAGTTCCCCAGAGACCCCACCGCCACCTCCTTGGTGCTGCTCCATGTCTACCCCCAACCCAAGCTCATCCCCATCAGTACGAGCATCTCCCCTGCCCCTGGAGTCTCTTTTCCTTTCCCCCCTTTTTACTGGAATCACAACTACTGTCTCTACCGTCAAAAAAATATATGTTCCCTTTGTGCAACAAAATCATTAAATCAACCTGGTGATTTTTGGTCCCTCCGTTTCTTTCTGTAAATCATACTGATAACTCACTGCGGTAAATATTTGGCTAGCATTTTTCCAATTGTCATCATGCAATTTATGGGGCGTAAAAATCAGTGTCATTCAGCTTGGTATCACAAAAATATCTACTTATGATTGTGACTTTGTATAACACAAGCTAGGCACATATTGATATAGTGATGATCAATCAAAGTCTTCTCTTGACAAATCAAAATACGCTCTATATTAACTTCGCAAGGGAGAGTAGTAAACTATGGATGCAAAAATTTATGTGTGCGATGCTGTTCACAGTGGGTGCCAGGATCCCTGCTAGCCAGGTGCAGGAGCAGGAGCTGACTGCGTACAAGAAGATGGAGCTACAAACAATCAGCAACACTCTGGATCAACACCTGCTATTATGTGCACAGGAAAAGGTTCAGACATGCCATTGCCAGCTCCAAGAATGCCAAGAAAACTAGTCTATGCAATCAGCTTCAAACACGTCGACATTGACACATGTATCTGCTGCGCAGGTACAAGCTGAGAAGCTGGTGGTGGAATCAGAGGATGTAGCAGAGGGACTGGTGCAGCTCATCACTGCGCATCATATCACTGCTCTTGTCATGGGGGCAGCAGCTGATAAGCATTACACAAAGTATGTATGTGGGCAAACTTCTGACTAATCCTTTCAGAACATGTATGGATGATCACCATCTATAATTAATTAAACACTTCACGATTGTTCGTGAATGCCATGTTGCCACACACACAAAAAAAACTGATTCCTTGTTCAAGAGTTCAGGGAAATGAGAGCTCTCAAGTCCAAGAAAGCGCGGGCTGTGGAACAGCGGGCAGAGCCTTCCTGCAAAATATGGTACATTTGCAAAGGAACGCTCGTTTACCGTAGGTATGGTTCGGTTGGTCGACTGCGGATAATCTTCACTTTTGTTCATATGATTGATTACATTGTAGCTGAACTCCAGCCTGCATTTGACATGTTTCCCTCCCTCTCTGCTTTCTCTACAATAGGAATGCCGTGCCCCTTGGCCATGAAGCAATGCCAGAAGGTTCGCAAGAGTCTGCTGCTCAACAGTTTTCAGTGGATAGGTCGACTAGCTTGTCGGAGACGTGGTGTGTTTCAAGCACATGGCTACACAAACCACATGCCAGGCTGCAGATGGAAAGGACAAGTCCACGCGGATCAGACGATAATGGAAAGGTAAACACAATCCATGACAACAATAGATGAACAGTACATCATGCTATTTTATCTAGCAGGCCACCAGTTTGTACTTGAAATCTAATTTTACTCCAACTTCTAGAACTCACATTGTGTCTTAACAGCAGTAGGTTGAAGATGGTTAAACATTCAAGAATATCTTGACTGAAGTTTTTACCTTATCTAAACCAGGAAATTGTCAAAGAATTTGACGAGGCTGACATAAAATTCCAGCATATGCTCAGGGAGTTGGAGAGTGTAAGAAAGCAAGCTTATGAAGAAAAACACGGTCGTGAGAAAGCAGAACAGGATTTATTTGAGGCTTTCCAAAGAGTAAGAGTATCTTAATTTGCATTTTTCAGTAATATCGAGTATGCTGATGGAAGGATAGGCATGGCACAGTAGTGAAGTACTCCCCACTTGTGCCAAGAGGTCCTGGGTTCGATGCGGCCTCTCTGCATTGCACTGTGCAGGGGGTAAGGCTTGCCTCGTACAATCCTTTCCCAGACCCCACCTGGTGTGGGAGCTTCTAGCACTCGGTCTGTCCTTATCGAGTATACTGATGTTGATAATTGTTTCAATTTTATGGATATATGCCAGTGAGAGCATTATTTGGAAGAAGCTCTTGCTACTGTGCTTGTGAAGCACTTTCAGAAACTTTACCATCAATAATAAATTTGTAAACAATTTGGAGCAATGGTTCTGATAGCTGCCAGCTAATTTTTTTAACTAATACTTTCTCACATTTAGCTTGTCTAACAGGCACGAGTCTCCGAGAATATGTACTTAGGAGAAGTGAAGCAAAAGAATGAAATCGAGGAAAAGTTGGCAACAGTAATGGAGGAAGTTGAGAGTCTCACAGAAACAACTGATGGACTTTGTGCAAAGCTTCAAGAGGAACGCAAGAAAAGATCGGCCCTGGAGAAAAGAACTGCCCATTCTGACCGTATCATCAAGGATTTGCTGTTGCAGCGCGACAAGGCTGTAAGAGAGGTAGAAGCACTACATGCAAAGAAAGGAGAGTCCAGTGCAACCGCGGAGGGGACGATGCACATCACGGAGTTGTCCAGCTCAGAGATTAAGGATGCAACCAACAACTTTGATCACTCACTGAAGATTGGAGAAAGTGTTTATGGAAGCGTGTACAAGGGATTTCTTCGGCACACAAATGTAGCCATAAAGAAGTTGAATCTCGAAAGCACACAGCCACAGTCACAGTCACAGTCACAGTTCAATCAAGAGGTTGAATTCTTGCTTTAAGTTAATTATTTGCTTTCTTTCATCTCAACTAAACTGGTATTTTGCTGGTTCAAATAAAGTACTGTGTTGCAGACAGTTAAGTTGTTCATGATGCCTCCTTTGCAGATAGAGATACTCAGTAGGGTGCGACATCCAAACCTGGTCACTCTTATTGGAGCTTGCAAGGATGCTCAAGCTCTTGTCTACGAATACATGCCGAATGGAAGCTTGGATGACCGTCTGGCTTGCAAGGACAATTCTAAACCTCTTAGTTGGCAGCTGCGCACCCGCATCATTTCCCATGTTTGCTCGGCACTCATCTTCCTCCATTCGAATAAACCCCATAGCATTGTCCACAGTGACCTGAAAGCATCGAACATTCTTCTAGACGGAAATAATGTAGCAAAGCTCAGTGGTTTTGGCGTGTGCCGAATGGTCACTGATGAGTTCAGGGACACAACCACTCTATATAGGCATACCCACCCAAAGGGATCTTTTGTGTACATTGATCCTGAATATGTTATGACTGGTGATCTAACACCACTATCTGACGTATACTCTTTCGGAATCGTGCTCCTGCGCCTATTGACTGGAAGACCAGGATTCGGGCTGTTGAGAGATGTGCAACGGGCTGTGGAAAAGGGTTGCTTGGGAGCAATACTGGATTCATCTGCTGGGGGCTGGCCAGCTATGCAGGCTGAGCAATTGGCTCGGGTGGGTCTGAAATGTTGCGAGATCAGAAGAAAAAACCGCCCAGACCTGCAAAAGGAGGTTTGGACTGTACTTGAACCAATGTTGAAGCCTGCTTCCATTATGTTGTGTTCCTTGTCATTCAAATCAGTATCAGAAGACCTTGGTGGTGTGCCGCCCTACTTCATCTGTCCAATACTACAGGTGAGTCATACATTTTGCTTGGTGAATATCATTTTCTTCTGCTGTCTATTTTAATATTTTAAAGCATGGAGGGATATCTTTAAAATATTCTAAGCATGTTTGATTAGCCTTAAATGCCCTCTGAATTGTTCTTTCCAGTTATCATTCTTAGTAATCTTAGACAAGTCGATTTCTTGCATAGAAAGCATTTGTCGTTTCAGGTTGTTTCACCTTCACATTTCTACGGTGCAGGATGTCATGAGGGAGCCTCTAATTGCTGCAGATGGCTTTACCTACGAAGCCGAAGCTATAAGGGAGTGGATTGACAGTGGCCACCATACATCACCCATGACAAATCTTGAGCTACTCCACCGTGATCTTTTGCCGAACCATGCCCTCCGTTCTGCAATCCAAGAATGGCTGCAGACAGATGCATAATAAATGTTATTTTTATCATCATGGAACTTACAAATGAACTAATACTATGTCCTTAACTTCTTTACGCACAATAATAGGTGCATACCTTACGCATAAGTAAAGATATACACATCATTTTTGTTTTGCTTTTCAGCAAAAATTTGTATCTAAAATGTAAGACTTGGAGCTCCATCAGCGGCATGCCAGTATTTGTACATGGATCTGTACAGTCAAAACTGTCTTCGTGATAATATTGCTGTTACATGCTACATGGATACTGCACTATGTTTTTTTTCACTGCTTGATCAACAATCGGTGTGTTGTGGTACTAGCATCTGAATGCTGGTCGAGCATGGAAAGTACGGAAGCATACAGTTCAAATGTCGCTAATTACAACTATTCATTTTACGTTGTCATCTTATATGTGTTTATATGTCCATAAGTCTAATTCCCATCCAACCTGTTTATTCTGAATGTCTAGAACAATCAACAATAACTGCTCAGAAGGTAAATGATGTAGCAATCAGATAATAATAACTTCATCAGTACGCCTGCTTCTGTTGTTGTCTTGTTAATACCAAAAATACATTGAGATGGAGAAAACCATCCTTGAAAGATGTGTGGTGTGCGCAAATTTGCCAAAGTTTCTTACCTATGCAGATCACTCAGCAAGTTATTCTCAACAAGATGTGTTGTGTGCACAAAGTTGCCAAAGTTTCTTACCTATGCAGATAGCTCAGCAAATTCGTCTCGACAAGCACTTCCCTCCAAATGAGTCAAATGGAGCCTCCAATGCATGCAAGCTGCAACCCCAATCTTCGCATATTCTAGTTATCATGCTGGTATATGCTGTTGACAGCTTGACAGGAGATGTCTTGATGTGCATATTAACATATTAACAGCTTGACAGGAAGAATTATGTGAGATGCATTAACTTATTGACAGCTTGACAGCAAGAATTATGTGAGAGTACCTCCTGGGAATGAACAATGCTACCAAGTGCCAAGTATCTAATTATACATGATCTATTCTGGACAATTTTTTCGCATCGTGAAAGTAGCCGTCTATTTGGAACTGCCGGCCAAGTGAGATGGGATGGCCTGTAATGATCGTCACCTAACGGGACAACTTCATTGCTAAGCATCAAAAGTCAGTCAGGGAGGACATTCATGTTTAGAAGCGACTTGGAAGTAGTAGAAACTTCGCGGAAATGCCAGGGTTCCTATCAGGATTACGTGTTTTGTTGATAACTCACAGTTATACTTGCTAAAAAATGAGCGGAAGCTGATGCAGTTATCATTTCTTATAGAAAAATCCCTGACTAGAGAAGATAATAAGACGATTAATTAAGTTCTAAATAATCAATGACAAAATATAGAATGTATTGGTATTATCTCCACGCCAGCAAACATTCATGCAACATGTCTTATTTGCTTTTTAACCAACCAGTTGGTCTTTCCACGCCTTTTGAAGTACGCAGGACTCAATTTTCTGCCACCAAAATACAATAAAGTTATTATCAGTCTGGTTTTCCTTTTTTATAAACTGGAATGGCTACTACAAGGGGGTTAACCGATGTTTCCTAAATGGAACAGGATTTTTTTTTTTAATTGGGCAACACTTGGGACCCGAAGTCAGACATTGACTTGATGATGCACTCACTGCTGCTAGATACAATCAGACAATAACCAAATCCAAGGCCACTCTTTAAAACCATCACCAGTCTACTCTCCCATTTGGGCCTTCTAAAACTGACACTACCTGGGAAAGACCAAGGCAGAACAAGGACTAGGATGACAATCATATCGACGCCACAGAGCTGAAGAAAAGTGGTCCAGCACATTTAGGTACTTCCCCAAAACTTTTAGAGCATTTTCAGAGATCTTCACCTTTTGTAGTCTTAGGTTGTGTGTCTTCAGCTCTGCTGAGCCAGATAGCAAAACCAGAATATAGATATGATACCAATTCTTGATTTCTCAGGGTCTGTGTAGGGAGTAAGAAAGATGGATGAAGAAGAGGTTCATATCGCGATCGGGAAGAACTTCAGAAAGGAGAAAGCTAACATACTATGGGCTGCTGCAAATTTCCCAAGGGCTACCATAGTTCTTGTCCACGTTCATTGGCCATCCAAGTGGATGCCCTTCAGTAAGTTTTTTCAGCCAAATATTTTCCATGCTTTGTAAAGCTCTAATGGTTAGATGCCCTTCAGTAAGTTCTTTTCAGTATTAACAGGATAAAGTATAACCTTGTGTTTTATTAGCTGTATAAATAATTGTTTGTTTCTAACCAACAACTGCAGTGGGTGGAAAGCTGCTATACAAGTTTGCAGACGAAAAGGAGAAGGAGATGCATAGAGGTAGAGAAACGGAAGCAATGGTCAAGATGCTATCACAATATAAAAGCCTATGTGATGATACAAGAGAGGTATCCTGCGATTTAGATTCAGATTAATATAAATAAGGTCAGAGCGGTGCTTATTAGAGTTCATCCAAAAAGCACTCTAGTCATGTGATATTTGTTCGCAATCATGATGAATTAAGTGTAAAAACACTATAATTTAAATAATTATTTATCTGATGATGAAAGTTAAGCAAACAAACCATGTGGAGAGGGATCAAATCAATACAACACTAACATAATTATTTCACAGAAATATGTTTCCTAAATGGGCCTGTGTCCTTGCAGGTTAGGGCACATTACCTTACACATGATGACATTCTTACTGGTGTTGTAAACCTGGTAAAGAAGCTCAAAATCAAGAGAATTGTCATCGGGTCAAGGTGAGATCATAGCATGAACTAATACGCATAAGGAAGCAAATGCCTCTTTGTATATGTTATTGAATGTAACCTGTACAAATGGACATTGCCTTAGCCCATAAAACAGCATAACAATATAGTAAGTTATGCAGGAACATGTCAAAGAAAGCAGTTCTTCGTAAACGCTCTCAGGTTTGGGTGGTGATTAATGGCAAATATCTGTCCACTAGGTATAGTTCCTCCAAAGACCATAACTGCACTCCCGGTAATCTATGAATCATATCTAGAAATTACTTGATGGATGAGATCGTTCTTAAGTGCAGCAATGATCATCTGGAGCATACTGGAGGCACTGGATATGGAGGGAGCTCTGAGTTTTTGCCATCTATGCATGAGCTGAGCGACGAATCTGATGGCTATGCAACACCATCAAGTGATTTTGTGAGCAGACTTCTTAGCAAAGCATTACACACATGCAAACAATAACAGTTTTAGTTCACAAGTTTAAGACCATGGTTCAGAGTTTTGATACATGCCCGTGGTGTATTCCAGTATGTATCATTTCAGGAAGACGATGTCATGGACGAGGATGGGGTGATTCCAATGGATGGTGATGAACAATTGGAAAAGGTATAACTTGCCTTTTTTTTCAAGACAACTACCACAACATGTGCATTAAAATGTCTGCTTACTCTTTAAGTTTGACGACACACACAGAAACAAAATTACATTTGATTGAGTTTACTCCATGCTCAAGCATGTTTGACAATTTTAGATTTACCACCGTTGCCTCAGATGCATGTTGATTAACTATGTGTCAAAAAACAGGTGTTACTTATGACTTCTAAAAGTGCAGCTTGTGTTGATAAAATAAACTGATTGCTCCATTCCAGTATGATGTGCAGGAAGCTGAACAAGACATTGAGGAAATAAATGCTTCTGAGGAAGTGGGCAAAATTTCTGGTGATGACATACGGAGTTCCAGAAATATGAGTGAAGAGTCTGAAAAATTGATGGTAAATGTCACACGATACTACCTTTGTCAATGCCTATTTCGTTTAAAACATGGCTAGATGAAGGTTCCAACTTATGATGATGATAATTTACTCAAAATAGAAATAATAGTAACAAAGATAGGTTGGAGACATCACCAGTCAGGAAGAGAAAAAATAGATGACAGAAATCATATGGAACACGGTGTATGTCACAGAACATCGGTACAGCGTTGAATCCCTTAACTACTTCAATACACCCCGTTTGGTTTTGTTCAGGAGGAAATGGAAAAACTACAAAGGAGATTGAAAGAGCTGCAAGACGAGGGGCATAATCATGAAGAAAGCATCTTGTCGCCAAGAAGAAAGAATGTATTGTTGATGGAGAAAACGTTACCAAAACAAAGATACCCAGAGCTGCAAATCCCAGAACATATTGTGCAGTACTCCATGTCGCGTATTGGGAAAGCGACCAATAACTTCTACTCAAGAAACCTCATAGGGGAAGGAGGCTATGGCCTAGTGTACAAAGGAAAACTAGGTGGCGTGCCAGTGGCTATCAAGCTGTTGAGACCCCATGGTAAACCCCATGGTAGACAAGGTTTTCCAGAGTATCAGCAGGAGGTAATATAATGAACTCTATCCAGTCATCCTTTTAACTGTCTGAGCATGCACACAACATAGCCTAACAATAATTACAAGAGGAAGCAAACACTCATTTCATACAGAGTAAGATGCAAGTATTTCCATCTGAACTGTACCATAATTTTGATAGGACCCTTGTTTTCCTGCAGTTCTTTAAGAGAACTTTTTTTACACATTTAACACCACATTGATGGATAATCACCCCTCCTCCTTGCTTATCTCAAACAACTCCACAAAGTAGATAAGTAGATGGGCAGAGTAACAAGCTCGCATACCTTACTACTTGGAGAAGAATCCTCTGAGCTGCGCTACATATAGTAACCGGAGGAAATGTCGATCATGTTTGGAATTCCCCAGGTCGTTGTGCTGAGCAGAGTCAAGCACCCACACATCGTGAAGCTGATCGGCGTGTGCCCGGAATCATGCGGCCTCGTCTACGAGTACCTCCCCAACGGCACACTCATGGATGGGCTCTCCAAGGGGCTTCCATGGAAGGACCGTATCAGGATCCTCGCCGAACAGCGTTCCGCGCTGGCGCACCTACACTCCAGCCGGCCCAACGCCATCATCCATGCGGACCTGAAGTTGACGAACATCCTCCTCGACGCCGGGAACGTGAGCCGGCTAGGAGACTTCGGGACGGCGCGCGTCGTGCAGATGAAGCCGCTGGAGGAGGACACCATCTGCCGGCGGACGAACCCGATGGGCACGATGGGGTACATGGACCCCGTCTTCTTCACGACAGGCGAGCTCACCGCAGAGTCGGACGTCTACGCGTTCGGCGTGGTGATCCTGCAGGTCCTCACAGGGCTGCTCGACCTCAACATCGTCGAGCAGGTGCAGGAAGCGATGAAGATGGACGCCGCACACGGCCTGCTGGACGCGTCTGCCGGCACCTGGCCAGAGGTGCAGGCGGAGCGGCTCATGCGGCTGGCGCTGAGGTGCTGCAACCTGGAGCGGAACCGGCGGCCAGCTGCCACCTCCAACGCCGAGTGGCGATCGCTGGACATCCTGCGGACCATGGCAACTGCAAGTAAATCCCGGAAATGGAGTCATGCAAACTGAAGAACCATGCCAGCGCATCAGCGAAATGCCAACAGAACATAATGGGTTTAGTCTGTGAATCTAAACTGCATTTGCGTTTAGTTTGTGATGCCATAGCATTTCTCTTGTGAATGTACTCCCTCCGTTCCATATTACTGTACTAAATCAGCGACGAGTAATATGGAACGGAGGGAGTACATTCTTAAACTAGTTAGAGCATAATGTACGATAGGACAGAACAGTGCGCCCCTCCCATTGCAAACTTTTTTTACCATGTCAATGCGGTGGTAAACAATAGATAAAGCGCAGTCCAAACATCTCAGGATCCAATGACCGCATGAAGCAATGTGTATGTTGATCAATTCAATGGGTTAAAACTTGAAAGGCGCTTTTCGCATGTAAAATCAGCCGCTGCTGCGGGAGATGGAAGAGAGCTTGCAATGCGGTGCAGCTAAACCGAGAGGCAGCACGGGATCGATGGGATTTGCACGGCGCGGCTCTCATCGAACACAGTTCGAATGAGAGGGGGGGAGGGGGGGAGGGGGGGAGGGACGGGTTGGTTGGTTCAGGAATCGGCATTACCTGCCTGCCCGCCTCGCATTACTCCGCCGACGCCTCTCCGGGATCCATCGCCGCCGCCGACGCCATAGGAGAAAGGGGAACGCCGCCGCGCGTTCCGACAACCGGACAGCAGGTCTTGACTCTGAGATGGGCTTAGCCGCCCTGTGTATTATGGGCTTCTAGTAGCCGGGGATGATGTATCTGCCGCACCGGTGCTTGTGGTGCTATCGTAGCGCATTTACAAATTTTTTATTTTAAAAAAGAAAAAATAGCACATTCACACAACTTCGGTCTATGTTACCGTAAAATTTCAAATCAAAATTTTAAATATTGCTTGAGGTACAAAAAGAAAAAATTTACACTGAATAGTACATACCATAAGTTGGCTTTAAATCTGGCTCATTATCACATTGATGTCAAAATTTTCATTTTTGCATCTCGTGCAATGTTTCGAATTTTGATATGCAATTTTCTGACAACATCCCTCGATGTTGAGTCAATCTGCTAGACTTTTTATTTTTTGAAACATTTTAAAATGCACTACGTGTCCGGTGCACCGGTGATACATTCCCTCTACTAGCCTTATGGGCTCAGCCCTAAAAATATAGCCTTAGGGCAAACTCCAACACGGGTCACCAAATGGGCATGGCCTGATCCAAAGAAATTGTGATGGAAAAACTACGAAGATCTGGAACCACCGAACCACAACAGTTGATTGCCTAGGGATGACAAAATGAGATCAATTGTTGCTATCGCTGAAAACCCCACCCAAGTTTGTCAGCGAATTAATTCTTCCGAACATGCCATCTTGGGAGAGAAGGTCACATGGCATTTCGTCGCTACGTATGTCGACTCAGTTCTCTTGATTCCTCTGTGCACAAGGAAAAATGGAAGGTTTTTGGTCATGGAACTTTGAGAAGAATGGCTTGTTCTTAGTGCGCTCAGCTTGTCGTATGTTAGTCTAAACAAAGTTTCGGCATGAATCCTGGCAAGAAGAATGCTCGGAACTAACTCTGATCGTAATGAGAGAAGTTGGACTGAGATGTGTGACGGTGTTATGGCCCAGGTGTACCTCACCATATCGGATGTCGGCTTGGCGCACCCCACCCTCCCCCTTACATGCTTTAAAGAATCCCGGTTATAGTAAAATTTAAAAAGTTTTTTAAAAAAACTATTTCAAAACATGTTTTGGAAATTTTCCTAGATTTAAAGAAAATGTTTGGACTTCCAAAAATGTCTGCGTTCTCAAAAAATGTTTGGGATTTTATAAAGAAATCTTCATGTGTTTAAAGAATGTTCCAACAAATTGAAATTCCTGGAACTAAAAATATGTTCACATTTTCAAAAAAAGTTCCTGTTTATGAAAAAATATTAGGAATTTTACAGAAAAATGAGAAAAGTGTTATTATTATTTATTTTATTTTTAAAATTTCGAAAAACACATGCGTTTTTCGAAAATGTCCTTATTTGAAAGATGATCATTTTTTGAAGATTCTTCCAAAAAATATAGAAAATGTTTAAAAAATAAAAAAAAATCATTCATTTGCTTTTAGAAATTTTTATTTTTTCAAATAAATGTTTGCCCTGTTTATTGGGAAATAACTCTTGATAAAAGTCGCTAGTTTCACTCGCTATAGCGACCGCTACCTACGACTCTGCGACGCTGGAGTGGCAAAACTATGTATCCAGCGTCCTATAGGTGCTCCTCTAGGAACCTCAAATATGACGTGTGTTGCGTCAAACAGTCGGTGCTTCGCACAGGCGTGCCCCAGACTTAAGCGACCCATCGGCGATGAACTAAAGTGTGCCAGCGCACTGTAGTGAGTGTTTTCTTTTTCAGCTGGTTTTTTAAACAAAATATACAAACTTTCTATAAACATGACCAATTTTTGAAAAAGTGATTATTGTTGGAAAAAAGTACAAGCATTATTTGAAAACAAATAAGAATTTTAAAAATGAACCTTTTTCCAAATATTTGTGAATAAAACTGGAAATAACATCCATAATTTTTGAATTTGTTTTATAAACTCAAACATTTTTATTAAAAATGAACATTTTTTGAAATTCTTTTGGAATTTTTGAACTTCTCCCAATATTATGAACATTTTCATAAAATTGGAACGTTTTATGAAAGGTGAAAAATTCAAATATTTAGGTAAAAAAGTTGGAAAGGGAAATGGAAACAAATAAAAAATAACACAAATCTAAAAATGCAAAAAGCAAACAACACAAAGAAAAATAAACCGAAAGCTTCTATAAGGTTCTCAAAACCGATAATAACCAGGGTCCGAACATCTTCTAAAAATATGGATTCAATTTTCTCTATGGTTCAACCTATAAATCGAATCACTTTTCTTTATGGTTCAGCTCAAAGAACACTTTCTAAAAATTGGTGACTAAATGGGCCAGCCCATAAATGGAATCGCAAGCTGGCTCCTACGCAAAATACCGACAATTAAATGCAACACACGTGAAATAGGAATTACCAGGAGGGCACAACACGGAGGGCACGAGTCGCTTTTGTTTTTAAAAAGTCACTTTTTTGGAGAAAAAAGGGAATATATAGGAAATACGAAAACATAAACGGAAAAAACCGAAATGAAAACGGAATTTGTTACACAGAAATGGATACAAAATTGGACTGCTGTTTTTCCAAGCAACAAACATGAAAACGAAACTTTTCGTTTACGTGAGTATGACATTTTCGTCTGTACTAAGGACTAATAGATACTTTGCAGTCCGACCATCAAACAACGCAAAATGATGGAGTGAGCGGAATGGCCTATGTGAGACTCAACTTCTTGTGCCATGCATGTACTCAACTAGACTCATGCGTGTACTCAGCTAGACTCAGACAATTGTTCAACACTACTACAATAATATGCTAAGCCACTAACCTAATCATCTCATTTTATAGCCATGTTAAAAATTGATTAAATTTGTTGGTATGCTTGAGTTTTTCTCTATGGTTCAAAGAGTTTTCAAGTTTCGATCAATAGCCCATTTAGTTGTCATGTTTGCTCCATATTCATGCACCATGTTCGTTTCGGGTATTATCTGTTTCCATATCCATTTTCAGGGCTTCTGTATTTGTTTCCGCTTTCGCAAAAACACGGAAACAAATGTGGTAACACCGCGCTTTGTCCATTTTCATCCCTATTTATATGGGTCAAATACCCTTACATTGTGCTAGCTCTGCCCTGACACTGCATGCCATCGAGGAGGGAGGCCGCATGCCGCGCATGTCATAACACACACCACCATTCCTTCCACTCAAGGTATAAAAGTTTCAATCATCTAAAAAATAGTGATTTCACTTCTTTTTTAAAAAAACATGGTTCAATATTTCAAAGAACTATTTCATTTATTTCAAAAGAGGGTATTCATTTTTTCCGAATAATGATTTTAATTATTTCATTGTTTCAAAAAACTATTACACTTGTGCACATAAGTGATTTCAATTATTTCATATACATCCTAATTAAATATTGTTTTAGAAATATCTCATATTTTGACAAAGTGATTAATTTATTTCACAAAAGAAATTTATTCCAAACATTGTTGCCTTATACATACATCTGCATTTGGATTTACCTTTTATGTATATATCCATGTTAAAATGATTGGTTTGGTCGACTAGAGGGGGTTTGAATTGGTGACTAACCGTTTTTTAACTTTGTTTGCAAATTTTAGGTTCAACAATAAAATATGTTGTCTAGATATGCAACTAGATGGACAACCTATATGACACACACAACAAGAAGAACATAAAGAGTTTTGACAAAGTAAAGATAAGAAGTAACCGCAAGTGAAGACGGGGATGTCTTTTCCCTCCTTCGGGGGAGGTTTATCTCTGTTGGAGGGGTGTGGAAGTACGATGCTCCCCAAATAGCCACTATGGCTCATCCTATTCTCGTCACGCCCCTTGCACGATGCAAGTTGCCATGAATCCACTAGCGATGCTCTTGAAGGTGGCAACTGGGACCTTTAAAAAGAAAGTTGGGTCTTTCTCCACAACTCAATTGGAGGATCCCACCACCACCACAATGGAATGTGGCTTCGCGGTGACCTCTTTTCGTCTAGGGTGCCCAAGCACCGAAGAGTAAGTTGATGAAGATTAACGAGTCGTGGGAACACGAATCAGTTTTGGTGCGACTGTAGATCGGGTGAATCTCCTCCAATCCCCAAAGTATTGGGGAGTTTGGGTGGACGGGGATGGAGATCTCAAGCTTTTTGTTTTTGGCAATGGTGCGGAAAGATTTTTGAGAAGATTTAGGTCGGGAGGTAGAAGAAGGGGTATATATATCCCTCGGGGGAGAAATAACCGTTGCACAGCCACAACTCCGGGCACCCGGACCATTCAGAGGGTGGCAGCCTACCCCGGGCACCCGAGGGACAAAGTCACGGGGCACTTGGACAGAACAATTGCCAAGCATGCATGGGGCGGTCACTCGGAGGTCCAAGACCCCGGGTACCTGAACCATCGAGAGAGAACATGCTCAACTCGAGGCACCCAGACGTGACCGAGGCCATTGCCCATTCTCTGGTGCCTCCGGCCACCCAGACCAAAAAGAGTCCGGACACCCTGACCTTTGGAGGGGTCACTTCTTCGGCAATAAAGTTCTTTCGGCAATCATGAAAGAAGTGGAGAAATATGATAAGTGGAATTTACCGATCTCCTCAACACCCTAATCTCTGCAACCCTTCTTAATAGTATGGATGTTCCTATGACTAAAAATTAACCGAAAAACTTTCCGAGCCACCAAAGAAGAACACTATCTTTTGCCCTTTTTGAAAAGATGGGGTTACCGAAGTCCGTAGATCAAACAGAGAAACCAATGTCCTGTGATAAACTTGACAACCGACATTAGCTCTCGCAAATCGTATTATGATCAACACCAAAATTGTAGCTGAGTGACAACTGCACTTTCACTTGTCCCCGTAGCTACAGTGAAATGGATACGTTGAGGTCTAACCCAATCCTGCCTCCGCCATTGGATTTGGTGATGGTTACGGTGGTGGTCCCAGAAGCGACAATGCTCTTCCTTGATTTGCTAATGATCCCTCTGATGTCAGCCGTCCACGAGAAAGTGTATATACCGACCACCTCAAAACTTTCGACCAAGCATTAAATTAAAACCATTAATGAAAGGGTGAGTAACCAGCTATGCCAAATGGCACCTGCTGGTTGGATGCAGTGAGAACGTTTTTTCTTTTCTTTTTTGGAACATAAAAGTGAGGCTCTTTTTTTGGAGATGGATGTGAGGCCCACGTGTCATCTGCTAAGTGGAGGAGAGAGAGTTTCCTTTTTGTGAGATGAAGGTGAGGGTTTTGGTTTTTGTTTAAGTTGAAGAAATGAGAATACAATGTTCTCTTGATTGTCTTGCCCAAATCAATGTTCTCTTGATTGTCGGGGTACCAGCCGCCAGCAAAAGGGCCTCGTACCCAGTCGCCGCTAGGGTTTTTCTACCTCATGCCGGTGCCGGTCTGCCTCGCCTCTTGTGGCCTTAGCATCATGGAAGCGTGGTGGATCCCAGCCCTTGCCGGTTGGAGGGCTTCGTCCTTATGGATCTGGATGTAATTTTTATTATTTCTGATATTTGTTTGTATACTATCATAATTGATGATGAATAGATTAAAGTTTTTTTTACTGAAATAGACTAGAAATTTTATGAAGAAAAGGAAAAGAAACGAGCATACACCTTCAAGGCACCTACTAGAAGTGCCTAACGCCACAACAATGGCGGAGAGAGCCGTGACTTACTGGACTTCCGGTGATTGCCGGCGACTGGCGTGATGTCGATCCCCTTCTTCCCCTCTTCTTCCCCTTCCTCTCCTCTATCCATCCTTGGCCCCTGGCTGATTCGCTCTTTCCCCTCCCCGTCGCTATTTTTCTTCCATCTCTTCCCTCCCAGATCTCCTTTTCTTTGTTCCAGCCAGATTCAAGCCGGCGGCAATCTTCTTTGCTGGATCCGGTCTCCTCCTGATCTGAGGCGTATTCCGGCGATTGTCCGGCGGCTGGCGTGCTGCCGTATCTTCTCCTCCCTTTCCCTCTTTCATCTCCTCTCTCGTCTATCGGCCCATTCTCCTCTAGATCCCCTTCTTCCCCTCCTCCTCATCTCCTATCTGCTTCCCCTCTTGCCCTCTCTCTGTTTTGCCTAATCTTCACCTCTATTGCCCGAATCCTGGGTTACGTTGATCTTCTAGGTTGGATTCATTGTCGCCTCCTCCTACCCAGATCCCCTTTGCCCGGCAGCGGCGCAAGGCCCCAATGTGCCTCCTCCGCCATGAAGGCTATTGCCTAGAACTGCCGAGGTATAGGCATGGGCCTTGGCAGTGAAAGGATGCTTTACCTTGCAAATCTTATGCGGTCCACTAGAGCTCAGGTAACTTTTGTTTCTGAAATTAAATCTTCTAAGGTTACTTCTACTGATCTTGTTAATAGGTTTGACGTTACTGATGCTTGTGTTGTTCCTTCTAGAGGTTCTTCAGGGGGCCTTTGGCTTATGTGGACCAATGAGCTCAAAGTTTCTGTTCATATTGCTGCTTTTCACTATATCTTAGCTAATGTAGTTCATATCGCATCTGGGGTCAGCTTTTGTCTCATCTGTATATATGGAGACCCTTATCATAAGCAGACTAATGTCATCTGGGACCAAGTAGCTTCTTTTGTTTATGATAATATAGGAAAGCCCATGGTTTGTATGGGAGACTTGAATGATATCCTGTATGAGGTCGACGGTTGTAATGGCAATATCAACTACTACCGTATGCATGCCTTTCATTCTCTTGTCAAGAACTGTGGCCTCTTTGATATTGGTTATAGTGGTCCTGCTTACACTTGGCGAGGTAGACAAAATACATCCAAACCTATCCATCGTCGCATTGACCGTTGTTTAGTTAACTCTGATTGGTGTGCTCATTTCCCTAACACTAAGGTCCTCAATCTTCCCATTATTCTTAGTGACCATGCTCCTATTTTGATTTCCACTGATAGTCACTTTGTTAAACCCAAACAATCTTTTAAATTTGAAAACTGGTGGCTCACTGAAGATGACTTTAATTCTTTTGCCAAGAGTTCTTGGGAAGCTAGCACGCTTAACTCTTTTACAGCTAAATCAACTTCCTTGGCGAACACTCTCAAGGCCTGGTGTAAAAACAAGAAGCCCCTCCAGCAGACTCTGAGCATGTTGGAGACCAAAATCAATGATTTGCAAAAGCTGCCTCTTCAGCATCATAACCAAGACTTGGAACAATCTCTTATTGCTAGGTATGAATTTACTCTCAATCAATTGAATCAGTACTACAGACAACGCAGCAAAAAGAATTGGGTGTCCAGAGGTGATAGAAACACCAAGTTCTTCCATCAGACTGTTCTTAAGCGCAGGAAAAGAAATACAATCTGTTCTGTTAAAGATGAAAATAATGTTCTCCATTATAAACCATCTGCTATCATGCAAACCTTTGTTAATTATTTCAGATTCATTTTCTCATCTCCTAATGATGCAACTTGCAGGCCTTTTCCAGAGCTTAACTCCTTTGGTAATAATGATGACTTCACTTATTCAGTACCTGACAAAGCTGAAAATTTTCAGATTCTTAAGGATATGAAACTGAATGCTTCACCAGGTCCTGATAGCTTCAATGTTGAGTTTTATCTAGCAACTTGGGACTGGATTGGTGATGACGTAACTCAGTTGGTGTCTTCATTCTATGTCACAGGTATTCTCCCTCCACACATTAATGACACTAATATTGCTCTCATTCCCAAGAAGTTAGTCTCCCTTGTTCCTATGGATTATAGACCCATTAGTCTTTGCAATGTCATCTATAAAATAATTGCTAAATCTTTGGCTAATAGACTTAAGTCTCATCTTCCTGATTATGTAGATCCAGCTCAACAAGCTTTATTGAGGGTAGACGTATTACTGACAATATTATTATTGCTCAAGAAATTGCTCACTCGTTTACTCTTAGGTCTTGGAAACACAATGCCTTCATGCTTAAAATAGACCTGGCTAAAGCTTTTGATCGCTTGGAATGGAATTTTATTGTCTCAGCTCTTTCTCGTAAAGGGTTGCATGGTCATTTCATCAATCTTGTGCATGCTTGCATTTCCTCACCTACTTTCTCTGTCCTTATTAATGTTCAACCTTCTCCCAAATTTAAGTCTCGCAGAGGTGTCAGACAGGGTTGTCCTATGTCTCCTTATCTTTTTGTTCTTGCTATCAATGAGCTTTACATCATGCTTAATGAAGTTGTGCAGGCCAATCATTTGCAAGGCATCATGCTAGGACCAAATTGCCCTGCTATTCACTCTCTCCTTTTTGCAGATGATCTTTTGGTTTGTGGACAGGCTACTGCTCAGGAGGCCCAGAATATGTCTTGTTTGATTCAACATTTTTGTTCCCTCTCTGGTCAAACACCTAATTAGGACAAATCTGATGTTCTTTTTAGCACCCATGTTCCTCAAAACATCATTACTGATATTAAACATATTTTCCCTGTTGCTAATCTTGATGACAGATTCACTCACCTTGGTCATCCTTTAATTTTACCTCCTAAGAATAGAGCTTCGGCTTATAACTTTGTGATTGACAAGTTCTCAAATAAGCTGCCCTCTTACAATGCTAATATGCTTTCTCATGCAGCTCGTCTGGAACTCATTCGGTCTGTTTTTTCTGCTATTCCGGTCTACTACATGGCCAACATTTTGTTCTCCAAAAAGCTCATTGCTAAGCTAACAGCTATCATCGGAACTTTTTGGTGGACAGGTATTAGAGAAGATGGTTCAAGAAAGGGACTTTGTCTCAGAGCTTGGAAGCATATAGCAAATTCAAAGGAAGAAGGAGGCCTTGGGATTAGAAATCTTAAAGCAATTAATGAAAGTCTCATCATGGCGGCAGCTTGGAGGTTGGCAAATAATCCCACTTCTTACCTCTCATGTATACTTCGTGCTAAGTACTTTCCTAGTACTACAATTTGGAGGGCAACTTCTTCTCCTCCTAAGTCTGGTTTCTGGGCTTCAATTCTAAAAATGCTTCCCAGGCTTTCTGAACATGCTTTCTATCAACTTACTACTGGTAACATTTTTTTATGGAGTATGCCTTGGTGCCCTCTTTGGAAGTCTATCCATGATTTTCTTATTCCTCAAAATGCAGGATTTATCTATCCTTCTTTGGTTAGTGATTTGTGGCTCCCAGGGCACAAAACCTGGAACCATCACTTAATTTTCAATCTGTTTCATCAAACTTTTGCTTCTCAAGTGGTTACTGTAGACATTATTGATGATGACATAAATGATCTTCTATGCTGGCCTTTGGCCACTAATGGCATATGTCTGCAGGAGATACACAACAATCCTATTGCAGCTCCAATGCAGGTTTCTTCAGATCTCAAAAAATTGCTTAAGATAGTTTGGCGTGATAAAGATTTATTGCCAAAGGTTCAAACTTTCGCTTGGAGGCTGTTGAGAAGAGCTTTGCCAACAGGTATGAGAGCGGGTAGGTTTTCCGTACATATCTCTCAGATTTGCTCAAGATGTGACATGCAGGAGGATGAAATGCATCTTTTTTTCCTTTGTGACTTTGCCAGAGCGGCCTGGTTCTCGAAACCCTGGTTTATTAGATATCATGATTTAGTTCAAGGTCTCAATTCTGTGCATTTGGCTATTACTCGACTTCTTTCTTCTAATCACCCACATGCTTCTTTAAAGAATATCCTCGATTTCTTATGGTGCATGTGGAAAATTAGGAACGACTTCCTATTTCAGCGTAAGAAGCATCAACCTTATCAGGTTAATATTTTAGCTGTTGCCATGGATCATTCCTTGCAAAATGACTCCCTGTTGAATTTGAACACTTCTAATAACCTGAACAACCAACATGAGTTGCAGATTTTGCCCCCTCAAGGTAATTCTATTAATTCTGTTACGCTCCTAAAGGGTCCTAAAATCTACACGGATGCTGCTTTTAAAACTAAAAAAGCTCCAGGTTTTTACTTTGGTCAGACTCGGACATGAAAAGGAGTTTTCTTTTGTATTCCTTTATTACAAGGTGAACTAAACATTCAGGTCCAAGCTTCAGCTCTTCCAACAACAACACCTCTCCAGGCAGAAGTTCTTGCGCTGGAATTTGCAGCTCATCTTGCCAGCGTTCTTCATATTCAACGTCCTGTCTTTTTAACAGATTGTCTTACGCTAATTTCCGTGATTGCTTCTAGAAACTTCTTGCATCCTGCTGCCCCTTGGAGTGCTAGAAAAGATTTAGCTGCCATTCTCAATTTAACGTCTCATATGCAGGCGCAGATTTTTCATATTTCTAGGAATAACAATGGGGTGGCACATAATCTTGCTAAGCAGATTTATCAGAATATCTGTGCTCCACCTATGGAATGTTCCCATAATCCCCATTGAAATGCTCTTTGTCCTGTTATTTCATCCTTGCAAAACACCGCTCTTTCAGGTTTCCATATTCATAAGGTGTATTGTTTCTAAGGTCCTGTGCTAAGTTGCAGATTTCAAGCACTATGGCTCTTCTTTTATTTCAAAGGATGTTCTCAGGATGCCATTAAATTAAACAGGATGAAGTCTCACAGATTCTTCTGGCGATCATGCGTCAAGGGGTGATACAAGTGCTAACATTTCTTCTGAAGGGCTTTTGCTGTGTTTTCTTTTAGCCCTCTCTCTTTTCTTCTGTCCTTGCTGAGTTAGATGATGTTCATCTGGTTGATCTTCATTCAACCTACCTATGCTTCCCCCTCCAGCTACTCTGTTCTGGTTGTTCTCCACTTCTGATTTTTAGGCCATTGTAATATCTCCTGTACTATAATCAATGCTGGAAATGAAATTTGGGCACCTTCTGGGTGGCTTGCTTTGTTCAAAAAAAAAACGTACACACGAAGAAACAGTTTGCTGACACGACGTGGCTGCCGTAGGTTGCTGATCACACGCACACACCTGAAAAGAAAAAGCGCACGGTATGTGTGGTGTTGTGTCTGTTGTCCCAGTGCCCGCAAGGGAAGCACATACTGTCCGTCCAACACCACTCCGCTGGGCTGCCACGGCGAAGCCGAACCTCCCGTACGTGCACAAATTGTGATTGGTCGTTGGTGGAGAAGGCAAGCGCACACAGTTGACCCAAGAACAAACTGAACAAAGATAGGGCTGCAAGTTAATTAAGGTCCAGTTCTTTTGGCCGATTCTTATAATCTTAAGAATCGACCCTTCACTTAGCTTTTCCTATAATTTTAAACTCATATATCTATAATACCTAAATAGTTCATCCCCACTAATCTATTTAATTAAGCATGCATGCTATCCACATCATCATCCATTCTCCTATGGCCACATCAGCATCAACCCTCCACTATGCTAATCCTTTCGCTTTTGCATGCATGGCATTTTTCTCTACCCTCCACCGTGTCACCAAAAATTCCGCAGTGGTTTGATAAGGCATGAGGTAGCCCAAGAGCAAGTTGGCTCCGCTTTCCTCGGCTCCCAGAGGGACAGTAATTCACGTCTCCACACCAAGGAAAAAATCAACAAATTATGTGATTTTTTTTTTATTTTTTGTAGTCACCGATGCCCTGGTAATTCTCTTCCGCTTCACCATGCCCCGGTAGCCAGTCTTAGCAGTTTCCTTCTTCCATGGGCGCGGTTTACCACCGGCCGCATGTGGCCATCGGGTTCACCGCATCCTTATCATGTCTCCACTCCTCTCCCGATCCATTCATCCTTATCTCTCCCATCTTCCTCTGCTCAAGCCCTCGATTACATCACGGTGCACCATGCCTCTGCCCTCACCCCCTTCTGCCACCTGCCTACACCTTGCCGCTAGGTTAGTGATCACCCACGAACTACCGATGTGCCGCGCCGCACCATCTACCTACCATTGTTGAGAAATTGCAAATCCTGGAAGAACAGTCACGCTCTACCTAGAGAAATCGCCGGTGGTGCCATGTTCTTCCATCGTCCGTGTGGAAATTGGGAGGAGGCCGAGTTGGCCTTTCTTTTTGCCCTCGTGGGTTCAAAATTAAGCTCACCTTCCATCCTATTTCCATTGGCGAGTTTAGCTATTGTCATCTTTGCTGATTCGCTCTGGGGCTGAAGGCCTGCTAGGCTAATTGGATTAGGGCAGCTACAATAGGGGCGCTTAGCATGGGCGCTAGGATCAAATCCCCAGCAGTTAGGCCTAATATCCCAGCCGTTTTTCCTATTCCCGGCTAAGCCCAGGATACATGCTAGCATCGATGCAACTTCTGGCCCGGACGCTAGTTCTTTTTTCCTTCCAAGCTATGACTCAAAGTGCGCTCTATTAAGCGCCCGTACCTTCCCATTAGCTTTGGAGGACTGGACGCTAACGCCGCTGCTACAGGATTTCCTTTTTCTTTTATTTTCTTAAGCGCATGTGCAAGCACCTAGCATTGAACATGCCCTTAGGAAGTCACAGCGGCGGTACTGGACGCCTGTCTTGCTAACTGGTGCAAGAGTAGCACGTTCGTATCAACAAAATTGATTGATTATCGATCTCATGAAGTGGCATGTGTTTGTGTTGATGCTTCTGCTCCCATAACCTAGGCGACGAGTAAGGCAGCACATGGCCAACGTGCCCACGTTGCAGCATGCCCTCAATCCTCAAGCGGTCAGGCATTGGTGCAGCACCGACCTGGTCAGCTCCTCCCACAATCTTTGTCAAAAGGCATCATAAAGAAACACTGTACTTATGTTAATCAGCTTGTCTAATTCACATCTAAATGTTCTGTAAAGATGTCACATCTAAACTTCCACAAATAACGCAGCAACAAGAAACAAAAAAACGCTGGGCCAAAAAAAATAGATCACAAACATAGTGGACATGTGGTTAGATGTGACATAGTTATGTCACATCTAGATGTGTCCTGGACAGACTCTATGTTAATTATTAGTTAAAAATTATTTTCTGAAGGTGTTTAAATTCTAGCATTTTTCAATTTCATTCACAAACTTTTCCTAAAGCGGAAAATGTGATTTATTTAATTAGTCTTGCCAAATACAGGTACATCGTTGATCATAAACGGACACATATGTTCCCAGAAGAAGAAAAAACATCACAAGAAGTCCAACCTCACGCTTATGAATTTGCGTAACCATCGAGAAGAATATAGAAGGTTTAATCCCAGGTTTCATTTTATTATTTTCACCTCATAATTTGATGTCACATCTGGTTATTGTAGATGTTATGCAGGATTCGAGGTAGGATGAATTACTCTGCTAGTGTCAACTTTCTTTTTCATATGGCATCGTTGTGAGTGTATTAACTCAGCAAGAACATGGTCGTCCCTTATTTGTCATATATCTTATGTTGTGTCGCCCTTTTTTTCTGAATTTTATATGCTAAGAATTGTTAAATACCCGTTAGGATTGAACTAGATATGTTTGCACCAATTGTCAACAAAAAGAGAGATATATTTGCATCATTATTAAAGTTGTGTGCCAGGGTTGATTTTCTCCGGCTCTGCAATGTTGATCGCCACAGCTCAACAGGCAACAAGTGCATCCACCATGGTAACCGCCAACACCAGTATCCAAGAAGAAACCCTCCCCGGTGGCGGTGAGGCACATGATGAAGTTGTCGGTGCATGAGTGCCTCTACAATGCCAACCCGGTGGGCTATAGCTTTGTGACGACGTTTTAGTTGTAGCTTGGAAGTTTTCCTCCCTTGCAAAAGAAGCGGAGGTGGTAGACTATATATTATTTTTGTCATATATAACAAACATTTGTTCATAGATTTCCTAATTGCCGAGTAAAACACTAAATTTTAGGCAACATGTTCCAGCAACGCGCGGGGAATCATTTAGTTTTTTACAATACTAAGATACAAGATTCTGAAAGAAACTGGATGGAGGGCTAATTGAACATGTAAGGACTAAACATGCTAACACGCTAATTGAACATGTAATGGGATAAGAGCCAACACCGTCTGGGCGCTGATCGATCACATGGCCAGGGCTCCAACGACCATCACAACAAGCGTCGCGGCCCGCCACCCCGCGGAGAGGCCTGGCGCGGTGCTGGGCCGGGACCCGGCCTCGGGCTCACCACCTGGCTAGAGCGGGCCGAGCTTGGGCGTGGGCTCATACGGCGGCGGCGTGGGCGTGGGCCTTGGCGTCGGCTCGTACGGCGGCGACATGGACCTGGCGTCGGCTCGTACGGCGGCGACATGGACCTGGCGTCGGCTCGTACGACGGTGGTGGCGGCATGGGCCCCGGCGTGATGGCAACATTATAAAGGGTAGTAGTTTTTCTTGTCAAAACACATTGCAAATAATTAATAAAGTAGTGAATATACATATGAATACACTAGTAAAAAAAGTTCCGCAAATTGTATGTGGGGGGCCATGGCCCCCACCACCCCACCCCTAGATCAGCCTCTGCTTATTGGTGTATGGTACGAGATATTATACATACATATAGGAAGATTGCTAATACATACTTCCAGCTGAGATTGCACCAAGTTGACCATAATCACTAAACAAAAAACTAAAACCAAAGCTAATACAATACTAAAAACAAATCAGATTTTTTCTAAGAAGTAATGAATTAAGGACATTCGTATTACATAAAAGAAGAAAGAAAATGTATAAACACATAAAAAAAATCTTAGAAAATTGCACACGATTGGCATAGAAATTGCATTGTTTCATAATATGCAAAAAATAAGTATATAGTAACGCAACTTTTAGACAACGGTATGAACCGCACACACATTGCATAAAAATCGACTGAGTGTTTATCCGTATTATGGGGGCAATTATTGGATAGGCGCCTAATTTTCTTGGGCGTTGAGTCAAATAGTCTCCACCACCCGATCAAGATTCAAAGGCTCAACTGCATTCTTCTTTCTGTAGTCTTCCTCTTCGCCCTATACTGATACTAAAAAAATAAAACAAAACAAAAAGGAGTTTTCTAAGGAAGAATGGATTAGTGACATTGGTATTACCCTTTAAGAAGAAGGAAAATTTTGAAACTAAAACAAACAAAGATAAAATTTGCACAAAATTTACACAAAAGTTGCGATATTTTATAATATGCAAAAATAAGCATATAATTGTGGATTTGTCACAAAAACTGGTTTCCTAAGAATGAATGAATTAGTGGTATTGGTAATACCCTTAAAGAAGAAAGAAAATAAAAAAGTAAAATAGTGAAAATAATGAAGTTTTCTAATGAAGAATGAGTTAGTGGTATTGGTAAAAACCCTTGAAGAAGAAAGAAGATGAAATAAAAAAACTAAAGCAAAATCATAATAATAAAGGTTTCTAAGTAAGAATGAATTAGTGGCGCTGGTATTACCCTTTAAGAAGAAATAAAATGCAATAAAAACTAGAACAAAATCAAAATAATACAAATTTCTAAGGAAAAATGAATTACTCACATTGGCATTACCCTTAATGAAGAAAGAAAACAAAATAATAACTAAATCAAAATCAAAATAAGAAAGTTTTCTAAGAAAAAATAAATTAGTGGCACTGGTATTACCCATTAAGAAGAAATAAATTACCAAAAATTAAAACATATAATGACAAAACTTCCACATAATATGCATAAAAATTACGCTTTTCTATAATGTGCAAGAATAAGCATACGATAGTGGAATTTTCACAAAGAAGAAATTATTAATGGCATTGGTATTACTGTTAAAGAGAAATAAAAATAATAATAACTAAAAAATCAAAACAATGAAGTTTAATAAGAAAAATGAATTAATGACATTGATATTATCATTTAAGAAGAAAGAAAATGAAATAAAAACTAAAAATAAAAATAGAAATAATGAGATCTTCTAAGGAAGAATAAATTGGTGGTATTGGTGTTACCCTTTAAAACGAAAGAAAAAAAGAAAGAAAAAAAGAAATATATAAAAGAAACAGTGACAAAATTTGCACACAATATACACAAAACTTACCTTATCTAAAAATATGTAAAAATAAACATATAATAGTGAAATATTCGCAAACAAAACTCCTAAGAAGTAGTGAACTAATGGCATTGACATTACACTTAAAGAAGAAAGAGAACAAAATAATAACAAAATCAAAATCAAAATAATGGAGTTTTATAAGGAACAATTAATTTTTGCCATTTGTATTAACTTTCAAAAAATGAAGTTTCTAAGAGTTAATTAATTAGTGGCATTCGTACTCGCCTAACAACTGGAAAATTTTACGCACTAATTATAAATAATTTGTATGCTATACATTCATGTTATACTACGTGTTCAAATAAGAAAACACCAATGACGAAGATTAATCGTCTCTCAACATGTTAAAAACAATTTGCATCTTATATCGATGGTGGCATCTCATTGAACAAGCATGCTGACGCGCACACACAAAGAAAAACTGAAAAAGGAAAAACAATACTGAAGACGCAAAAAAAGACATAGGAAACGTATTCGGATTCATCCATTTACACGATAGAGAAAATTCATAAAAGTATATTTAAATTCAAATCAAAAGCTTGTTGGATTGATGTAAATTAGTCTGCACTAACACGTTTCATTAATGCTATCGGCGGCCGCGTCACCCCTCCTGCACGCAGTAGCTGCAAGTTGCATGCGTGGATGCGGTAGTGTAGGTGTGTACAATTTAGAGAAAAGAAATCGAGTAACCCTATTTCATTTTTTCAATTAACTGATGTACAGCTAAAGCGAGAAATAGAGCGAAGCCTTCTATAAGGTTCTCAAAACTGATAAAAACCGAGGTCCAAACATGTGCTGACTAAGTGGGCCAGCCCATAA
The DNA here is from genome assembly GCF_056163025.1 of Triticum urartu. Classification (NCBI taxonomy): domain Eukaryota; kingdom Viridiplantae; phylum Streptophyta; class Magnoliopsida; order Poales; family Poaceae; genus Triticum; species Triticum urartu. The sequence goes on from NC_141877.1 coordinate 489,680,462, forward strand.
TTGGAATGGCTAGCTGGCTCCTATGCGAAACACCGACAATTTAACGCAACACGCGTGAAATAGGGATTACCAGGAAGGCACAACGCGGAGGGCACGGGTCGCGTTTCTTTTCATTTTTTCACGTCTTTTTTTGCGGGTGCATTTTTTCATGTGTTGTACGTATATATTGTGTGTAGAGATGAAAGGAGTGAAAAAAATTGCTTTTTCTGGAGGAAAAAAAGGGAATAGAGAGGAAATATGAAAAGATAAAAGGAAATTTGCAAAACCAAAAGGAAAACATAATTTGTTACACATAAATGGAAACAAAATTAGACTAGTGTTTTATGGTGCAAAAAACACGGAAACATAACTTTTCGTTTCCATGAGTATGAATTTTTCACTTTTACTAAGTGAAAGGACAGCGGTGCCCCCATGTGTGGTTTTGGTAATTGATGACAATCTCTATGGACTAACGGTTGCCTTGAGTTATATTTGAAGCATTTGTCCATATGATTGTCTTGAAGTTCATGTGTTGGTTTCAAGGAGTTTATGAGATGGCCAAAGTGCTTTTCAAGGAATTATCCAAAGATTGGCCATGTGTGAGTTGAGATGGCCAAAGTGCTTTTCAAGGAATTATCCAAAGATTGGTCATGTGTGAGTTGAGATGGCCAAAGTGCTTTTCAAGGAATTATCCAAAGATTGGTCATGTGTGAGTTGAGTTTATTGCAAGCATGTCTTGAAGAAGAAGATTGTGTGATCATTCATGTTTACCTTCAAGACATCATCCAAATGAAGAGAGTTGGAAAGATTCAATGTTGATCAAGACTAAGTCAAGAGTGAATCAAGTTGATGAACTCACAAAGCGTAGAAGAAGTACCGAGAGGGATCAAGTGATCCCATGGTATGGTAAGCATTGTCCATTACGCTTTGTGTACTAACACATGGTCTACGTGAGAGTTCTTTGTGGGGTTAGGTATGTTTCCATGGTCTTGCGTCAAGAGGAAGATCTCATACAACCCATGGAGGATGACATCAAGTGGTGATCGTCATCAAGTTTGCAGTGTGCAAGTTCAAGTGGAGCAACTCGAAGAGTGGCTCACCCATAATGGAGTATGGGGGAGCAATCAAGCTTGAAGCTTGCCGTCCATTGTGGTGTCAATGGAATTTTGAAGATGTGCCAAAGAGTGGCTCACCCATAGTGGAGTATGGGGGAGCAATCAACTAGTCTTCATCGAGCCAACACAATCAAGAAAGGTGGTCCAACTTGAGGAAGTCAAGATCGTCATCATCTAGCTCAAGTGGACTATGTGCAAGGAAAAGGTTTGCCCTTGATAGGTTTTCTATTTTACCGGTCTCATAGTGGTAGTTGGGAGACCGGGTTGTAGGATCGATTGCCGTACTATCAAGGGGGGCTCTCAAGGGAGTAGCTTGATCGTATCATTAGTCGAGAGCTCAAACCATTGCATCCTTGCATCATGTTTCTTGGTTCTTGTTTGGTTCCTTTTGTGAGTCTTAGAGCTTATGGTCATCTTGATGACAAGCTTGAGTTCATCGAAAACGGAGTTCGCATGCATCTTCTATGATGTTTTCGGTGTTGGAGGTTTTACCAGTCTTATCCGAGGAAGGGTTCTCACCATTTTATTATGGTCCTTTTCTCATTTGCTTCTTATTGATATTTCTCTCAAGATTGTGTTAGCCCTTGTCATTAGCTTTCCAACAAACTTGGTTTTGTTGAATTCGGAGCTCGTATGCGAAAGTAGTGGCTGTTTTGATATTGCCTGTTTTACACAGAGAGGTTGTACCGCCCCATGGAGAGGTTGTACCGCTTGACCGGTACAACCGGTGTTTAGAGCGGTTGTACCGCTCCAGAATTGGTCCGGAGGTTTTACCGGTCATGTACCGCTCTACCACCGGACTGGTCTCTGTTGTGGTGCGGTTGTTGGGCGGTTGTGGGCTGGTTGTACCGTTTATTGCCTGTTACCGGTTGTACCGGTGCTCATGGAGGTTGTACCGCTCCTATGTTATTCTGTACATAACGGGCAGATTCATGGGGACCTATTTAAGGGGGTCTTCTTCCCCAATGGTTCCCTATCTCTTGAGCTCGTTTTTGCCCCCATTGTTGACCTTCTTTGAGCTTGCTAACTCTCAATCCCTCCATGGATTCTTGCTAGTTTTTGAGGGAAAAGAGAGAGGAGATCTAGATCTACATTTCCACCAATCACTTTCTCCTCTATGTGAGGGGAACCCCTTGGATCTAGATCTTGGAGTTCTTGGTGTTCTCCTTCTTGTTCTTCCTCTCATTTTCCTCCCTAGCATTAGTTGCTCCGGTGGGATTTGAGAGAGAAGGACTTGGGCACTCCGTGTGCCCTTGCCATTGCATTTGGTGCATCGATTTGAGTTCTCCACGGTGATACGTGGAAGTGAAGTTTGAGAAGCTTATTACTCTTGGGTGTTTGGGCACCCTAGAGCTTGTTCCTCTTGGGTGCCTTGGCGCCCTAGACGGTTGGTGTTGTTCGGAGCTCAATCATTGTGGTGTAAAGCTCCGGGCAAGCGTCGGGTTTTCCAATTAGGTTGTGGAGATCGCCTCGAGCAATTTGACGGGTACCGGTGACCGCCCCCAAGGGTTGCCAAAGTGTACGGGTTCGGTGACCGCCCCCAAGGGTTGCCATTTGTACGGGTACGGTGACCGCCCTCAAGGGTCTCTTAGTGGAATCACGGCATCTTGCATTGTGCGAGGGCGTGAGGAGATTACGGTGGCCCTAGTGGCTTCTTGGGGAGTATTGTGCCTCCACACCGCTCCAAACGGAGATTAGCATCCACAAGGGTGTGAACTTCGGGATACATCGTCGTCTTCGCGTGCCTCGGTTATCTCTTACCCGAGCTCTTTACTTATGCACTTTACTTTGTGATAGCCATATTGTTTCTTGTCATATATCTTGCTATCACCTAGTAGTTTATCTTGCTTAGCATAAGTTGTTGGTGCACATAGGTGAGCCTAGTTGTTGTAGGTTTTGTGCTTGACAAATTAACCGCTAGGTTTATTCCGCATTTGTTCAAGCCTAAACCGTAATTATTTTAAAACGCCTATTCACCCCCCCTCTAGGCGACATCCACGATCTTTCACTATGGACTAATGAATGTTTTGTAACCCAACCATCAAACAACGTACAATGACAGTGAGCGGAATGGCCTATGTGAGACCCAACTTCTTCTGCCATGCATGTACTCAACTAGACCTAGACAATTGGCCAACACTATTACAATATTACACTAAGTCACTAACCTAATCATATTATTTTATAGCCATTTACAAATTGATTAAGTTTGTTGGTATGCTTGAGTTTTTCTCTATGGTTCAAGGATTTTTCAAGTTTCGATCAACTCCCGCTTTAGTTATCATATTCGCTCCATATTTGCATCATGTTTGTTTTCCGGTATTATATGTTTCTGTATTCATTTATAGGGTCTTTGTATTTGTTTCCGCATTGAAAAAAAATTGAAAACAAATGCGGTCACATCCCGCTCTGTCCATTTCCGTCCATTTTCATCCCTGAGAAATAGTCGTTCCACAGCTGCAACTCCGGGCACCCGGGCCGTCAAGAGGAGAGGCGGCCTGCCCCAGGAACCCGGGGGACAAAGTCCCTAGGCACCTGGAGAAAAACCGTAGCCAAGCATGCATGGGGCCGGGCACTCAGAGGTCCAAGACCCCGGGTACCCGGACCATCCGGAGAGAACACACTCAACCCCGGGCACCCGGACGTGGCCGAGGCAATTGCCAATTCTCTGGTGCCTCCGGGCACCCAGACCAAAGAGAGTCCGGGCACCCTGACCTTTGGAGGGGGTCACTTCTTCGCTAATAAAGCCCTTCCGATAATCATGAAACAAGTGGAGAAATATAATGATTGGAATTTGATCAACTAAATGAAACCCCGCGCATTGCTGCGGGAATTTTGAATAGACAAACTTTAAATAAAATTTGATACAACCATGGTTCTCAACTGTTCAATAGTAATAATCCAAAATAAATAGTGGAAACAACTTAATTCAAAGCAAATAGAATTATACCAATTGAACATGGGGCAGTACGGACTAAAGGAAATTTGAACATATCTTGTTTGGAAATAGCAAGGATTTAGTGCAAGTGAAAAAGGGTGTGACTGATTGTACGGACCAAATTGTCTATATCGAGATTTTTATGCAAAAGCATACTCTACATGACCTTATAAATAAGCGAAGTGGTATCAAACATAACAAATATTTTCAATGGCACCTAACAGTACAAACATTTTTTTGAAGAAATGATACTAAGAATTTGGTTCTTACCTAATGTAATTTGTGGCTGAATAGCTTCTCTTTTTCAGATAGCCAAGATCTATATATCTGTTGGCAAAAGAAATACCCATGGCCAACAGTTTAGTAATCACTATGAATTTATCAACCAGTAAACATTGGCACCATACACAGGGGAATATTCTTTCAAGATGGTAGTACATTCTTGGCCTGTAAGGATGAAAGCTAGAGAGAATAGATTGATTTATGACTCCATGGATTGGTCCACAGATGAAGTTATAACCTCGATAAGCCAAATATGTGTCTTTGTATATTCCAATTCCTGCTTCAACAACAAACATAATATATTTTGTCTAGTTCTGAAGGCGAGCTGAGGGTTGCTTAGTGACCAAATAGAGTCGCCGCTCAATCTGGCATCTCCTGAATTTTAATTATTTCAAGTTTTAGAACCAGAACACACCCAGATCAGATTACCCCATAGAAAATATTTTGTCTAGTGTTGTTGAAGGCAAACTGAAGTTATATATATGATGACCATAATAAATGGAGTACACGTTACCTCAAACACATGTTACTCACCCAGATCAATTCTCCTCTGTTGGCAATTCGGCTGGCGACAACATGGGTAGCCTTTGAGAGCGCCACGATCCAGGAGATAGAGGGAGGGATGGTCGTGCTCCGCCGGAAGGGAGACTATCACAAAGATTGCCTCATGGGAGCTTTGGTTTGGTTGAGCAAGATGAGGAGGATCGACCATTATGAACCGTCCTATTCAAAGAGAGAGAGAGCCTGAGACCCATACTTCGGTGACCAGCCAACACAGTCTGGAGGCAGAATCCCATGCGAATCCAATGACCGGAGAAAGTGGTCACCAACACTGTCTGGAGGCAGAATCCCATGTGAATCCAATGACCGGAGAAAGAACGAAGCCAAATATTATGGGTTCATGGCGATGTAGAAACTCCTGATCCACAATCCACAGAGCCATCGACGATTCATGGGGTGCTAGTAAAACACCATCAATCTTGAGTGGCAACGTACAATCAGATCATTGTACCTGCAGAGTCACAAATAACGAAATTAGATAAGGAAAAAGGAGGATATCAGATTGATTTGGAGCAACACCATCAAACTGAGATGGTTCTGGAATGAGGAGAGATAAGAGGAAGGGGATTCAAGGGCCCTGTTTGGATCATGGGGTTAGAGCTAGTTTAGGTTAGTTGGAGGCTCAAATAACCCAAAAGTATTCAAACATGAAGGGTTAGAGTGGGTTAGTTCCATCTAACCCAACTATCCCGATGGAGAGGTGCTTATTTGGGTTAGAGTGGATTAGAAAATAACTCTAACTCAAACTGTGGTAGAGTATTCAAACAGGGCCAAGGTCAGAAAGAAGAGAATACGAAGAGGAAGAGTCAGCGGGGACAAAATCATCTGGTTGATTCGCCGTAATGAAGATGCGACGTTTTTTAGGGAATAAAAGAGGCGAGGTCCAATGAAACGTTGGGGTAAATTTGTGTAGGGCCACAGGTAGCCACTTTAAAGCCCACGTACACAAACCTGGCTAGAGTATATGAGAAGTCGCCTTTTCTTTTGCGAGAATGAGAAGTCGCTTGCATAGCCCACGCACAGAAAGGAGAATTAAACGATACGTAGCATGGGCAACAACCGATGGGGAAAAAGGGGTGACGTGGCTGCACTTAGCACTAATGTGGTACTATGATGATGTGAACAGTGTGCATGATAAGAGAATAGGGAGTAATGGGGAGCAACTTTTTAAAAATGATAGATTTCTCCAACTCCCTAATCTCAGCAACCCCTCTTAATAGTACGGATGTTCCTACAACTCAAAAGTTAACCGAAAAACATTCTAAGCTACCGAAGAACACCGTCTTTTGTCCCTTTTGAAAAAATGGGGTTATCAGAGTCGATAGACCACATAGAGAAACCAATGTCCGGAGATAAACTTGACAACCAACATTAATTCTTGCCAATCGTATTGTGATTCACATGAAAATCGTAATTGAGTGACAATTGCACTTTCACCTGTCCCCGTACCCACAGTGAAGCCAGTTGAGGTAGGTCTGACCCAATCACGCCTCCGCCCTGTGGTGATAACGTAATTTTTTACCTTTTTGGAACATGAATGTGAGGGCCACGTGTCATATCTGCTGGTTAGAGGTGAGAAAGTTTTTAATTTTTTTGTGAGATGAAGGTGCGGGTTTTGTTTTTTTCTTTAAGATGAAGAAATGAGCATACACCTTCATGAGAGGCGCACAATCACGCGCCCCAGCCACTAATAACCGTTCAAACCACCTCTACGTACGTGCACACGCAGCAAACAGTTTGCTGACACGACGTGGCTGCCGTAGGTTCGCTGAACACACACACAAACCTGAAAAGAAAAAGCGCACGGTATGTATGTGTGGTCTTCTATCTGTTGCCCCAGTGCCCGCAAGGGAAGCACATCCTGTCCGTCCAACACCACTCCGCTCGGTCGTCACGGCGAAGCCGAAGCTCCCGTACGTGCACCTCGCGATTGGTCGATGGTGGAGGAGGCGAGCGCGCGCAGTTGATCCAAGCAGGAGCTGCACAAGGATAGCACTACAGGTTAATTAACTCAGAGTACGTTACACAAACTTTGATGTAACCCCTGGCTTTCTCGACTGCGTTTTGGGGTCAGATATGCCTTCGCTTCGCCAGTTGAATAAAGTGCCGTAAGGCGGAGTGCATCCAAAACAAAAAATCGAGTACGTTACACGCACACAGGATCGCAAGGAGACCCCAAAGGAAAAGCCACCCCCGGTTTGGTTGCTTCTGCTTCATAAGCATACCACTACACCAGCCATGTTTGATTAGTCGCCCATTTATTTTGCTTGCCCACGGAGGTATTGTGAACTTGGTTGGATCGTCCCAGAGAGCCAATCAGGGCGTGTGCTCTTTAGACCTAATTGGGACTAATACTTTCCCCATATCTTTCCTCCCGCGTATCACGTTGCTGGCTTTCCTTGCCTTTTACCTTTGCTTCCATCGCCTGCACTCTCGTAGTGCCAACTCCGCACGCCGAATTGTTTTCTCCAAAATGTTCCTTTCATGTGCTTTGGACTACGTACCAAAAGCTAGCTTGATCATTTCATGAGCAAAGTTGCACACTCACAGACCTTCACTTGCACGCCCAGTACGTACGCCTCTGGCTATAAATAAGCCCCTTGTGGCTCCAGGACAAGATCCATGAATCCAAACCCTGAAGCCTCTTGTGCAGCACTGTTCCATCTCTAGCTAGCCATCAGCAGGGCACTTCAGTGATCTGCTCATGCCTAGCCTGAAGCACAACAGCTCCTCGGTCATCATCCTCGACCTCGCGTCCAAGATGAAGATGGGCAACCTCAAGAAGGCGGCGGCCATGTGCAAGAGCAAGACCGGCGTGCTCGCGGCCAGGCTCCTCGTCCTCGCCTCGCTCCGCCGCAGGATGGCCACCGTCGGCGCCATCTCGCACAGGATCCACGCTCTCATGGTGGCCACCGAGTCGGGGAAGGACCTCGACAAGGCCCTCGTGCCGCGCAAGGCGAAGGCCGGCGGCGGGAAGCCGGTCGTCCTCGTCCGTCGTCGTAACGCCACTGACATCTCTGATCAGTTGGCGTTGTTCCATCAAGAGGATGGCGACGGTGGCGACGGCCCTGACTGGTCGGTGCACTCCATCTTCGACGATGAGAATTGCTGCTACGCCGACGAGTACGAGGGCGACGACGATGATGGCAGCGAGCTGCTCGACGTGTGCGACGATGGGCACGACGCCAGCGAGCCGTCGGTCATGGACGTGATCAGGAGCAACCGGAAGGTCGAGGGTTTGGAGTTCAACGTGGACGATGAGATTGACCGGGCCGCCGGCATATTCATCACGAGGTTCTGGAACCGGAGGAATGGGAGCATATAGTTATATATCATACTCCCTCTTTCACTTTTCAGACAGCATGCAAAGCAGTCCATTTTCAGTTGTCTGAAACGACTTACAAAAATGAACGGAGGGGGTAGCTTGTTTTCCTTTTGCACTGACCGAGTGACAGTAGATCGATGCTGAGTGAGACCGATTGAAATCGGTATGACATATTAGCTATAGGGGTGAAAAATGACATGGCTGTTTTTCAAAAAGAGGGTTAAACCCCCCGCTTCTGCATCGATTGAATATGGTGAAGGCGTACATAGATATATAAAGCGGTGTTTACGAAAAAAAAATCTATGTACAGCAATGTTTACTGTGAAAGATTATGTACATGGTTGGTTCCAAGCATGTGCCCGATATCAATTTTCTGGAGATGTTTGTCTGTTCTAGTGAAATTTATCCACCTGCTTTATATACTTTTAATACTACTTTAGCTATGACAAACGTAGTTGACTGTGTACTACTTGGAGTACAACACCTTCATCTCCATACCTGGAGAACTCTATCAAAACAGGCGTTCGGTCCGTTTTATATATAAAGCACAACCAACAAATTCACACAACCAAGTCAAATGCCTCATCGAATATAAAATAGTCTGATGGGGTAAAAACACAAACACGCCCAAGAGAAATCATAAAAGAAAGCAGAAAAAGAGACCATCAATTGGCCAGAAGATCAAGTGATCTGTGGCGAAGCTAGTCGAAGTGTGGCAGCAGTCAACACGTCCACCATGTGGTCAAGCCGGTCACAATCCTGTTATCTTGAGAGCGGGTGCCAGTGCTCCAAGAAAGCAAAGAATTTGAAGATAGTTGGAGGCCCGCCAAAGAAAGATCCGCTCAATCACCACCCTGTTGCGAATGTCCACATGTAATAAATTCATGATGCGACCGAACTCTTTTTCCTCTTAATTAATATACGTAGTGAATCTTTTGTCCGGTTTCAAAAATAAATAAATGGTGCCAGTTAATCTCTCGCATGTCTAGTTTAGCACCACACATACACATGTAATGAGCTCATGATGCCACTATGGATTAAATTAGTTCAAAATTTGCTTATTATTTCAGCATTTGCTTGGCAAGAAAATAGTTACTACTCCCTCCGATCCATATTACTTGTCTTAGATTTTTCTAGTGTCTATGGATCGGAGGGAGTAATAGATGTTAGTTCCAGTGATGCAAAATTGGAGAGCTCACATAATCTGCAGAGCTTATCCTTTGTCTCCTGATTAATTGCATTTAGATATCTTCCTAAAAAAGGCTACAAATTTAGATATTTTACAAGATAAACTTGTCTACGTAACCAGCTCCTTGAATTGCACTTCCTTCCAGATCAGTACGTCCAATTAGTGGTTCACACACTAGCGGTGGCCACTGGTATTCGTGCAAAATAACAAAAAGAAAGAAAACAGTGGTGACTGCTGACTGGTGATCGACTTGGTGAGTGTGAGTGATAGCTAAGTTGCTTCAATTATGCACTTAAGTAACAAAGAATTATAAAGCTTGTTAGCGCATTAATGCAGCATTACACTGATGATATTGCTAAAATGATCAAGAGAACCGAAAGGCAACCAACTAGGGTAGAGTAATTTAAGCAGATATGTTAAATGTATAGTCATCGCCTCGAGCGCGTACCAAAATCACAATGAGACTAACAATTATGTGGATTTAGATTTTCAGGCATGCATTGCGGAGTCTTTAATCCGCGTCATTTGGTGGCCAGCCACTGACGTATCTCATCAATTACGTATCTCATATGAAATAGTCCACATCATATGTTAAACTGACTGGATCTCCAATTCATCTTCCAAATTGCGAGGAAATCGCGACACCAAGATTCTGGTTTGGTCACCAAAAGAAAAAGAGAATATACCAGGAGATTCATTAGACTAATGTATTGCACTTGCATGCCACCTCGGAATTCCATAGAAGTGGCAAGCAGAGCGAGAGAGTTGCATAGTGGATCAGATCAGGATCAGATTGGTACCCGCTGTTTAATTATTATTATTTCTGATGCAGAGTCTGGGGCGAACCCTCCTTTTCGAAAAAAATTATTATTTTTTTGAGATTGTACCTGCTGTATATGAACTAACTATTTTTTTCGAAACTTCCCATGCGGACTTGGCGCTTGAACTGTGAAAATATTTGAAGTAACACATGACAGTATAGCACATTTGGAATCTCCAGCTCTTTGGAATAACTAATCTGATCATCCAGGTTGTGTGAGGCGACAACGGATTAACGGAAACTCTGCTTCAATGGAGGGAAAGGCAAATAAATACCCTCCTGCGGCTCCTTACCATCTTCATCGCCTCTCTCTAGCTAAGGCTCTTGACCTCACATGTGTTTCTCTATAAAAAGTATCCTGATTTCCAACAAATACATTTTTGACAGGTTAGATAATGCAAAAGTTCTGGTTGTACCCCTATACTAGTGTACCCTCTATCCTTACCGTCCATTACCCGTTAGATATGAACGTACTCCTTTTGTACAGCCAGATAGACAATGTATGGCTGACATATCGTAGACAGGAGGTAGACATGCCCAGCTTTTTAAACGGTTACATGATTCTGTGAGATACCGGAGATAAACAAACCGCAAGGATGGCACCGGGTCTGTGATTGAAGACCTCCACCCCAACGCAGGGTCCTATATCGACATGGAGACGTCGACGCTCGTAAAATGGGTGCGTTTCAACCAGAGTATAATTTAAGTTCGCTCCTTTCTCCATGGATGTAATAGGGGGAGCTTTCTGCACCGTCCTTGGTTTGAGCCCTTCCCCAAGTGAAACTTGCGTGTTTCATTTCAAATGCCACATTTCCACGTCGATCAATTTCTGTTGAAATTAAATACCTTGCTATGTGAGGTTAAGCTATATAGTGCACGAGTAGGTGATGCAACTGTACAAGTCTATGAATTATGCCCGTGGGAAACGAGGCAAATGTTTTTTTTTTGCGAACACCAAATGGGTGTGGGTTGTTCCTTGGTTCTCATTCTCAAAACAGCCTTTTGCCCCTCTTTCTATAGCTAAAGGCACAAACGGTTGAACCGATACAAAGTGGTAAGAAAACTCTCCTACGAGCAGGTCGAAAGAAAACTAGTGGCACAAGTATCACTAACCCAACCCGCACATGAAACCGGGAGACACTACCCCTAACACATAACATCCACCACTAATAGACAAGACCTGACCCGAGCCGCCTGGAGAAACCACCGGTCTATCATATAGGAGAACATCTAAACCACCCCTCGCGCGAGTCTAGGACGCGCCATGCCAGGAAAGACAAATCCTACGTCGTAGGTCATCGGTAATCGAGTGAGCCTGAGGCTCCACGACGAAGCCCTAAAGAGGGTGATGGCGCGTCGTCGAGTCTAAGAGGATGGACTAGGGTTTTCACCTGAGAGCCCTGGCACCATGGTGGGACCCATAACAACGCCACCAAGAGGGAAGCGACATGCTCCCTTGGTTCCTATTCCTACCCATGAAATGCAATGCATGCACTGATACAATAAGTTGTATAATTTTGGGCTTTTGGCTTGGCTTTGGCATCAAAGTCCATTATGGTAGTTCTAAAAAAAAGTCCATTATGGTAATTTCTGTTAGGTTAAGCTACTTTTTACATGTTTTGATGTTGAGAAATTAATTGGAAATAAAAAAACGACAATGCTATGAACCCACGTGCCAAGTACTACTTAAAAAATAACAAAAGAAAAGGGGACATATATATTTTTGTCCTTAATTTGCGCCCAATCTCATATTTATCCTTATTTTTTTGCTATGCTCAAATTTTCTCCTAAAGAGCATTTTAGGTCACCAAAATGCCCTTCAGTCTGGTCAAAGCCGTTTGACCGTTACTTCAAAAATTCATATGAACTAAGAAAAATGCAAATAATTAAGATATCAAAATGTTCAAAAAAATAATAATCTACATGTGCATGTCATTTACATTGATGACACAAAGCACTATTTAAACCTGTTTAGGGTTAATAACATTAATAATATGTTTAGGGTACCCTGCAAAATATAAGTATGTTTAAGGAGAATGCAAATAAATGCACATATAGGTGATGAATGTAAATGACATGCACGTATAGATGATGTTTTTCTTAACATTTTCATGTCTTATTAGCATTTTTTTGAGTTCATATGAATTTTGAAAGTAATGGTCTAATGACTTTGACCAGACAAAAGGGCACTATGGTGACCTAAAATGCTTTTTAAAGGCAAATTTGAGCATAGCTAAAAACTAGGAATAAATATGAGAGTGGCAGTAAATTAGGGGCAAAAACGTAAATGTCCTGAAGAAAAGAGTGTGTGCTTCATATGAAGACCGTAAGGGCATGTATAATGGTTCTATCTTAGCAGTGCCACATATGATAAATGCTGAGATGAAGGAAAGAGAAACCTGAAAAAAAAGGTTTTGCCTTCTCTTATTTAATAGATGATCTCTTAGCAACAAATCTCTCACCACATTTTTAAGAATAACTAGTTACTAAAGATAAGATTGAAAGAGAAACCATTGTACATCATATTTTTTTTGTCATATCTAGATTATTACGTGGTTGGATTAAGATAAAACTGTCTTATAACACTAGTAGAAAACAGGGCTATGGTCCAGGCCGGCTCAGCCCATTAGTCCCGGTTCAGTGTAGAACCGGGACCAATGTGGGCATTGGTCCCGGTTCGTGAGCCCAGGGGGCCGGCCGGGCCACGTGGGCCATTGGTCCCGGTTCGTCTGGACCTTTTGGTCCCGGTTGGTGGGACGAACCGGGACCAATGGGCCTCGCTCCTGGCCCACCACCATTGGTCCCGGTTGGTGGCTTGATACGGGACCAAAGGCTCCCCTTTATTCCCGGTTCATGCCACCAACCGGGACCAATGAGGTGCCTATATATACCCCCTCGCGCAAGAGCAGAGCACAGTGCTCTGTTTTTTCTGGCCGAGGGGGAGAGGGCTTTGTGGTGCTCTAGCTCACCTCCTATGCACATGAGGTGTTCGATGGAATGCCCGAGCCACACTACTTAAGCTTTCTCCTCTCGAAGCTCGACCTCCAAGCTCCATTTTCCTCGAGATTTGTCTAGATTTAGCGGTCCGTCACGCCCCGTCCCCGTCTTCACCACCGTCGATCACCCGTGCCGATCTCATCACCGACACCACCGTGGTGAGCCTCTTGTTCTTATCTTCTTTCTAAAAGGAAAAATATTCTTACTTGTATGTTTAGATAGATACTTGTATCATTTTCTTACATTTATTATTGCATCTTATATAGTGCGATGGTTTTGGTATCCGCCCCTGTCGGCCCTCGTCCTGTCTATGATTCGGATTTGGTATGTATATTATCTTTATAACTATTGGTTCATTTATTGTTTATGAAAATTATGCCGACCAACGTGACATAGATTTTATTTATCTAGGATGTATGTGAATCGGAAATGCCAACCGACCCTATTGTCGAGAGGTTAAATTTAGTTGAAGAAGAAAACAATTTGTTGAAGGAAAAAATAAAAAAATTGAGGAGGAGAAGATGATATTGGAGTTGCATGTTGCGGATGTCGTCGATGATCACAAGATCAAGATAGATGCAATGCGCTTGAAGATTAGAAAGATTAGAAAATATGCCATTCATACCGAGGCTTGGTATCATTATGCCGTTGGATCAATTGTTACCTTGGTTGCGATTATGATCGCATTTGTTTTCGCATTGAAATGTTTTACATAGTTTCAATGTATGGTTTAATTAATTAGATGCTCTGGAGAGCTATATGTTGTTAGATGAGAACTATGTATGCACTTTTGGTTTTAATGTGATGATGAACTTCTATTAATTTGGACACTTAATTATATATAATGCACGCAGATGAACCGGCAATGGATGTACGATGACAGACACACCCGCGAGTACATTAAGGGCGTGCATGAGTTTCTCGATGCGGCTGAGGCAAACAAGCAGAATGGTTTTATGTGTTGTCCATGCACTGAATGTGGGAATACGAGGTCTTACTCTAACCGAAAAATCCTTCACTCCCACCTGCTTTACAAGGGTTTCATGCCACACTATAATGTTTGGACGAGGCACGGAGAAATAGGGGTTATGATGGAAGACGGCGAAGAAGAAGAGTACGATGACAACTATGTGCCCCCTGAATACGGTGATGCTGCAACGGGGGGAGCTGGTGAAGATCAAGAGGAACCAGACGATGTGCCCAATGATGCTGCCACGGGTGAAGCTGCTGAAGATCAAGAGGAACTAGACGATGTGCCCGATGATGATGATCTCCGCCGGGTCATTGTCGATGCAAGGACGCAATGCATTAGTCAAAAGGAGAAGCTGAAGTTCGATCGCATGTTAGAGGATCACAAAAAAGGGTTATACCCCAATTGCGAAGATGGCAACACAAAGCTCGGTACCGTACTGGAATTGCTGCAGTGGAAGGCAGAGAATGCTGTGGCTGACAAAGGATTTGAGAAGCTACTGAAAATATTAAAGAAGAAGCTTCCAAAGGATAACGAATTGCCCGACAGTACATACGCAGCAAAGAAGGTCGTATGCCCTCTAGGATTGGAGGTGGAGAAGATACATGCATGCCCTAATGACTGCATCCTCTACCGCGGTGCATACAAGGATCTGAACGCATGCCCGGTATGCGGTGCGTTGCGGTATAAGATCAGACAAGATGACCCTGGTGATGTTGACGGCGAGCCCCTCAGGAAGAGGGTTCCTGCGAAGGTGATGTGGTATGCTCCTATAATACCACGGTTGAAACGTCTGTTCAGAAACGAAGAGCATGCCAAGTTGATGTGATGGCACAGTGAGAACCGAAAGAAAGATGGGAAGTTGAGAGCACCCGCTGACGGGTCGTAGTGGAGAAAAATCGAGAGAAAGTACTGGGATGAGTTTGCAAAGGACCCAAGGAATGTATGGTTTGCTTTAAGCACGGATGGCATTAATCCTTTCGGGGAGCAGAGCAGCAATCACAGCACCTGGCCCGTGACTCTGTATGTATGTATAACCTTCCTCCTTGGATGTGCATGAAGCGGAAGTTCATTATGATGCCAGTTCTCATCCAAGGCCCTAAGCAACCCGACAACGAAATTGACGTGTACCTAAGGCCATTAGTTGAAGAACTTTTACAGTTGTGGAATGGAAACGGTGTACGTACGTGGGATGAGCACAGACAGGAGGAATTTAACCTTAAGGCGTTGCTGTTCGTGACCATCAACGATTGGCCCGCTCTCAGTAACCTTTCAGGACAGACAAACAAAGGATACCGCGCATGCACGCACTGTTTAGATGACATAGAAAGTATATACCTGGACAAATGCAGGAAGAATGTGTACCTGGGCCATCGTCGATTTCTTCCGACCAACCATCAATGTCGAAAGAAAGGCAAGCATTTCAAAGGCGAGGCAGATCACCGAAAGAAGCCCGCCATGCGCACCGGTGATCACGTGCTTGCTATGGTCAATGATTTACACTACGTAATCTTTGGAAAGGGTCCCGGTGGACTAGCTGTTCCGAATGACGCTGAGGGACACGCACCCATGTGGAAGAAGAAATCTATATTTTAGGACCTACCCTACTGGAAAGACCTAGAGGTCCGCTCCTCAATCGACGTGATGCACGTGACGAAGAACCTTTGCGTGAACCTGCTAGGCTTCTTGGGCGTGTATGGGAAGACAAAAGATACACCTGAGACACGAGAGGACCTGCAACGTTTGTACATGCACATGCTATGTGGGTGAAATTATGATACCATCCCAACTTTCAACTTTTTCAGAGTTCATTTGAAATGTTTTCATGTCTTATGGTTTGAAACTTTGATACTTCGAAAGTGATTGTCCATTTTGTACACGAAGTGCATCAAGTTTTTGTCGTAACCCTCTCTACTTTTTGGAACATGCTATGTGGGTGAAATGATGATACCATGCCAACTTTCAACCTTTTCAGAGTTCATTTTGAAATGCTTTCCAATTTCAGAGTCATTTAGCTCAAAGAATGAATTAATAGCAAACAGAATAAACTACAAAACTTTTATGAAAATAAAAACAATCAATTAAAATATTATGTTATGATCAACTAAAATAAAACTATAATATTCTTCAATAACAAAAAGAATATAATTTTTGTGACCTAAAATCAAACTATAAGTATTTAATTGTAAGTATAAATAAAAAATAAATAGCAAAGAAGAAAAAATTTCTAATTTTATAGTAAAGTTATTCATAAACTAGTGATTCACACAAATTTTTAAAAATTCAAATTTAAACTATTTAAAATTTAAAACTAATGGCACTAACAGAAAATTTATAATTTTTGTGACCTAAAAGCAAAAAGAAATCACTAAAAAACTGTAAGTATTTAGTTGTAAGTAGAAATAAAAAATAAATAGAAAAAAAATTCTATTTTTATAGTAAAGTTATTCATAAACTAGTGATTCACACAAATTTTTAAAAATTCAAATTTAAACTATTTAAAATTTAAAACTAATGGCACTAACAGAAAGTTTATAATTTTTGTGACCTAAAAGCAAAAAGAAATCACTAAAAAACTGTAAGTATTTAGTTTTAAGTAGAAATAAAAAAATAAAAAACCAAAAAAATATAGAAATAAAAAAGAAAAAACCAAAAAAATGCCTCCTACTGGGCCTCCACGGCCTGAATACGACTAGAAACCCTACATGGGCCAGGATTCAGGCCTGCAGAAGGCCCAATAGGCCCACAGGCAGTAGCAAGTTTAGGCCCGAAAGCCTGCATTAGAGAGGAGCTCGAATGGGTAGGAACACCAGCGCTTATAAACCAGTGCCGACGCCCTTCAGCTAGCGATGTGGGACTAAACTTTTGGGCTCGGGGCAGCAAAGGCCATTGGTCCCGGTTGGTGGCACCAACCGGGACTAAAGGGGGCATTGGTCCCGGTTGGTGGCACCAACCGTGACCAATGCCCCCCTTTAGTCCCGGTTGGTGGCACCAACCGGGACCAAAGGCCGCCGCTTCCCGCCCTTTGGGCTGCTGAAATTTGGCCTTTGGTCCCGGTTCGTGGCACCAACCGGGACCAAAGAGGGGCATTAGTCCCGGTTGGTGTCATGAACCGGGACCAATGCTCCGTCTATATAAGCCACACTTGTGAAAATTTTGGCCAACCGCTCCCATTCGCCCCCAGGCCGTTCGTCGTCGTCGACGCCGCCCCGAGCCCGTCGTCGCCCCGCGCCCGCCGCGCGCCGCCCCGAGCCCATCGTCGCCCCGCGCCGCCCCTTCCCTGACCCCGTCGCCGTCGCCGTCGCCCCGCTCCGTCCCCGAGCCCGTCGTCGCCCCGCCCCGTCCCCGAGCCCGCCCCGCCCCGTCCCCGCGCCGTCGCCCCGCCCCGTCCCCGCGCCGTCGCCCCGCCCCGTCCCCGAGCCCGTCGTCGCCCCGCCCCGTCCCCGAGCCCGCCCCGCCCCTTCCCTGACCCCGTCGCCATCGCCGCGCGCGCCGCCCCTTCCCCAACCCCGTCGCCGTCGCCCCGACCACACGCCGCCACTTTCGGTCCGGCCGCCGGCGCCCTTTTTATCACTGATTTTAGGTTGATGATATGATGATGTTGATGATATGATGATGTTTTTTTCTGTTGATGATATGATGATGTTTTTTTCTGTTGATGATATGATGATGTTTTTTTTCATATATGCATTTTTTCATATATGTACTAATTTTTTTAAGTTGTTAGTAGATATCGATTTTAGGTTAGTGCATTTTATCACTGATTTTAGGTTAGTTGATCGATTTAGTGCATTTTATGTTTGTTGCATTTTAGGTTAGTGCATTTTATGTTAGTGGAGAGGAAGAAGGAGAAGATGAGGAGAGGAAGAAAAGGAAGAGGAGAAGAAGAAAGGAATAGAGGAGAAGAAGAAAAAAATAGAAAAAAATTCTATTTTTTCTTCTTCTCCTCTATTCCTTTCTTCTTCTCCTCTTTTTTTTCTTCTTTTTTTCTTCAATATTCTCCCCCTCCCGATAGGAAAGTTTTATATAGAAAGTTACAATTTTAGAAGAGTTTTATATATGCAAAAGTTACAATTTTAGAAAAAGAAGGATAGGAAAGAAGAAAATAAGAAGAGGAAAGAAAGAAGAAGAGGAGAGGAAAAGAAAAGGAGAAATAAATAAGAAGAAGAAAAAAGAAGAAAAAGAAGAGGAGAAGAAGAAAGGAATAGAGGAGAAGAAGAGAAAAATAGAATATATTCTATTTTTCTCTTCTTCTCCTCTATTCCTTTCTTCTTCTCCTCTTTTTTTTCTTCTTTTTTTTCTTCGACACGTGGGGGGGTCGAGAACGCCGGACATTCATGAGAGAGGCGAGGAAGAAGGGGAAGAAGAGGGAGAAGAAGAGGAGAGGAAGAAGAGGAAGTCTTCTCCTCTATTCTTTCTTCTCTTCTTTTTTCTTCTTCTTCTTCCTCTTTATTTTATCGGGAACGAGGGTCGTCGAGAGGTCGAGGAGCGGTAGAGAAGAAACCCTAAATAGAAAGTATCGTCGGTGTGAGATACATGTACCGTCGGTGTCGGACACTACACCCGCATCCCACAAGTGGCGCGGGCTTCGACGCCCACGTCACTTGTGGGACGTGGATGTAGTGTCCGACACCGAAGGCCACATGTATCTCACACCCACGATACTTGCTAGCTATTTAGGGTTTCCTCTACCGAAAAGAAGAGGAGAAATAAATAAGAAGAAAAAAGAAGAAAAAGAAGAGGAGAGGAAGAAAGGAATAATGGAGAAGAAGAGAAAATAGAATATATTCTATTTTCTCTTTTCTCCACTATTCCTTTCTTCTTCTCCTCTCTTTTTTCTTCTTTTCTTCTTCTTCTTCTTCTTCTTCTTCTTCTTATTCTTATTCTTATTAGCCGGAAGTAGAGAGAGGTTTCCTAGTGTCAAAGTATTGAAGAAATTCATGCCTTCATCATTAGCCGGAAGTAACCAGGGCATGTTGGTACGAAGTTCTGCAAAGTTGTTCTGGAATGGAGTCCCGGATAGAATAATCCGCCTTTTGGTACGAATTCAGCAAAGGCCTTCCAAATAGCGATATTCGGAAGGCTCTTGCTAAACTTTGTACCAAAAAGCGAATTATCCTATCTGGGACTCCGTTCCAGAACAACTTTGAAGAGCTTCGTACCATCATGCACATGTTACTTTCGCCTAATGATGAAGACATGGTTTTGTTGAATCCCTTGACACTAGGCAACCTCCCGACCCCTCGGCGATCCTATCGAACATGAGAGGAAGAAGAGGATAAAAAAAGAAGAGGAAGAAGAAAAAAAAGAGAAGAAAGAATAGAGGAGATCTTCTCCTCTATTCTTTCTTCTCCTCTTATTTTTCTTCTTCTTCCTCTTTTTTTTATCGGGAACGAGGGTCGTCGAGGGACATAGATGTAGTGTCATCGTTGTCGATATATACCCCCTCCCGATAGCTTACTATGATTAGGTAGCTAGTTCTACGTTTGGCACTAATATATCCATCTGTCATGTTTGAATAATAATTGCCATGTTGTAAATATTTGTAGAAACTATGGACACCGCCCTAGATGAAGCAACAAAAGAAGCGTTGTTGAGGGACATAATCGCAGAAGGAAGTGATGCCATCTCGTTGTTTCTCAACGAAACCGATGGTCTGGAAGGAGAGGGTGAACAAGCTGGCTACGGTGACCTAATGCCGGTGCAAGAAGAAGAACATGAGGACGGCTCCGGTGACCCAATGCCGGTGCAAGAAGGAGACCGTGATGACGGCTCCGGTGACCGAACCGAGTCCGGCCAGGTATATATATTAGTTAAGCCTATGCTGACTAGCTGATTGATGCATTCATTGTTTTGGTATGTACACATATTAATTAAGTCTTTGTTCTTTTTTCTAGCCCTCCGAATCGAGCACAACTTCGGTAAAGAGACGAGGCCCGAAGAAAAAGTTGAGCTCGGATGAAAAGTTTGAGATCATAGCAATCGCGCCCGACGGCCAACCTATTGAACCCCTCCGGACAAAGAGCGCATTTGTTGCTCAGTGCGGGGTTCTGGTTAGGGACAAGATCCCGATAAGTATCCAGCAATGGTTTAAGCCGGCTACAGAAGACCCTGAGGTGTCTTATGTCAATGATATGCAGAAAAATGATCTTTGGACTGAGCTGAAGTCAAATTTCACCCTACCGCCTGAGGATAATCCAGAGAACCCAGTTAAAGAGAAATTAATCAAGTCTTTTGCTCTGAAGAGGATGGCAGAACTATTCAGGAGGTGGAAGAAAGAGCTGAATAAGTTTGTCGAAAATAATGAGACACCAGAATTCAAGGGCACATATGAGAAGATCAGAGATCACTGGCCTGCATTTGTGGCCCACAAGACATCAGAAAAGAGTAAGAAGATGTCGGCGACAAACAAGCAAAATGCTGCGAAGAAGAAGCTTCACCATCGCACGGGGTCAGGTGGCTACCTCGTAGCCCGGCCTAAGTGGTCCAAGACTGAGAATGATCTGGTTCATAAAGGGATCAAACCAGAGACAATTAACTGGACAGACCGTTGCCGGACTTGGTTCTTCGGGGCTGGCGGAACACTGGACCCTGTAACAGGGAAGTGCATTTGGACGAACGATCAAATGGACATACCAGTCAGTAAGCTTAAGCAGTATATCGAAGCAGCGCAGGAAGGGACGTTCTTTCCAGACAGAGAGAACGACGAGCTCACAATGGCCCTCGGGAATCCTGAGCACCCTGGACGGACACGAGGCACGCCAGGCTCCATTCCGTGGAAGGTTGGGTTTCCGGACGCAGGCGGTTACAAATCCCATGAGAGGAGGAAAAAAGTGCAGCAGACCCAAATACAGGCGCTGCAAGCAAGGGTAGACGCGATAGAGGAACGAGAAGTAAATCGCAGCAAACGTACTGCCGAAGCCTCCCCCGAAGCTACCCCGCCATCTTAGCGCAGAAGCAGCGTGGCTTCCACCGAGCTGCTTCAGCTGGAGCATGCCTTGACGGCTCCTGCCAGCTATCCCGTGGATGCTATAACGGAGTCTCAAAATTGCCACCTTATGACGCAATGGATGAATTTGAAGGTCAAGGCGGCTGTTGGCTCTGTTTATCCTACTGAACCCGGCGCAACTTTTCACTGCCGGCCGATTCCAGAAGGATATGCTAGGGTGATGGTGGATGAGATAACAGAGGGATTTGAGGACCTCCAGCTTGACCACCCTACCGGTGAAGGGGAGACTCGGCTGGGGTCTGCTCTGAAGACTCCATGCCTATGGCGGAAGGAGCTCATCAACCTTCCGAACTGGACGCCACCGCCTCCTCCTCCTCCTCTGGCGAGTCAGGGCACTCCGCCTCCACCGCCTCCTCCTCCGGCGAGTGACGATCAGGGCCCTCGGCCGGCTCCTTCTCTGGTGCGTGGCGGCACTCCGCCTCCTTCTCCGCCTGCACCGACGCGCCCGAACAGCCATCCTCCTCCTTCTCCGCCTCGCCAGCAAGGGCGGAAGAGACCTGCCGCCGCTCCAGCTGCTCCGGCGCGTCGTAGTCCTTCTCCTCCACGGCTTAAGCAAGTAAAGAAGACAACCGCTCCATCTGCTCGGTCAGCGTCTAGCAGTACAACCAGAGGCGGGAGGACATACAGATTCGGTCCTTCTCTGAAGACTCCAGAGAAGTTACCATATGAGAGGACCCTGGAGGAGAATGCCGAGATCGCGCGAGAAGAAGTGAGGAACTTCTTTGAAGGGGTGAAAGCAAAGAAACATCCACCTCCGGAGGAGAAGGTAGATCGGGTGAAAGTGAAGCGCACTCTGGCTGGCCTGACAAAACCACCGAAGTCTGATCCGCCGAAAGGAAACTATGACCGCATTATTGGAAAGGAATTTGCCGAAGCGGAGCGGTCGGGAAGTACTATCAGTGATCAAAGGCTGAAAGAACGACGAGCTGGGAAACAAATTGCCCAGCTCGGCGAACAAGCGAAGCAATCGTGCCCCCCGCTCAAGGTGCCTAGCCACAACGTCGATAATGATCCGAGGATGGTGCCCGGTTATAGCAATCTTGCAGATTACCTGCCCGACGAAGTACATTATGAACCCATGGAGGTGCAGATACAAAGATACAAGTACGGGAAGCCTCTCGTCAAAGATGAAAGATCTCTATCAACGATGATGCGAAGATTGCATGATTGGTACTTGAAAATCTGCAGAGACTCTGGGGGAGGAGTACTTTGTATGTGAAAGTTAAAAAGGAGCATGACCTCGTTGGAATTGATCTGTTGCCTGTTCCATTTGAGGAGTTCTATCAGTTTTTCAATCAATTGGCCCTCGATAAAACAACGGTCGCCTGCTACTGTCTGTAAGTAGTACTATTTCTGTCATTAAGTTTCTCTATATAGCTTAGCTCTTTCATTGCATGTATTTATAATCATCCTCACTATATTATGCAGATTGAAGATCGCCGAATTGAAGAAAAGAAAAGTCGGTGATATTGGGTTCATTAACACATATCTCATAGATGCAACTCAGGTTAAACTTCATGCCACAGCTACCGAGGCCAACTTGCTACGATCGTTCGTAATAAATCAAAACAAAGATATAATACTCTTTCCTTACAACTTCAGGTGAGTGTTACTGTCTTGTGCGTATTCGGTTTCCCTTATATATTAGTCAAGGTTATAGTAATGTAATTCATGAGTTATGCATGTGTGTGCAGTTTCCACTATATTCTCCTAGAGATTAAGCTTGAGCAGGGAGTAGTAACCGTCTTGGACTCTAAACGAAAAGATCCCAAGGAGTATGCGGACATGACTGAAATTCTCAAGAAGTAAGTTAAATCGATCATTATCCACCATATCAGCAACTTTTTTCATTTACTGATATCAAGTAATTGTTTTCTTTGTCCGGCAGGGTTTGGAGAAAATTCACCAAAACAGTTTCGGGACTGCTGAAGGAGCTGGAATTTAGACACCCGAAAGTAAGTACTATAGTAGCATGTTCCGCGCATCTCCTGGTGATTCAAGCGCTAGTTTCATCAATACCATTTAGCATTCTTGCTTATCAGTTTGATTGACCTCTATTTCTTGTAAAGTGGTTGTGGCAGGAATAAATGAATGATTTCTGTGGATACTACATCTGCGAGTCCATCTGCCACACGATCTGTGAGCGGGGCGGGTACTCTAACGAACAATATGAAGTACGTAAATAACAACATTCACAATTTTATTTTATTACCATCATTTGTGTTGAGTTTCATTCATTTATATATATATATATATGTATTGACCCCCTTCTTCAAATTAGATGTTTCGGAAGCGGGATGAACTCCTAGCACCAGCTCGCATGCAAGCAATTCAAGAGGAATTAGCGGCATTCTTTCTTGACCACGTGATCCCTGAAGACGGAGAATTCTATGTGGACCCTGAGTCCGTATGATTATATTTGTAAGAGATAATTATTGTATATATGAAGCCGGTAGTGTCAGATAGATATACGAGAACTTGTTGTTCGACCAATCTCTCGGAGAAGAAGAGGTGGTCGATATCACTTCTCTCTGTATATATGCATATATGTTCATGACGATCTTCTGTTTCCTTCGTTTGCTTACTAGCTAGCTAGCGTGTCTAGTCCTCTCTATACGTATGTATAGTACGTAGCGTCGACCAAGCACGGACATAACAGAGGACACTTCTCTCTATTAATTATAACTAGCTAACACAATATATGAAACACCTAAATTAACCCCCCAAAACCCCCAAACCCCCCCCCCTTCAAAAAAAAACAAAAACCCCAGCCACAGAAGTGCTGACGCGTGGATGCCTATTGGTCCCGGTTGGTGCCACCAACCGGGACCAAAGGGTCTCCTGACTGGGCTCTGCGCACTGCCCACGTGGAGGGCCTTTAGTCCCGGTTCTGGATTGAACCGGGACTAAAGAGGGGAGGTATTAGTACCGACACTTTAGTCCCGGTTTAGGAACCGGGACTAAAGGCCCTTACGAACCGGGACTATAGGCCCTTTTTCTACTAGTGTAAACCACTGTACATGACCTAAACCAGCCGTGCATGCTTTGATCCTGTTCCACTTCCTACCATGTATGCAGCATGCACCTTGTCAAAGAAGAGGCAGCCCATCTGTTTAGCATGAACCCAAACGCAAACTGAGCCGTTTTGAGAACTCGGCAACAACAGGTGCCAGCATAAATACACACTCGTCGCGCACCTAATTTCTCGATCATCTTGGTAGACATCGAAAGTGGAATAGTGGATATGTAGCTGACAGATCACACACATGTATGCATGGTTTGAAAGATTTGCTGCAAATTCTATGAGATATTGGAGATAAACTAACAACGGAGATGGCGAGTACCTGCGCGGCGCAGGGACGGGGATGTGTGCCGCAGCGCTGGCCACAGTTGGTGGAGAGCCCGATCGCTCCCGGCGCACAGAGCTGACGATTGAGACATCCTATGCGCCCATATTTTCTGTAGAGTTAATACATGTTTTAGTACATGAACTTATGATGGTGGGAACAGTTTCATACAAAAACTAAAAAACCCCAAAAAAGTAGTACATAAACTCTACTGCCGTAACAAACGCATACAAATTGCTCACAACGTGACATTTGGCAGGCCACGTCGGATAAAGGCATACGCCCGGCGTCTTGTTATTTTTTAGAAAGCCCCCCACTATATATATTATTTATGTTATTAGGTCCCCTGGTCAGTAGCACACAAAACTCCAAATCCTCTGCTCGCGGCGATTCCCTAATTTCAATCCCTAATAACTTCTCTCGCCCCTTGCCCTCGCCGCCGTTGTCGCTCTCATTCAACACCGCTGATCTCTCATCGCCGGCGAGAGCACAAACTACTGATGCAAGACTCACTGATGGCAGTACAACTACACCGACGTAACTGCGCTTTCGTCTGCACTAACTGAACTGACGAAAGTTCAGACTAGATGCTTACTCCTCGTCGTCCGACGACAGGGCATGAGGGCACGGGTACAGCCAGCCTCGCCGTCGTGCGCCGCCGGCTTGCGTGCGACCATCCTCAGCTGCTGGTCAAACTGTTGGCGCGCCATATATGCGTCACGCGCCGCCTCGTGGTGTGCCGCCACCCTACACACACGGTCAGAGTGTGCGGCCGTAACATGGACGTGCAGCGCTAGTACAGCTTCCTTCCTTGTTGGACGTGCGTCGCAGACGAAACGCCGGGTGGCCTCCTTGCTTGCTGCAGTGCTCACTAAAAACTGGAGTACGCGGCCGTGGAAGGCTGTAGTGAGGTCGCGTCCTCAGCGTAGAAAAGAGATATAACACGTAGTTTGAGCGAAATCCACTGATAGCATACTGGTATATTGACTGTTGCATGTCACTGCTCATCCTGGGTTCGAGTCCCAGTACCTACAATTTTTTTTGTCATGTTACAGCAGAAGCAAAATTCAGTTATGTTGACAGCAGAAGCAAAATCTGAAAGAAATAGATGTTAAAATTGGACAGATGTAGAAACTTCTGTTTGCACTGAATTTGACAGCAAAAAAATAGATGTTAAAATTCAGTCCAGTGCAGTAAATTTGGCAGAAACATGCATCTCCAGAATAAGTTTTTACTGAATTCAGACAAGTCTGAATTTGGTAGAAACATTCATCTAAAAAATTCAGTAAGCAAGACAACACTTAAATGTTGAATATGATCACAGTATATTGCAGAACTGATCAAGTTTTTACTGAATTTTGATCACAGCAGATTGCACACAACACTAAAGTGGGTGCATCATTACAAAAATAGTGGCTACACCATTACAAAATGAGCACTTAAAAAAATAAAGTTCATACATGAACTTCTACAAAGTAGCTTGAAGTTTATTTAAGAACTTCAAGCACTCTAGCACTGATCTCCTGGAGGTGCATTATGTGAAACTGGTACTTCATCCGTGGCATTAAGGTCTGGGATCATGTGCCTAGCTCCATCATCTCCAAACATGAGTCTATATAGTGGATACTGAGATGGATCAGTGCCAGATCCAGTCCAAGCTCCTCCTATGTCTGCTCCATTCCAAGCTCCTCCTACTCCTATGCCTGCTCCATTCCAAGCTCCCCCTATTCCTATGCCTGCTCCATTCCAAGCTCCTCCTACTCATATGCCTGCTCCATTCCAAGCTCCTCCTATGGCCGCTCCATTGTCAAATCCTCCAATGCCTGCTCCATTCCAAGCCCCCCTAATCCTATGCCTGCTCCATTCCAAGCTCCTCCTATGGCTGCTCCATTGTCAAATCCTCCTATGCCTGCTCCATTTCCAAATCCTCCTGTGCCAAATCCACTCCAAGCTCCTCCTATGCCTGCTTCACTGCCAGCCCCTCCAATGTATGTTCCATTGGCATCTACTTCTCTGCCAGCTCCATTGGTAGCCCCTCTCCCAACTCCTCTTGCTCTTATTCCTCCTCTGCCAGCTCCTCTCCCAGCTCCTTTTGCTCTTGTTCCTCCTCTGCCAGCTCCTCTCCCAACTCCACTTTCAGTACTGCATGTTGTTGTTTTTCTTTTGTTTTGTCTTCCTGCTTGTGCACTAGAACCAGGTTCATCTAGATGTGTTTGCTCACTTATAGTTCTTGATTTTCTTCTGGCTCTCACCCTTCCTCTGTTGGTTGTCGTGGTCGTTCTTGTCCTTTGAGGAATTGAGTCTATAGCATCAAGCACAAAAGCTGCTTGCTCTGGCAACGGTCCTGGTGGTGTCACTTGGCTCACATATGCTCTATCCTGCAAATGTGAAGATGCAAACAAAATAACTGGATTTATAATAAGCAAGAGAAATAACTAGATTTATACAAGTGCAAGTGCTAGGAGAAGTGCAAGAAATACAGTTATGTGATACTAAAAAAACAAGTGCTTGCTTTATGAATTTTACCTCATGGCCCATCATGTACACCATGCTAGTTCTAACATTCATTGGGTCCAACCTGGGATTTAGGCTTGCTGGCATTATGTCCTGCAAAGATAATGCATGCATAATTAAGTTGGATAACTTGCAGAATTGTCTATGTTGCATAATTTAGTAACTTGCAAAAAGTATATATGTTGCAAAATTCAGTGACTTGCCTGAAGAATTGAAGGATCTTCTATTTCTTCTTCTTCATCTAGTTGAGCTTCAACTTCTGCTGCCATGTACTTGTCATGCCCTTTCTTGTTATGATCGGATTTTCCACAGATAGAGCAATGCATGGTCACACCCTTCTTGTTGAGATATATACTACCATCTTTTTTCTTCTTCTCTTCTGGGGTCTTTTTTCTATTCTTTGGTGGCCTGCCCATTACCTTTGTGAAAACTGGTGGGTGTACTCTAATCCCATTCATTTTCTGCCAGTGAGCTTTATCTCTCATAGGCATGATGTTGTGACCATATGCCTTTAGATAGGTTTCTATACTATAGCATTTGTGGACCAACTCTTCTGGATCTATCCTATCAGCTCTACAGCAAGCAATTGTATGATTGCAGGGCACCCCACTAAGTTGAAATCTTTTACAATCACAACACCTAGCAGGAATGTCTACAATGTATGTGTTGTTTCCAGACTCAACGGAATATACTCCAAGACCACAATGAGTTGGATAGCAGTTACCAGAGTACTCCGCATTCTTGTCCAACTTCTTCCTGATCTTGGGGCAGATTCTTCCTGTCCACTTCTCCATTGCTTCCCTCTGCTTACTCTCATGCCTTACAATCATCTTGTGCATTATACAATCTAGCATAGACACAATGCAAAGCTCCCTTGCATCCAATATGTAGCTGCAAGTACATACAAATGACACAATACATAATTAGCTCAAGTAACAAATGTTGAAGTGACAACACAAATGCTCAAGTAACAAATCATTAAAGTTCAATCAAATCCCACCTATTGTATACTTCTGACATGTTGTTCAGTAGTATGTCACACTTCGGGAAATCTGAGAAAAATGCTTTGACCCACTGGTTCGGGTGCTTCCCATCCAACCAATTGTAAGCTGCTTCATTCTCCTCCTTGAGCTTGTCTCTATTCAATTTCCATTTGTCCATATTTGTAGAACTAGCAATGGCCCAAAGCATATTCTTCATTGTTTCACCTTTGAACTTTTGATGAAAGTTCTGGTACAAGTGTCTAACACAAAATCTGTGTTCTGCATCTGGGAAGACCTTTTCAACAGCATTGATTAATCCCTTTTGCCTATCACTCATGATAGTGAATGGAGAAGTGTTGAGAATATTTAGATCATTTTTTAGTGTAGTGAGGAACCATTCCCATGTAAATGTGGACTCCACCTCAACCATGCCCATGGCAATTGGGAAGATGCAGTCATTTGGGTCTATGCCCACAGCTGTAAGCAACTGCCCTTTATACTTGCTCTTCAAGTGACATCCATCAACAAAGATTATTGGCCTGCAACCATTCAAGAAGCCTCTCTTGCATGCATCATAAGACCAATATAGTGATGATAGATGATCCTTTGGCTCTAGGTCATCCTTCTCCTTCACCTTTGTTGTGCAAGCTATAAATTTGCTTCCAGGGTTGCTTCTCCTCAATTCCTGGCCATAATCCCATAGCATGCTATACTGAGCTGCTTCATCTCCATTAATGATCCTCAATGCTTCTTTCCTAGCTCTGCCCAACTTCATTCTGTCTGGTAGCAACTTAAACTGTTTCTGAACTTTTCTTCCAAATGTAACCAAGTCCATCTTCTTATTGTCTCTAAATTCATCTATGAACATTTGTGTGAGATATTTAACTGTCAAGCACTTGGAGTTCCATATTTTCTGACATGTGTGGTCTCCATTGTACGCTCTCACAACAATGCTGCCTGTTCTATTGTCTTTTGAAGCTTTAAGCTTCCAAGGACAATCAGATTGACATGATGCGTTTAACCTCTCTGCCTCATTCCTTGGTTTATAGATTTTAACTCTATTTTTGACACTGTATGCAGTGAGTGCAGCCCTTAGTTCTTTCATTTCTCCAAATACCAAGCCAACCCTGAACATTGGGTTGTTGCTATCCAGCTCTGGATTGAATACTCTAAATCTGTAATTAAGCTTCTCAAGCTCTTCCTTGGACAGATTGAGGTCATCGTCATCTAATGGGTCCTCTTCGTCAAATATTTCAGCTTGCTTCTCATTATTGTCATTCAACTCTGGATCCACATTCTCAGCAAACAGATCATCATCCCCATCTTCGCAGTCAAAGTCACTCTCATAAAAGTCCGAGTCGGTCTGTGCATCTTCTGCTTCCCCTGATTCCCCTGCTTCCTCCTCCTCCCCTATTTCCTCCTCTTCCCTCGCCTCCTCTGCATATGAACCAGAAGTCCCTTCTCCAAACTGACCAGACCTTGGCAATTTTCTAGGTAGTGTTGGGCATCTATTGAGTATGACATCGTCGCCATACAAAGTCCTTATTTTGTTTTCCTCGTCCACTATTACATCCAATGTTTTATCTTCTTTGCTTGCAGTGACCATAGCAGCAATTGCTTCCTCAGTGTCCACACAGACAAGGCCATCCATAATATCTTTCCCTGGCAAAACCCAATACACTTTGACCAATGGATCAGTGGGATCATAATCCAACCTGGACAAACAGTACTTCACCATGCCCAATGACCATGTATCAACATGGCAGTAGTCGAAAGCATCATGTGTACATCCAATATTTGTATATGATCTGTTTGTAGTTGTACCCTGCCCTATGAATATCCCATTGTGCTCAAACTCAACTGAAAACAACTGAGTGTCTTCTCCATTTGTCACTGCACAAAGCGGAACATTTCAAAACTCAGCAACTGAATTACTTATGTATGCAATTCAACACATAAGTGGACATATGCACTGAATAAAACTGTAACTGGAGAAATATATAAGTGAAAATGGACATAGGCAGTGAAGATAACTCTAAATGAAGAGAGACATGGCAGTAAATGTACTAACATATTTGTAACTGAAGATATGTGCACCCGAACATATTAGTAATTTAAAAATGCAGTAGAAATGAACACTTGTTAAAAATGCACTCTTTCTGACAAATGCACACTTCCATAAATTAAAATCCACTGTTTTAAACTGGAATTGCAGTACACACTTCATTTTGCAGTGATCTTAAGTTCAGTTTTCTGCCCACTCTTTTAAACTGGAACTGAAATTGCAGTACACACTCTTTTGATCTGAAATTGCAGTAGACATGTGCAGTTAAAAACTGAAGTTTTCATCAGCAGACATGGACTCAACACATGGACAGCATTACAATGCTACAAACAGCAGTACAGAGGCATGGATTCCTATCAATAGTAGTAGACAAACTACACTTCCATATTGGTATCTTCAACAGCATCTGAATGCTAAAATCACCTCTTTAATCCCCATCAACAGCACCAGACAAACTACAACAGCAGCACACCAACTACAGAATCAAACCCACACCGATTAGGTTCCTGATTGCAGCCTCGATCCCCAAAAACCTAGTCTACCATCAATCCGCACAGGAAACTCATACCAATCCACACAGGAAACACCTACTGTTCAGCACTAAATATGACGAACATGGATTGATCATCTGGGCCACCTAAACCTAACCAAACCCAGGCCAATTAGGTTCCCAATTGCGGTATAGAGGAAGGGATTCGGTACATACCGTACTCGGGAGGGAACTCCCCTGGTTCGCGAAGCCGCGGCTCCATCGATCGCCGGCGCTGCCACGCCCAAGACGGTGTCACCCTGGGTCGCCGTCGAGGACGAGACAGGGGAGGGGTTTGGGGAGGGGTTACGAGGGCGTCGGCTGTATATCTGAACCGTCGAGGGTGTTTTTGTTTAACTCTATTCAGCCTGGCGCGAGTGAGGACGAAAGACTGAATTTTGCGACAAGTCCGGGGGGTTTCTAGATAAATGCAGGTTGTTGACGTGGCACTCCACGCGGACTAGTTCGGACAGATTTGTATGCGTTTGTTACGGCAGTAGAGTTCATGTACTATTTTTTTGGGGTTTTTTAGTTTTTGTATGAAACTGTTCCCACCACTACAAATTTATGTACTAAAACATGTATTAACTCTTTTCTGTAGCTTTAACTAGGTTGTTGCATGTTTTGTGACCATACTTACTTTCAAAAAAGGGATGACCTCGGCATCTGCCCCTCTTTTGCGATTACACGCTCATTTTTTGTTTTCTTTTTCTCATCAAACTCTCATGTGTGCAGTGAGTCTGTGTTTTCTGGTAATGAAATTTGCGCTATAGCCTTTCCAAATAAGGAAAACAGCTCGTGATTTGGTGTTTTCTGCAAACTATGATTCCAACGCAGAGTGAGTATGTTATTGTCTATCTCTGAATCATGCTTTCCCCCCATTTTATAAATAAAGTAACCATCACGTCGATACAATAAGTGTCCCATCAAAAATAAAAATAGTCTGTTGGGACATCAACATAGACACGCCCAAAAAACCTAAAAAGACGGTCGGTAACTAAGGAGATTTGCGGCGAAGCAAGACGGCGGGCCGCCGCAAACAAGGGGTCAACCGTGTGGCCAAGCCGGTCGCGATCCCGCTGCCTAGATAGCGGGTGTGAGTGTTGTAAAAATGTAAGATATTTAAAGATAGAGTCAGAGGTCCGGCTAAGAAAGACCCGCTCAATAATCTTCTTGATACGTGTTATCCACAGGGTCCAAGCTAGCACCGCAAGCACAAGCCAGAACAAGCGCTTCCTCCCCTCCCGGTCTGGTTGGCACAGGTTTGGAGGAACTCGGACAGGTCCATGTCCTCACAGTCCGGCCTTAGAGCCTCATGCACAAAGCTCCAAAGAACTCTTGCTGTTGTGCACGAGAAGAAGATGTGCGTCCTTGTCTCGGAAACAACACAAAGGGGACACACATCCCATCCCCGGGGTCGTGCCGCTTGATCACCTCGGTCCCAAATGGGAGGCGATCCCTCGGAAGCTGCCAAACAAAGATTTTAATCTTGAGTGGCAAAAGCGCTTTCCATAATGGAAATGTTCAGGAAAGGTATGCCCGACAGTATAAGGCATGATAAGCCGAGCCAATAGAAAAGATCCCCGAGGAGTCAGCCACCAAGAAATGGTGTCTGGATAGCATGTGAGCACCAGCAGGAGGGCAGTCCGTAAGTTGGCCCACTCAGCAGTCTCCACGGGCCCAAATGTAAAGGAGAGGCCATTGTGGATCTCATGTTTGATCCCCTGGATGGCTCTCCAGAATTGATAGCCCTTTCTACGCTCACTAGCAAGGATGGGCCAGCCTACTTTGTTTGAACAAGCTATAGCACTCCCCCCCTCCCTGTGGACGATCCACCAGATCCACTGCAACCATGCCACGAAGTTTGTGCCCGAGAAGATTGATGCTCTTACCTAGTCTGCAATCGGCATGAGCCCTCCACATTCACATGTTTCATCAGCTCGTAAAATGGGTGCGCTTCAACTGGAGTGTAATTCAAAACAGATTCGTTCTCACATGGTGACACTTCAGGAGCGATTTGCATCCACCTTAGCTCGAGCCTATCTACACATGAGATGATGAGTTCGCGTCAGGTTGAACTGTTCTACTTCCTATGATCCATAGTAAGTGTCGCAACTTTGACCCTTAGTTGATCCATAATAAGTGTCACAGCTTTAACACTTAAACTGATCGGACAGAGTATTTCTTTAGCTTTTCCTGTTTTCCTCTATGATACATTGTGTCTATCACTTTTTCCATCATATCAGTGGTTTGCCTATGATATTTCCTACACGGTTTCTATTTAGCGATCTTCATATACAATTTTACGCCATCTTTCCCCATCGATCAATTCCTGTTGAAATTAAGTACCTTTCCTTCGGGGGTAAGCTATATAGGCTGGTAGGTGAAGCAAATTCCTATTTAGCGCTTTTAGCGCCGCTTAACGAGTTATTGGTATGTGGCACATACATGGCTGTTTTTATGGGCCCACCCATTTAAGCGCACTCTAGCAGGACTTCTATTCCAGTTCCGAAAAGCGTCTGGAAGCTTCTGTTGCCCCTTTTTCATTTGTTCCTGCCGTTTGCACTTGTTTTTTGTTCGCTTTTTTTTTCTATTTTTCCCCTTTTTATTTTTTTAATAGTGAACTTATTCATATTTTTGAACTTCTATTTCAAGTTTCTTAAATTTTGCAAATTTTGGACTATTTTTCAAATTCTTGAACTTCTTTGAAATTTGAGTTTTTCTTGAATTTGCAAAATTTTAATTGGATTGCTGGACATTTCCAAAAAAAATTCATTAAATGTTTTCAAAAGCATTGCCATTTTGAATTTCATGAACATTTTTTTCAAATTCATGAATTTTTTTTGTAGTTCCTATTTTTTTAAAGTCAACGGTCATAGCTGTCAATGTTCTTCTTGGTCAATGGTCTTTGCAGGCAACGATCAATGTGCTCAACGTCATGGTTCCTTTTTTCTTGAAACGAGCAAGCGAGCGACAACCCTTAAGGCTAGTCATAGTGGAAGTAACTTAGCTAGTAACATAGCGCATTCCAATAAATTTTTATTTATGTGGCAGGTAATTAATGAGAAGTGATAACATAATATGTTACTGTAACATAGCGTTTTTCAAGACAAGATAAATCTACAAGATTATAAATGAAGTCATCTAAGATATTATTATTATGTTACTTTGCATTATGAAGGTAGTAACTTAGGCTAATGTCATATGCATGACACTAGTCTAAGTTACTCCCCACTATGACCAGCCTAATGGTCTGCAGCCCACAGGAATGCACGTGAGCACCAGCTCGCCAAGTACTCCCTCCGTTCGGAATTACTTGTCTTAGATTTGTCTACATACGGAGGTATTTAGCATTAAAATGAGTCTAGATACATCCGTATCAAGACAAATCCAAGACAAATAATTTAAAACGGAGGGAGTAGCACTAAACGCGCTGAAGAGGGACACTCATCGGTGACATGGATGTATAAATGTATGAACTATGCCCATGGTGGAGCTAGCCTAAAGCGTAAGAACAAACTATCGAACCATCTTGAAGGAAAAAACGAAACAAGGCAAATGGGTGCGTGTCTGGTGTGATGGTTCCCACTCCCACCTATGCAAGGCAGAGTGGACACAGTAACAAGCTGTGTAATTTTGGACTTTTAGCTTGGCTTTGGCATCAAGCTAGGTCAATTTCTATTTAATTAAGTTGTGTTTACATGTTTTGATGTTGAGATAATAATCGGAAACCAGAACACAATGCGAAATTGCTTTACAAACTCCCTACTGGGAATGAAGTGTGGTAGAAAATCATTGGTAACAAGTATGTGGAATCCATCATCATTTTTTAAATGAGTTTGTCTAGGGCACATCTAGATGTGCTCTAGTTATTGCACATCTAAGTGACTCAATCAAGCTAAAAAGAAAAAGAAAAATGCTTGCACAAATCTTAGCGATCAATAACATAGAACTTAGATGTGCAATACTTAGAGCACATCTAGATGTGCTTTAGCAAAACTGTTTTTAAATCTACTGAAGATAAGAAGGATTTCCTTTTCTTTTTAAAGTTGATTTTTTTAACACAGTACAGACGCAAGCGCTCATATACACGCGCATACACTCATCCCTATGAACGCACACACGCACACCCTACCCCTATGAGCATATCCGAAAGACTGAGCCGGCATATCATCTTGAAATTTACGAAGTCATCATAGACATCTCGTCGTCAACAGGAACGTCTCCTCCCACTGAATGTGCATTGCCGAAAATCCTAAAATAAATCCAGAAATAAATGCGAGCATCAGGACTTGAACCTTGGTGGGCCGAGGATATCACAGTCTCTCTAACCATCCAACCACAAATTGGTTCGCAGGATTTTTTTTCTAATTTGGAACCTTCTCAGTCAAGGATGGTTCTCAAGTTAATTCCAGGAAGATACCTGGATGGGACCAATCCCCTTAAACTGCAATACCCACCATCGTACCGAATTGTTAGGCATAAATATGTAACAATCACACAAGTCTTGGGCCATGGAGCCCAATATTTCTTCTCTTTGAGATTTATTGGACATCACCTTGCACGAGAGCTATTTCTCGCTTTAAGCGAGACAATAGCTTGCTCTCGCGTATGAATTGGACCACCCCATTTTCTTCTCCTCACTTGCTCTCACTCGGATCGCACGGACCATCCTCGTTGCTCTTTCGTTTGGTTTGTTTTCTATTATTTTACTTTATAGTTTTCTTCGATTTTCTTTATTTTTGCATCCATTTTTGTTTCAATTTTGTACACGACTCTTACCGGTTTCCTTTGCTTCTTCATGGTCCTTTTTGTTTCTCATCGGTTTTCTTCCTTTAATTCCTAGTTTTCACATGGTTTTTTCTTCCTTTTTCCGATTTTCTTCAGTTTTTTTATTTCCTTATCGTTTTTCTTCAACTTTCCATGTTTATTTTTTCTTTATCTTTTTATGTAGTGGGTTTTCCAGTTTTATTATTTTCTTTTCTACTTTTCTTGGTTTCTCTTCATCTCCTCATGGATTTTTATGGTTTTCTTCGGGTTTTTCATTGTTCTTCATTTTTAGGTGATTCTTTTGTTTATTTCTTCAGCTTCTTCGTTTTTCACTGTTTTTTCTTTGGTTTTTTTGGTTTCTTTCTTGTTTTTCCACAGTTTTTTGTTTTATCTCGTTTTTCCTATTTTAATACATATTTTCCTTATATATCTAATACACTTTTCTAACGAAATTTTGGATACATGGTCAACATTTTTTATACACATTTAACATTTCTAAATGTTTTCTTAATATTTTTCAAATATAAGACCCACATTTTTTAATACATGGTCGACATGTTTTCTATAGACATTATAATTTTTAAATGCTTGAGTAACATTTTTTCAAATACAAGTTTAACATATTTGTAATACATGGTCAACATCTTTTCTATACACATTCAACATTTTTCAAATGCTAGATTAGCATTTTTTGAATACAAGATCAAACTTTTTTCTATACATATTTTTTAAATGTTAGATTAAAGTTATTTAAATAAAAAATTAACATTTGTTTAATATATGGTCATGAAGTTTCTATACATATTTAGTATTTTCAAATGCTTGATTTACATTTTTCAAATACAAGATTAACATTTTTTGAATACATGGTCAACAGTTTTCTACAAACATATAAATTTTTCAAATTCTTGATTAACATTTTTCAAACACTTGTTCATAAATGCTTGATTAACATGTTTATATACATGACAAATATTTTCTATCATTTTTTAATACATGGTCTACATTTTTCCAATACACATTTAACATTTTCATTTGGTTGATTAACATTTTCTAATTACTTATTTATAAATGCTTGATTAACATTTTTATATAGATGATTAAATAATTTCAATATATGGTCAACATTTTTTCTCTACATATTTAACATTTTAGAAATGCTTTATTAACATTTTCCAAACATTTCTACAATATTTTTTCAAATGCTTGATTAATTGTTTTTAGATACATGATCAAACTGTATCATACACATTTTATTCTTTTATATACCTTTTTCATATGTAGAGATGTTCAAATACTTGATGAACATTGTTCAAATACTTGATCTTGTATTCAAAAAATAGCATTTGAAATGAAGCACATTTAACATTTTTCAAATACTTGATGAACATTGTTCGTAGAGTGATTTTTGTAATATATATTTATTTAGAATATTTGGAATTATAAATAAAAGTAAAAAGAAAGCAAAAACAAAAATAAAAAATGTGAAAAAATAAGCAAAAAAAATTAGGCACTTGTTCCTGAGCGCCTGGGCCGGCCCAACACACGCGCCCTTCAGCGATAGTTCTTATCATCTCGCTGAATGCGAGACATAGGGCACCCCACCGCCTTGCAGCGTGTAACGACTTGCTTACATGTTTGGAGCCCATCCAACATTTTTTTTAGAACGAAGGCTCATCAACCGGTCAGGAGTACAAGAACAAGACCACCACACAACATCGACCAAACAATACAAAGGGGCTGCAAGAATAGCTTACAACGCTACACCTACAACCAGCAAAACAAGATAACACATGAAGAGCTGCTAGTTGAGGAGAAGCACATCCAATTGTCTATAGTTCAGGTAACTTCAAACATCTACCAGCCTAGTAGTACCACATAATATGCTTGGTAATTGGTAGAGGGGCATTGGTAAAAAACCATTCAGGGGGTGGGGGGAGGGGGAGGGGGTTGACAGAGACCGGATGAAAATTACTGTTTTCAGCGGTGTCTACTTGGCTGGAGCTTGCAGCTCGAGAGGTTTTCTTCATCTATGGATGACAGTGTAGTCTTCGGATAAGACATCCTCCATCTTAGGTTATTCCTTTTTTACTTTTTCTATAAAACTATTTTTATTTTATTTTATCTTGACGTGTTGATTGTGCGCGTCTTGTTATGCAGAGGTTGGACGTTCGCTTAGTGTGGTGTTATAACGATTGAATGGAAATGATCTTTATAACCACGTGACACATACGGTAAACAATCTAGTTGGTATGCATGATACTGGCTATGATACTAGCATTACAACCAACCTTATAACCACATGACACATGTGTAGTAAGCAATCTAAGAGCATCTCCAGCCGTTCGGCCCCCCAGGACGCATAAAAAAGCGCCCCTGGAGGCGAGCCGGTGATGCAATCGGCGCTGGGGGCGGTTTCGCGCCTAGTCGTCGCCCCCAGGCGCCGAAATTGTCTCACTTTTCAGCCCCATTTCGGCGAATAAAGGGCCCATATGGGCGACAATAGGCCCATATCGGCGTGGTTCGCCGTTGTTCGGCGTTCAATTATGCACATAAATTTTTTTTATCACATATTTCATCACAAAAATATCAAATACTTCAACAAAATAGTACAATAACAAATAGTTCAATACAAATTATATAGTTCAACAAATAAAAACTCATATTTCATCACACGTCGCGCCCGGCGTCGCCCTTTAGCCTCCATAGATGCTCTATCAGATCTTGCTGCAGTTGGTGATGCACCTGTGGGTCTCGGATCTCCTGACGCATACTGAGATAGGCAGTCCAGGTTGCCGGTAGCTGGTGATCAACTTCGGCTAGAGGACCCTGCCTGTAGTATGGTTCAGTGTCAAACGCTGGGTCTTCTTGCTCGCTCTCGATGATCATATTGTGCAAGATGACACAGCAAGTCATAATTTCCCACATTTGATCTTTCGATCAGGTCTGAGCGGGGTACCGGACAACAGCAAATCGAGATTGGAGCACACCAAATGCCCGCTCGACATCCTTCCTGCAAGCCTCCTGAACCTTCGCAAACCATGCGTTCTTGCCTCCTGGCACAGGGTTTGAGATCGTCTTCACAAATGTCGACCATCTCGGATAGATGCCATCAGCTAGATGGTACCCCTTATTGTAGTGCCGCCCATTGATCTCGAAGTTCACCGGAGGAGAATGACCTTCAACAAGTTTGGCAAAGACAGGAGAGCACTGCAGCACGTTGATGTCATTGTGAGTTCCTGGCATACCAAAGAAGGAGTGCCAAATCCAGAGGTCATGTGTGGCCACCGCCTCAAGCACCACACTGCAACCGCCTTTGGCGCCTTTGTACATCCCCTGCCAAGCAAATGGGCAATTCTTCCATTTCCAATGCATGCAGTCGATGCTTCCAAGCATCCCAGGAAATCCTCTTGCTGCATTCTGTGCTAGGATCCGAGCGGTGTCTTCCGCATTGGGTGTTCTCAAGTATTGTGGTCCAAACACTGCCACCACTGCCCGACAGAACTTGTAGAAACACTCTATGCTGGTGGACTCGGCCATGCGCCCATAGTCGTCGAGTGAATCACCGGGAGCTTCGTATGCTGGTATCCTCATCGCTGTCGTGCACTTCTGGATGGAGGTGAATCCAAGAGCGCCGGTGCAATCCATCTTGCACTTGAAGTAGTTGTCGAACTCCCGGATGGAATTCACAGTCCTGAGGAAGAGCTTTCGGCTCATCCGATAACGGCGCCGAAATGTTTTCTCGCCGTGAAGTGGAGCATCGGCGAAGTAGTCGGAGTAGAGCATGCAGTAGCCTTCGAGACGATGCCGGTTCTTTGGTTTCACCCGCCTAGGCGCCGAGCCACCTCGTCGCGGCTTTTCATTGCTCGCCAACAGCTGGGCGAGGGCGGCGAGCACCATGAGATGCTCTTCTTCCTGGACGTCGGCCTCGGCTTCCTCCTCCAGCAGCGCGGCGAGCGCTTCCTCGTCATCCGAGTCCATCGCCGAGGCAGGCAAATCGCCGAACACCTTGCGCTCGGTGGGCGTGTACCCGCCGCTAAACTGCGCCTCTGTGGCCGGAAACGCCCAACTGTTGTTGGAGGGGCTGTCGCGGCGAAGCGCTGCTATTTTTCCGGCGGGGAATGGCTATCTAGCGGTGTAGGGCGGCGGGCGGCGCCGGGATATAGTTACTGGTGGCCGAGGGCGCGGGGGGTGGGAGGCGAGTCGAGGAAGAAAACCTTGACTTTTCCCCTAACGGTGTGGACCAGCCACGCTTTTCCCTTGCGCCCGAGCCCCCAACTGCTCCCCAGTGCGCCGGGTTCGGCCTGTGACCGCCGGGCGGGAAAAAGGGCCGAACCGGCGATTTTCGGCGTCCTGGGGGCGCGACTGGGCCGTTTTTTCTGCCGGCACCGAAAAAGTGGCCTGGGGAGGCCTGTTGGGGCGCGGCTGGAGATGCTCTTAATCTATTAAAAAGGAAATGACCTTCATAAAAGAAATCAGACCTCGCACCAAGATTGTGTGCTGCTTCTAGAAACAACAGAAGAAACGAGCGTGTGATTGAGATGAAGATGGTAAAAGTGTCGTGCATTCAGCGTGTTCCTAGTGAAAGTAGAGGCGTAGACCCGGTGAGAGTTGTTTTAAGAACTTGGCAACAACTGGTGCCAGCATAAACACACACCCCTAGTACTAGAAGAGATATTTTGTCATCAGTTTTTTGGGATGACTAAACTGATCATCCAGGTTGTATGAGGCGAGACCGGCCGGATTGATGGAAACTCCATTTCTGTAGAGAGAAGGCGATAAATAGCCCCCAACGCTGTATCATCTTCTTTGCCTCCTGCTTGTGTACGTCCGTACGTGTTTCCTCTACAAAAACTCTGCTGAATTCCATTTTGTTTTGACAGCTATATCCTTTTGTACATGAAGATCTAGAATGTATGGCTGATAGACGTATACATAATCGTAGAACTGCATGCACAGCTTGAAGTACTTAGTCATTCTGTGAGATATTGGGGATGAACAAAACGCAACGATGGCACCGGACCTATCCTCGAGGAGATTGATTCTTCGTCGGAGTCGGTTGTTGGCAAACAAACGTTCTCCTTCATCCGTTGGAGTATTCACCATGTTGGCAGCGTGGGTGCGCTTCGACTGGAGTTCGATTCAAAATGTGCGCTTCCCATACAGCTAGAGCGCAGAAACATTGGCCCGGCACTTGGAAGGCGGATTGGGTGTGCTTCATTCCAATTGTGTGCACTTCCGAAGCAGCATCCCTGTAGGTTCTGTCAACTTTTTTTTTCTTTCTCCTCTTCTTTGACATATGAAAACGTACAGTTTCATATGCCTCCTCCCACCAATCAATACCTGCTGTAACTTATACCACTACCGTACGAGTGGGTCGGCTGTGTGTGTGGTCTGTGGTTCAGTGGTTAAAAGTTTCTACACAACATCCCACATTCTAAGCCACACGCCCAACATGGGCGCTCCCTCGGGCGGCCAGGAGAGGACCCTAGCCGTCGCCCCCTCTCCCCTCTCCGCCGTCGGTAGGAGTCACCAGGCAAAGCCCGTGCGGCGAGGCCCAGCCCTCTCCTCCTTCCACTTGGAGTGGCGCAGCATGGCGCGGCCGCTTCGAAGGAGCTCGGGCGCCGTGGCGTCTGGGGCGGCGCAGCGAGGCAGCGCTACTGGTGGGTGGGAGGCGTGGATCTGGCGCGCTTGGGCTCGTATGGCGGTGCCCGTGCGGCGAGGCTGCATGGGCAGGGTCCCAGCGGCTGTCGGGGCCGGCGAGGCGTGGGCGCTGGCAAGGTGGGCGCAGGTGGTTGTTCGGCCACTAGGGACGTGACGCCTGCGTGTGACACCCGGATCTGGCGTCGCATGGGTGGTCGGGTGGTGCCCCTGGCGGATGAGGTGTGCTACATGTCCAGGGCGCGCCGAGGGCCTAGGTGGCGCAGTTGGCGCGGTTCAGAGCCCCGTGGCGGCGCGGAGGAGCTGCTTCAAGTTGCAGGTGTGGCCGATCTGGTCTCTGGCGACAGCGGTGGCGCCCGTCTGTTGCTTGGCTGCGGCCGACAGTCATGGTGGTTGGCGGCTCGGGCAGTGCAACTCCATTCCTTGTCGACATGGTGCTCGGTAGGGCTCGGCGGTCCGTTACATCTGGTGGCTCTTGGGTTTGTCACCTAGCTCTTGGATTTGATCATCGGTGGTCTTCGCGAGGTGCGGTTGGCTACGGCGGCGGCCTCTTCATCGACGGGCTGGTGTTGTGGCGGTGGTTGGTGGGCTTGCCGGCGTCGATGCGGGATGATGTGCGGCGAGGTGGTGTGCGAGCTTGGGTGAAGATCCTATCTCGGTCTTGTGCTGTGACCAGCGATGGCGGCGGTTGTGGCCGTCGTGACCTTTATGGAGGCATCGCTGTTTTGCTACCGCATCCCTCCGGCACGGATCCGGCCATCTCGGCCTTTCCAAGGGAAACCCTTGATCTTATGCTCGGACGATGGCGGCGCCTTGGTGTGGTTTTCCCTCTTGAGGGCTACGTCTCAGAGCTCGGCATCGACAAGCAGGACCAATGGTTGGCGGCGGTTATGGCGTCCAGACTTCTGTGGCAACGTTGATGGTGGGGGCGTTGTCGGCAACGTGGCGATGGTTGACGTAGTCGGCTCTTCTCCGACGTGTCCGTGGGATTGCCTCAGTTTGTTTTGCTATTCTGAAGTCGAAGTTGCAGCAGTGGGGCCCTATGGTATACGATGACTGGCTGCAGGTGGCCCGTTCCGCGATCTTCTGTCCACCAGCCGTGCTTGGTATTGTCCTTCGTAGTTCTTCATCAGAGTCGGAGCTGCACTATTTGGTCCCGGGTGGCTGAGTTTGGGTGCACTTTAGATGAAGAAGGTAAATGAGTTGTGCTACAATATGAGATGGTTGATGCAGGTATGATCATTGTTATAGTTTGCCGATTGCATATCTGGTCGCTTTGTGTTTTTTTCCTCGCCTATGCATAGTTTCAGTCTTATTTGGTTTTGCTAGTTGTCTGCGTGTTTTCATATGTGTGTGAGTTAATGTTGACCATGTGCATTAAATATGCAGAGGCCGAGTGTGCTCATGTTAGTTTGTATTATCTTGGTGCATCGTTTTGAGTCAATAAAATTCAACTTTATCGAAAAAACGAGTTGTGCCACTACAAGAAATATGTCAACTAGTGACATTCTGTCAGTGACCCTGGAAGAAATGGTCATAGATCTATAACCATTTCAGACCAATTGGTCAAAAGCTGTTCGGGGGGCTCCAAACCCTAAACCATTGCGACCATTTTGGTCAGAAAGGTCGTAGTTTCCTTACATGAAATGGTCATAAAGCAAACAGCGCTAATCCGCTGCCTTATTTCTAGTTGTTAACGACCAATATAGATGATCATAGCCTTGTAAATTGTGGTGGGTTGCTATGACTAGGCGCCACCTCATCAGTTTTGCCTATGTGTCATGTCCATGTGGCAGTTTTTGCCCTAGGTTGTGAAGCAATCTATATTTCTGTCATTTCTAAAATTCCCAAAAAAATCTCATAAATTCTTTGGGTCATATCTTTGTCAAATATGTAAAAACCTTCCTTGCCTAGTTCAAAAATAATTCAAAAATATTCATTTTCCTATTCTGTTCAGAACAACAGTTTGTGAAGGAAGTATCACTTTGGCATGTCCAAATAGTATCCATTTTTTACAGTGCTTTCCTATGCCCAAATAACCATCCTCCACCAAATGCCAGCTCAATCCATTTATTATTTTGAGCCGAGCTTCAACATTCGTAGTTATGTCCAGTGTGGTAGTTTGCAAAGCAAGTACCACCTAGGCTCCTCCTTTTGAGCTGAAAATTTGCGAAGACGGTCTTCTTAGTAACTGATCATCCTCAGCCAAAACTCACGCCCATTAGCCATGTACATTTCCCGTACCGCTAATCAAACACTTGGCTGCTAATTCATATTTGAGCATCGATCGATCTCCTCGTGAGAATCTTATGTTGTAATTTTCTTCCTAGCACCTACCTGGGGAGTGCCCAACCCACTAGACATGCCTAGGCCGCCCAGAACACATGGCAACACCACGGTCACGCGGTGACCACGCGGCGGGCATGCGAGTTTACGCGCTCTAGAGTTGGGGTCCTCGGCCACCGCCCAAACCTCGACGTATCACCACCAAACCATATATTTATGATTAAATAGATACTTATGTACCTAGAAATGATTTTTGAAAAAAATAAATAGCAAACTACAAGGTAGCTACAGTTCAAATTTGACCCGCTTCCAACTGAATCGGCGGAAATTTGTCTTTTTCATAAGAGGTGGATCAAAACTTTTTACACCCAACCATTTAGTCAAATGTGCATTAAATATGGCCTGGTATTTTATAAAAATGATTTGGTCAAATTTTGCAACAATTATTTGGTAGGTCCTTCACAAAAAAACTCCTTTTGGGCACTCAAAAATGAAAAATGGTTTTTTCGTCTAAAGAAAATGAAAACTTCCTTAGACAACATTGTTTGCCATTCCAATATGCACCCTTGTGCACAATATGAGATCATTTGAACAAACTATGCCATGGATGTGGCCATAAGATTGATCATTTGGCTTGAAAGCCATTGATCTCCACACGTGATAGCTCGTTTCTGAGAATATTTTTTTAAAATAATTGTCGTATTACAAGTTTGTTATTTTTCCTAGGAACTTGGCCACATATAATGACACAATGCGAAGGTTTCCCAATATTTTTATTTTTTTGAATTTTTTATGCCCGTTTCAAAATGCGGTCAAAACGGCGGGAATGACCGTTCCTAACCAGTGGTTGAATCATGGAATTTTTTTGGTGTTTCTATGATTAAATAGATACTTATGTAC
Source organism: Triticum urartu (assembly GCF_056163025.1). Lineage (NCBI taxonomy): Eukaryota > Viridiplantae > Streptophyta > Magnoliopsida > Poales > Poaceae > Triticum > Triticum urartu. Next base: position 489,724,702 of record NC_141877.1, read on the forward strand.
CTAGAAATGATTTTTGAAAAAAACAAAGAGCAAACTACAAGGTAGCTACAGTTCAAATTTGACCCGCTTCCAACTGAATCGGCGGAAATTTGTCTTTTTCATGAGAGGTGGATCAAAACTTTTTACACCCAACCATTTGGTCAACTGTGCATTAAATATGGCCTAGTATTTTAAAAAAATTATTTGGTCCAATTTTACAACAATTATTTGATAGGTCCTTCACAAAAAAACCTCCTTTTGGGCACTCAAAAAATGGAAAATGGTTTTTTCGTTCAAAGAAAATGAAAACTTCCTTAGGCAACATTGTTTGTCATTCCAATATGCACCCTTGTGCACAATATGAGATCATTTGAACAAACTATGCCATGAATGTGACCATAAGATTGATCATTTGGCTTAAAAGCCATTGATCTCCACACGTGATAACTCGTTTCTGAGAACACTTTTTTAAAATAATTGCCGTATTACAAGTTTGTTATTTTTCCTAGGAACTTGGCCACATATAATGACACAATGCGAAGGTTTCCCAATTTTTTGATTTTTTTGAATTTTTTATTCCCGTTTCAAAATGCGGTCAAAACGGCGGGAATGACCATTCCTAGCTAGTGCTTGAATCATGGAATTTTTTTGGTGTTTCTATGATTAAATAGATACTTATGTACCTAAAAATGATTTTTGAAAAAAACAAAGAGCAAACTACAAGGTAGCTACAGTTCAAATTTGACCCGCTTCCAACTGAATCGACGGAAATTTGTCTTTTTCATGAGAGGTGGATCAAAACATTTTACACCCAACCATTTAGTCAACCGTGCATTAAATATTGCCTAGTATTTTAGAAAAATGATTTGGTCCAATTTTGCAACAATTATTTGGTAGGTCCTTCACAAAAAAACCCTCCTTTTGGGCACTCAAAAAATGATTAAAAATAGCTAGAAAGATAAAAAATGCATGCAAATTTGTGATCATCCATAAAATGTGGTCTAAGTTGAGTGATAAATCTAGTTGTGCAGTTTTTCAAAATATTTTTGATAGTTGCTTCACAAAACCTCCTAGTTTTAGTACTTAAAAACCATTTTAAAGCATAAACTTTCTCAACCAATCAGGGCTGTTCTCACGGATCACTCCAATGTAGCCGATCTGAACCGTCCACATCCAACAGATCCAACGGCTCTCAGTCACCTCTCAGTTCTCCCTCCCCCAACCCAAACCCTAGCAGCCCTTCTCCTCGCTCCATCCAGATCTTTCTCCCCCTCTCCCCCGCCGCCGCCTATCTCCTCCCATCGCACTCCTCCTCCCTCGTCCTCCTCTCCTCGCCGCCGCCACCTCCTCCCCGTCCCCGGCCTCCTTCTGCGACGCGCCGATCCTGATCCCCTCCCCTCCCGACCCTGATCCAGCCTTTCCCCGCCGCTACCACCCACTGAACGATCCCGATCCAGTCCATATCGAGAGAGAGCGAGAGCTCGCCCCCTCCCGCGATTCCCACCGCCGCCGCCGCTCCGGCTCGCGGTCCTCGTCGGGCTCCTCCTCCCGCTCGCGCCCGTGCTCCCGCTCCCGCTCCCTCTCGTCCTCCTCATCCTCGCCCGCCCGCTCCCGTCAGTCCGGGGTACCACTGGCATATTCTCATCCCGGTCTTGGCGAGGGGGCAAGAAACAGGCGACCGACCGGCCGAAGCAGGGTCGCTCGGCGCTGCTTCCGAATCTGACCCCGTCGGCTCCTCCTCATCCAGGTGACCCCCCCTCACATTCCCTCCAATCACTTCCCCTCGCAGTTGGTTCCCGGTTGATCCGGCTCCCCGCAGATCGGTGCCACTGAGTGTGATTTTAATTCTGTTTACGGCGCCTGGCCTGCAGGGATCAGAGGGGAGGAAGAAGGGGGACTCGCTCGCCATGAAGGCGCTCATCCTCGTCGGCGGCTTCGGGACCCGCGCCTCCGGCCTCTCACGCTTAGATTCCCCAAGCCCCTCATTGATTTCGCCAACAAGCCCATGATTCTGCACCAGGTAAACGAACGGCTGCGCTTGATAGAGATTGGGTAGTATGGTGTTGTGAGTCAGTGAGTTGTGTGCGAGTTAATCCTGCTGGTGTTGCGCATCACTCGCCTTACCGTAACAACAATAGCTAAACTTCAAACCCTTAGTAGTCATGTAGACGATGCTTTAACTTTTATAACCAATTGCCATTAGTAGCATTTCAATGTGTTCGGACTGATGGGAGCTAAGAAATATTTCGCCCTGCAACAAGGCTTGGAGCAGCGGCTCGTTTAGGGGCGGGCGGGTCTGCTCTTGCACGCTTACGTCTGGCCTCACTTGCATCTGCACAATGCTGCATGGTTGGGCGGCACCCCGTTGCCGTTGGAGATATAATGCAAACACCAATTTCTGCGCCTGCTGGGGCGGGGTGCTGTTTTCTGGACCTGATGCTAATGCTGGGGTAGATAGTCTTTTGTCTTGTTCATCTTAATCCACAGTTTCTAGACAACTTAGCACTTGATATAACCAGTTTTTAAGAAGCGGGCAGGGGCTGGACTATCCAGTGGTATAGGATAGTTGATTCTGATTACAAATTTATGTGTCTGTTTGTGTGTGTGTGTCTGTGTCCTGCATGTTTCATTTTTTTATGTTGTCAATCGTAGCCAGTTCTCCTGGGATCGAACAATATGGATACATGTTTGTGGTATCCATTGTAAGAGGTATTTATAACAATTGTGTTCGTTAAAAAAATACTTTTGAATGATGCTTGAGATAGGATGGAAACTGGAGTTAATTGCCAGAGACAGAGCGTCAGAGTTCAGATGTGATTTTGTTGTTTGTTAGCTGCTTGGTGTGAGCATTTAAATGTTACATCTGCTACTTCCTTGGCAATGGTCTGTGGTGCTCTGCATGTGCTAGTGATACTAAGCATCCTATCTAAGTTTAACCTTAGGCTGTACATATGTTAATTTTTGAGTATGGTTTTGTATTTTTCTATATGCATTTTGCCTCCACTGAATCTTTGAGTTCCAGTTTGATTCTTTCCCTGCACCTGTTTATCCATTTGAAACATATCATATGACAATGTGGCTGTAGTTTATCTTCGTACAGAAACCAATCTTGGTGTTCTTCCTTGCATTTGATTATGTTTTTAAAATTCCCTAGCACAACTATATATGACAATGTGGGTATTTTTTTTCTGTTTTCAGTGTCTATAGTGCATTTTCATGATCTTGAATTATGTGCTACAGAATATAATTAGCTGATTTAAACTGCTATTTTCCTTCGCCTAATCAAATGCCCTTTGTTTTTGCAGTATGCATACCCAAGTCAAGCTTGTGGTCACGATGAAGGTGCTGATCTGGGTTTCCTATCTTCAGAAGTAAAATGTTTGCTTGCTTGACATGGTTGTAATATATTGCTGGAATACCCACATTTGTTGTATGCATCATGTCAGCTGGTACAAATCTGCATCTATAGATAAGTCAGTGGTATGGAGCACTTCACCTTCATTTTATTTAACACGTGATGTTGGCAACTCCCTGGATGCATTTGTTGACGTTGTTTTGTTTACTCCCAGCTTAGTGCAGAGCCCAGCCCCAGCAGCAGCGGCTATGCCGGTGAGCAGGGCAGCAGCGTTACCCCGCCCCCGGCGCCATGGACTCGGTGCGCGGCAAGAAGCACGCCAACGAGGTCAGCCCAGTATGCCCCCTTCTCCTCTTAACCATACACTGCACGCTCTGTGTTCTTGTTTCTTGAGCTATTTCAATCATCTAATCATGGATTATTCTGTTTTTGGACAAGACCAAGAAGGTGGCCATGGCTGGGCTCGTTCACCATTCGTTCAACTTCAGAGCTCATCAGGCCTGTTCTTGCCCTGACCAAGCTGTTCAAGTATGTTAGGTTTGCAATAATATTTAGTATTGGTTTGACTCTTGCAATGCATAGGCACAACAGGATATACTCCTGTGTGCTACTAAATGTCACGGAGAAGAAACAAAGATGGCAAGTAAAAAGAAACTGTTTATAACTTGAACACTAGCTGAATTTACAGCAAGACTAATTTGTAAAACAAAACCTGGATTAGATCAACAAGTCCTTAGCATATCAAACGTGCCACTTTGGAAATGTCAGCCTGTAGCACATAATATGTTATCTTATTGCTGCTGTGTCACTCTATCCTAGTAATTCTGTTGTGTCACTGTATCCCAGTAAAGCAAGATGCTTGTTATACTCATGTTCCTGATGATATTGGTGTACACTCAATCTGGTTATTTCTTCTAGTTCTGCTACTAGTTGTTGTGTACTCCTAGTGCTGTAGTTGCTGTGTAGTAATACAGAAATATTAATGCTCAAATATGATGATGTGGCCTGCAGCGCACTTGCTTCGACGCCGACCCGTCCATCGTCATCGCCTTCGAGGACGACGAGGACACGGCAGGCGCCGTCGGCCTCGGCGGCGGCTTCCACTACTACCACATCGTCGTCACCTACCAGTTCCACGACGGCGTCTGGGCCATCGAGTCCTTCTGCAGCTGCTGCCGCTGCTCCTTCCACAGTTTGGGTGGGACTCGTCGGATCGGCCTCCTCGTTTCCTATTTCAGGTAGTACATCCTTCTTGCTCGAATCTACTATTTGATCTGCCTGCACATCTCCCACTCCGGCGCAGAATTGACGGGTTCTTCCTGGATTCTGGAAAGCTGCAAAAAATTGAATTTTCTAGGGGCACTCTCAGCCTACTTGCCACAATTTCTGCTTGTCCATTTGGCTCTGGCATTAATTACTAGGCCGAGATTTTAGTTTGCTGTCATCCTCGAGTCTAAGATCCCCATGCCCATTTATATGTTCTCTATGGTGAATTACTTTTATGGTGTGTGTCAAAATTTGAATTAGATCTGAAGTCTGCAGCTCCAATTTTCCTGGAGGCTACATTATCCTTACTTTAATGGTCAACTTGTTCAGAGTAGAGTTGAATCCTGTAGACCACATGATACTATTGTGATAATGGAGAGTTGGTGTCCATTTCTCCGTGGAGATTTGAGTTTTCTCTTTTCGTTTATTTTGTGTGGTGTTAGTCCGATGGTCTATTGCTAGATGGCTGTATGGATAACTCAACTTTGTTTATTCTGTGAGGGCTTGCTTGGTACCAATTGTTATGTGCTTCATTGTGCAGTGCTGATTTTGCAGCACTGATACGAACTTACAACAGTATTACATTGTAGTGTTTTCTGCATGTTGTCGTATCACTAGTTCCATGCTGCCTTCACATTTGAGTCTATTAATTGTTTTTGTTTTTATCCTTGATTAGTATCAATTGTTGTATTGTAGACTTAAATTGTGGTGGTTCCTCTTTTACAAAAGCTTAAGTGTGAAGTCGTGAAGTGTAAAGCCGTGAAGTGTGAAGCCGTGAAGTCCAACTCATTGTAGCATATCTGTGTTGTAAAGATTGTAATAGATTTATTTAGTGGTATATTTGATGAATTTTATGCGTTCTTTGTTCTATTTGAAATATTGATTATGTATGTGATTTGAAAACTTGTGGAATGGAAACTTGTCCAGTGAGGCCACTTATGAAAATAATTTGTCAAATTTGTACATTTCTGACATGTGGGACCAATTTGAGAGATGAACATGACAGGTTGGACCCATCTGACTAGTGGGACCAGCTTGAATATATAATAGTTGAAAATAGAAAATCAAAATAGAAAATCAGTAGACTAAAAGGCCATGGCCCAAAAATAAAAAGGCTGCAATGTTGGCCTTGGTCCATGAAGCTGACAAAAATTCGTAAGGAAAAAAATATAAATGGGCTGAATTAATGGGCTCGGCCCATGTAAACACCGAATTGGATCGGGCAGATTCTTGTGCCACATCACATTGCCACATCGGATGCCTACGTGGCCTGGGGAGGCTGCTAGTGACCAAAACAAAATAATAGACATATTTTGGTCGTAAACGTCCACGACCTTCTCACAGAGAAGGTCGTTAATTTTAGTTTACGACCGTCAGCTTTTGACCTTCTGTTTTTGGTCAAAAAAAAATGTCGCAAATGAAAAACAATGACATTTCAGTGACCAATAGTCAAGGTCACAAGTTGACATATTTCTTGTAGTGTGCTATTATAGTTTGAACCTGTGCCAATCATCCAGGCAGCGGTCTGTTTTGCATGCACGTCGAAATGCATATTGTGGTTGGATGGTTATGAAGTCAGTGGTATTCTCACCCTATCAAGGCTTAAGTACTAGACTTGACACCATGCTCGCATTTTTTAAATTTATTTCAGGTCTTCCGGCGATATGCACTTACTAGGAGGAGACGTTCCGTTGGCTACAAAGATGTTTGTGACGACTTCATCAATATCAAAATAATGTGCCGGCTCAGTCTCTCAAAGATGCTCATAGATGTAGAGTGTGCATGCATGTGTTCATATAGATGATTATATGTGTATGTACGAGCATCTGCGTGCTAAAAAGTGCCAACTATGTGAAAATGAACTTGGCAACGACCGATGACAACATAAATACATTATTATACGTCATGCTTTCTCGACCGTAACATGCATGGGATGGGACTCCCAACTCCTTCGTGCAGTACCGCATCACGTCCTCGCCGTGTATGATAGCCGTGCGCGCTCGTGATAGAAGAGACCGGCGTGCAGTCCTGCGTGGAGGCACGATCCGTATGCGAGACTAACTCAGGCCGTTAACCGTTGCAGATGTCGCACAAGAATCATATACTTCACCCTCCCATAGGATCCCAAAAGGATTATTATTCCAGCCGGCATGGGACGATCAAGATATGGACTGCACAGAAGGGCACTTGCTGCCGTCGGCGTCGTGCGGCGACGGCCGAAAGAGGAGAGTTTGCTACTACTACGACCAGGGCATCGCCAACATCGACCACGTCGCGTGCTCGCACACTCGCGGGAGCACCGTGTTTTTTTAGGCTTTTATGAATTTTGCCTGGTTCTTTTCTATGTTTTCAAAATTTTCTTTTCTTTTTCTTTTTTCTCTTTTTTGTTGTTTACGTCTAGGATGAGTTTGTGCTTTCACGTGAAGCGCATTTGTGTTGTGAACCAATCTGTGGTTGGATGGTTAAAGGAACTATGGTATCCCTAGCCCATCAGAGTTCAAATCCTGGTGCTCGCATTCATTTCTGGATTTACCTCAGGATTTCCGGCGATACGCATTTAGTGGGAGGAGATGTTTCCATCGACGACGAGGTGCCTACAGTGACTTCATAAATTTCAAGATGATATGCCGGCTCAGTCTTTCGAAAGTGCTCATAGGGGTAGGGCTTGCGTGTGTGCAGGGGCGGAACCAGAAAATTTGACCATTGGGTTCACTCCATGACTCCTTTGCTTCCTCATACACTCGGAAAGCTAAGCCTTGATGCAACAAGTATCTCACCGAATCCATGGAAGCATTAAGCTAGATTCAATTTTGCTTTTTTGTAAGATCAGTTTGCTTATCCAGAGCAACTTTAATTTACGAATCTTGATCATCAAAGCATCATATCTTTTTACTGTTATGAAAGGTATTAACATTATCATTACCCTTGTGAGTATCTAGTCTGTTTTTCTTGTTTCAACCGTTAATTTCAAATGCATCACTCCCAAGTTGTCTATGATTGTAATCTCTAAAAAGGTAGCAGCACAAACAGAAGGCCTTATGCACTTTGTCACCACAACGACCATATTCATCAAATCAATCCGGATTCAATTTCCATTGAGTTAATATCTCCAGTCTCCCTCTGCGGGTAATCAAAATTAGAAGGTGGCCTATATTGTCCCCTCGTTAAATATATGCAGCTAATCTTACCTTGCTTCTCTGATTTCTTGTGTACTCTGAGTTCTCTTCCGATCAGCTGGATTATAAGGCAATTCATTAAGTTAATTTTTGTATGAATAGTAGGCTTCGGGAGACTAACTGTTGTGATATTTGATGCACTTAGCCTACGTCTAATGCGTGACCTTGATGTGCCTGTATAATTATGTCAATGGTGGCTGAGTTTTCTTCGACAAATACCGTTCCATAGCCTAGATCAATCAAAGTCCATGGAGAAAAAAAAATAAAAACTAGGGCAAAAAAGTCACTACCGTACTGGACTTTTAGGCTAGCTTGAACATACACATGAGAAAGAGGAGATGCGGCAATGCAATCTAATTAACTCAAATTTTGGGCTTTAGTTATTGCCAATGTCGATCAGCAGCCGCGGCTTGCCGCGGGCGTACGGTGGCGGCCGAGGCGCCGAGCAACACGAACAGGCGAGATAGGAATCAGAGAAGAGTACAGACGAACGATGAAAAAAAAAGTCTTCGACGAGGCGTGCCGCGTGCAGCTGAGTACGTTTTCTCACGAAACGTCCACGTGACGCCCACACTCCTGAGCATGGGAATGGATTCATGAGACTTTTGCCTTTTGGACCTTTTTGTTTCACGTGATGTGTTTTGGGGTCAGGCAAGATATTTTACTGGGTTCACGAAATCCATTGGGTTCAGTTGAATCCAATAGTTATACGCTGGCTCCGTCGCTGCGTGTGTGTATTCATAGGGATGAATATATGCGCGTGTATATGAATGTTTGTATCTGTACCATGTTAAAAAAGGTACATTTGTGCTTCCCATGTGAAAAGCATTGGTGTGCTTCAGGCTGAAGTATAATTGCACTTTTGTGTTTCCGAAAAGTGAACAACATATATGATTTCACATAAAGTACAGTTGTGTTTCCTAAAAAAGTGAAACATGCTGTTGTGTTTCCGCATGAAGCGTGGTTGTGCTTCTGCGTTTCTTTTTCCCGGTTTTCTATATTTTCTTAGTTTTCGGTTTTTTCGTTCAGGTTTTTTTGTTTTTGTTTTTGGTTTTTCCAGCTTTTTGGTTTTTTGGTACCCTATCTTTTGTTTCTATTTTTTATGTTTTCATTTTCATTTTTTTGGTTTCCCTTTTTTTCTTATGAAGCACAATTGTCCTCCTCACATTCATGCCCAACCGTACTTCCTCAAAATAAAATAAAGCATAGTTGTACTTCCACATGAAGCACATTCCCCATAAAAGTACAAGTTAGTTTACTTGGAAGCACGGTTTAGTACAGGCTAGAAGCATGAGTTACTATTAGTTGAAAGCATAGGTTTGTCTGAAATAAAGTTTGATAACACCTATCAATATGAAATCTAGCTTCAAAGATGTTGACGTGAGAAAAGTAACGGTAAAGACGATTCGTGATTTGAACGCATTCAAGAGATAAAATGTTTTGAAAAAATGTACTTCCTCTGTAAAGAATATAAGACAGAGGGAGTATTTGTGAAGGAAAAAATACAAACAAAACAATCCATGACTTTGTGCATGGAAAGAAATCAAACGAAAACTCTCTGATTGCGATAAGTGAGCACATCACAATCAGACAAGATGCAAAGGTACTCTCAATTTGTGATTTCATCTTCATCTGTCATCGCCTCTCTCTGACACTTTTTTTTAGCAAAATAGCCTCTCTCTAAGAGCATGTAACGCCCTCGATGTGGCTATATCTCCCACATGTCGAAGCACGACTTAGAGGCATAACCGCATTGAAAGCAATGTCGCAAGTGAGGTAATCTTCACAACAACCCATGTAAATAAATAAAGGGGAAAGGTACATAGTTGGCTTACACTCGCCACGTCACACAAATACATAAATAAGTCATTACATTCATCCAATACACTCAGGGTCCGACTACGGAACCAAAATAAAGATCAACCCCCAAATGCGACAAAGTCCCCGATCGCCCCAACTGGGCACCACTACTGATCATCTGGAAAAGACACGTAGTAACGACGAGAGTCTTCATCGAACTCCCACTTGAGCTCGGTCATATCATCTGGAGCGGTATCATCGGTCCTTGCATCTGGTTTTGAAAGGAATCTGTGAGTCACGGGGACTCAGCAATCTCACACCCTCGCGATCAAGACTATTTAAGCTCATAAGTAAGGTAAAGGTATGATGTGGAGCTGTAGCAATCGACTAGCACATATGGTGGCTAACATACGCAAATGAGAGCGAGAAAAGAAGGCAAAAGCATGGTCGAACAACTATGATCAAGAAGTGATTCTAGAACAACCTACGTCAAACATTACTCCAACACCGTGTTCTCTTCCCGGACTCCGCCGAGAAGAGACCATCACGGTTACACACGCGGTTGGTGCATTTTAATTAAGATAAGTTTCATGTTATCTACAACCGTACATTAACAAATTTCCATCTGCCCATAACTGCGGGCACGGCTTTCGAAAGTTCAAATCCCTGCAGGGGAGTCCCAACTTAGCCCATCACAAGCTCTCACGGTCAATGAAGGATATTCCTTCTCCCAAGACAATTCGATCAGACTCGGCATCCCGGTTACAAGACATCCTCGACAATGGTAAAACAAGTCCAGCAACACCACCCGAATGTGCCGACAAATCCCGATAGGAGTTGCACATATCTCGTTCTCAGGGCACACCGGATTGTCCAAGGTTCCGGTAGGCCAGCCCAGAGTTGCCCCTGGTGGCCACCGGCAGCTGACAGGTTGGACCAACACTCAGAGGAGCACTGGCCCGGGGGTTTAAATAAAGATAACCCTTGAGTCCGCGGAACCCAAGGGAAAAAGAGGCTAGGTGGCGAATGGTAAAACCAATGTTGGGCATTGCTGGAGGAGTTTTATTCAAGGCAAACTGTCAAGGGGTTTCCATTATAACCCAACCGTGTAAGGAACGCAAAATCCGGGAACATAACACCGATATGACGGAAACTAGGGCGGCAAGAGTGGAACAAAACACCAGGCATAAGGCCGAGCCTTCCACCCTTTACCAAGTATATAGGTGCATTAAGATAAACAAGATAATATTATGATATCCCAACAATAAACAAGTTCCAAAAAGGAACGATCTCCAATCTTCACCTGCAACTAGCAACACTATAAGAGGGGCTGAGCAAAGCGGTAACATAGCCAAACAACGGTTTGCTAGGACAAGGTGGGTTAGAGGTTTGATATGGCAATATGGGAGGCATGATAAGTAAGTGGTAGGTATCGTAGCATAGGCATAGCAAAAGAGCGAGCATCTAGCAAGCAAAGATAGAATTGATTTCGAGGGTATGGTCATCTTGCCTACAAAGTTCTTAGAGTCGACTAGATCCTCGTAAGCGAACTCAACGGGCTCCCCGTTCACGTACTCATCTTCCGGCTCTACCCAAACAAGAACAACAAGCAAAAGGAACACAATCAACCACGTGCAATGCTCAAGCAACATGATGCAAACATGGTATGATATGCGAGATGCGATATGTGATGCATATGCATGATTTGGAAAGGAATGATTGAACCTGGCCTCAACTTAGAAATCCAAGAGTGCCACTGGAAAGGTGAGGTGATTTCGGTCGAAATCGATATAAAGATCGCCGGAATCGGATGCACGGTTTGGAAATGGTAAGCAAAACAAATATGGCACCGGTCTGCGATAAACAGCAAGTAGCCTTCTAAATGCATCACAATAAATAAGCTACTGCACTCAAACATGACAACAAAATACATGGCAAGGATCCACTCATGATGCTTGACAGAAGATGAACACTGAGCTATGGCTAATTCACTCAATAGCAGGTTCAAGCAAGCATGGCAAAAATGCAAAAGATAACAGGTTACAGACTTAGTGAAATTAACAGCAAGTCAGGAATTTATCATCAGAAAGCAATGTTTAGAGCACGATAACTACATGCTACAGGAACATATCATGGCAAATCAAGGCATGACGTGAAGCTACTCAAAGCATATAACAAAAGTCCCTTAGTGACCATGAGCCAAAAGGGACCATAAAATACAATTGCAAGCATGTGAAAATAGTAAAAACATAAACAGATTCAGACTTAGTGAAAAACTGGAGCATGCAAAACAGTTATCGAGTAGGCATGTTTACGAGCTAGATGCACTCACTACGAGGCATTGCATGACAAACTAAGCATACACCCAGCAATAAGACATGACATAGAAGCTAGACATGGCAAGAACAACAACATAGCATGCACGGATCAATAACAACAAGCTTGGCAAAATTGCAAAACATGTTAACAATCTGCCAGGAACATTTTATAACAAAAGTAGAGCTCGATTGACTCAAGCTAGGGTGCTCCATAATTGCAAACAAAGACATGGATGGATAGAGCACAACATTATCTGCAAAACATCCTTACTGATCATGCTCAAAAGAGGCACGGATCACTAGGAAACAACATGAACATATGGCATAAAAATAATAACAGGACAAGGACTTAGTGAAATTCTAAGTCCCTGAAATCAGCATCATTGAGTAAGCTACTTTGCATGCTTGTGCTAGTCACCAAAAAGATCACAAAAATACATCGCATACACCCCTGAAAAGATGGCATGGCATTCTTCAAAACACATGTAGAGCTCAGGATCATAGCATGCATACATTAATTATGGCAAAAATGACAAAAGGGCATTTGCTGAAACAGATCTGAAACAATCATCACATAGCCCTCTTCCAACAGCATTTCAGGCATCAAGATGAGCTCGAATGAAAATGATGCAATGAGATTAAATGATGTACTCGTCGAGACAAACATTTTGATATGCTACACGCACGAATCAGAGCAACAGTGATGAAGTTATGATGCGTCAAAGTATGCAAAATATTAGGGTTTTGGGGGGAAAGTCAACCGAGGTTCAAATCCCAAATCTGGATCGCACGATCTACGAGGTTCGCCGGAACTGTAGACGACGACTGCCGGGAGTCGGACTTGACGTTGGAGTTGGCCGGAGAGGTCGCCGGCCGGAGTGGAGGGGCGCCGGCTCGGGCGACGAGGAGGCGCGGCGTCGGCGCGCGGAAGCCGGAACGGGGCACCGCGATGGTCGGCACCGGCGAGCAGGCGGCGGTCGTCGCCGGCGAACTGGGCGGCGCCGGCGGGCGGTAGGGCGGCGCGGGCGATGAGCCAGGCTGCGGGGCGCACTGAGTCGGCTCGGCCCGGGCGGCGGTGGAGGAGGGCCCGCCCTGGGCCTCGCGGGTCGGCGGCGGAGGGAGGCCCGACGCGGGACAGGTGGTGGCCTCCTATTGGCGGCGGCGATGTGTCCGGCCGGTGCTGGACATGTCCGGCGGCGGTGGGGTAGATTTTCTAGGGTTTCGAGGGAGAAGACCCGGGATTTGGAATGTGGGGGCTATTTATAGAGGTAGAGAGAGTTAGAAAGCTCCAAATGAGGTGCGGTTTGCGGCCACGCGATCGTGATCGAATGATCTAGATGATGAAGAGGGTTTCGGTGGGTTTTGTGCCACTTTGGAGAGGTGTTGGGCTGCAACACACACAAGGCCTTTTCGGTCCCTTGGTTAACCGTTGGAGTATCAAACGAAGTCCAAATGGCACGAAACTTGACAGACGGTCTACCGGTAGTAAATCAAGGCCGCATGACAAGTCTCGGTCCAATCCGAAAACGTTTAACACTCACACACGATAAGAGGTAGAAAAGGACACCGGAGGATATAGGAGCGCCGGAATGCAAAATGGACAACAGGGACGATGCTCGAATGCATGAGACGAACACGTATGCAAATGCAATGCACATGATGGCATGATATGAGATGCAAGACAAAGACAAAACACACGGAGACAAAAACCCGACAACGATGAAATAACATAACTTAGTGTCGGAAAAGGCAAGAGTTGGAATATAAATAAGGTAAGTTACATCCGGGATGTTACTGAGCATCTCCAGCCGTGCCCCCAACAGGCCCTCCCCAGGCGTTTTTGCAGCGCCCGCATCGAAAAAACGGCCCAGTCGTGCCCCCAGAACCCCGTTTTTCGCCGGCTTGGGCCGAAACTGGTGCCGGCGGACCCAGACCGAACCCGGCGTCCTGGGGGGCGCTTGGGGCGCCGACACAAGCGAAAAGGGCACGTGGGTCCGCCCTGTCGACGAGTCGAGCTCCTCTTCCTGACGTTTCTTCCCGCTTTTCCCCCACTCCCCTCCCATTCTCTTCCTTCCTCCCGCCAATCTCCCTCCCGCTTGCCTCCCAGCCGGCCGCCATGCCACCGAAGAAGTACGTCGCCCCCCGCGCGGCGGCAACCGTGACCGCCTCCGCCGCCCAGCCGAAGCAGAGGAAGCCGAGGGCGCCGCCGACCAAGCCACCGGGCATGTCAAATGCCGAGTGGAGGGCGGAAGTTCAGCGACAGGAGGCTGTCACCGCCGACCGGCGGAACAGGGCCATCGCCAAGAAGGCCCGCGACAAAGCGGCGCGCGCGGCTGCGGCTGCCTCATCGGCGGACCAAGACGAGGCCGAGGCGACTCGCGCGGGGATGATAAATCCACCCGGAAGCCACGCCCAGTACGCGCCCTGGGGCCAGCAAGGCGTCGGCTCTCCGCAGCCATGGGGATCGCCCTGGCCGGGCTACGCCGACGGGGACGCGCACGGTGGGTTCAACCGAAACGTCACCTTCCCCATGGACACCCGGCCAGCGCACGCCCTCTCTCGCCTTCGCCGGCGTGCAGTACCCTCCATACAACTACTCGCCGCCCGCCTACGCTTCCTCCCCAACGCCCCCATTCCGCCATGGCCCGCTGCCCTTCTCGCACCTCGGCGACACCGACGAGACCGAGACCGACATGGACGACATCATCGCGGCAGGTTCGTCCACGGCCGCCGCGTCTCCCGGGTTCGTCACCCAGGACGAGACGGTGGATCTCAGCGGCAGCATGGATGGCGAGCTCGGCTACGTCTACGACGAGGACGAGCAGGAGGAGCAGGAGCAGGAGGAGGAGGAGGACGAGGAGGAGGAAGAGGAGCCGGCGCCTGTTCCGGCGAAGGGGCGCAAGAAGAAGAAGCGGGCGGCCAGGTCAGGCGAGCCGCGCATCAAGTGGGCGTCCAAGGAGGAGGAATGCCTCCCCGAAGCATGGAAAGTCGTTTGCCTTGACCCGACCACCGGCACGAACCAGAGCATCGAGACGTACTGGGACCGCATCAAGGCCGAGTTCGACGAGCGCAAGCTCGTCGACCCCTACTTCAAAGGCGTCTACATGCAGCGCGGCTCCAAGGCGATGGCGAACCATTGGGGGCGTATCCAGGGGCGTGCAACAAATGGCATGGGGTCGTCGAGGAGGTCGCGGCTCGCCCGGAGAGCGGTGCCAGCGTTGAGGATCAGGTATGCCATGCCGGTCTCCCGCCTCTCTTCGCCGTGTACACCCGCCAACTGTTTGTTCCTCCGCGCAGTTGCTGCGCATGTTCTCCGTATACCGGCAGAGCAACAACGACGCCGAATTCAAGTACCTCCACGTTTACAAGCGCATTGACAAGTGCGAGAAGTGGGCGGTGTTGGAAATATGCCCTAGAGGCAATAATAAAAGCATTATTATTATATTTCTTTGTTCATGATAATTGTCTTTATTCATGCTATAACCGTATTATCCGGAAATCGTAATACACGTGTGAATACATAGACCATAATATGTCCCTAGTAAGCCTCTAGTTGACTAGCTCGTTGATCAACAGATAGTCATGATTTCCTGGCTATGGACATTGGATGTTATTGATAACGGGATCTCATCATTAGGAGAATGATGTGATGGACAAGACCCAATCCTAAGCATAGCACAAAGATCGTGTAGTTCGTTTGCTAGAGCTTTTCCAATGTCAAGTATCTTTTCCTTTGATCATGAGATCGTGTAACTCCCGGATACCGTAGGAGTGCTTTGGGTGTATCAAACGTCACAACGTAACTGGGTGACTATAAAGGTGCATTACAGGTATCTCCGAAAGTGTCTGTTGGGTTGACATGGATCGAGACTGGGATTTGTCACTCCATATAACGGAGAGGTATCACTGGGCCCACTCGGTAATGCATCATCATTATGAGCTCAAGGTGACCAAGTGGTTGATCACGGGATCATGCATTACGGTACGAGTAAAGTGACTTGCCGGTAACGAGATTGAACAAGGTATTGGGATACCGACGATCGAGTCTCGGGCAAGTAACATACCGATTGACAAAGGGAATTGTATACGAGGTTGATTAATCCTCGACATCGTGGTTCATCCGATGAGATCATCGTGGAGCATGTGGGAGCCATCATGGGTATCCAGATCCCGCTGTTGGTTATTGACCGGAGAGTCGTCTCGGTCATGTCTGCTTGTCTCCCGAACCCGTAGGGTCTACACACTTAAGGTTCGGTGACGCTAGGGTTATGAAGATATGAATATGCAGTAACCCGAATGTTGTTCGGAGTCCCGAATGAGATCCCGAACGTCACGAGGAGTTCCGGAATGGTCCGGAGGTAAAGAATTATATATAGGAAGTGCTGTTTCGGCCATCGGGACAAGTTTCGGGGTTATCGGTATTGTACCGGGACCACCGGAGGGGTCCCGGGGGCCCACCGGGTGGGGCCACCTGTCCCGGGGGGCCACATGGGCTGTAGGGGGTGCGCCTTGGCCTTCATGGGCCAAGGGCACCAGCCCTACTAGGCCCATGCGCCTAGGGTTTCCACCACGGAGGAGTCCAAGTGGTGGAAGGCACCCCGAGGTGCCTTGGGGGGGAGGGAAACCCTCCCCTGGCCGCCGCACCTAGGAGATTGGATCTCCTAGGCTGCGCACCACCCCCCCTTGGCCCTCCTATATATAGTGGGGGAGAGGAGGGATTTCATACCTCAGCCTTTGGTGCTTCCTCTCTCCCCGTTACGTCTCTCTCTCGTAGTATAGGCGAATCCCTGCTACTGTGACGCCCTGCATCCACCACCACGCCGTCGTGCTGCTGGATCTTCATCAACCTCTCTTCCCCCCTTGCTGGATCAAGAAAGGAGGAAACATCATCCGTTCCGTACGTGTGTTGAACGCGGAGGCACCGTCCGTTCGGTGCTTGATCATCGGTGATTTGAATTACGTCGTGTTCGACTACATCATCCCCGTTCTTTGAACGCTTCCGCTCGCGATCTACAAGGTACGTAGATGCATCTAATCACTTGTTGCTAGATGAACTCCTAGATGGATCTTGGTGAAACGAGTAGGAAAAATTTTGTTTTCTGCAACGTTCCCCAACAGTGGCATCATGAGCTAGGTCTATGCGTAGTTCTCTTGCACGAGTAGAACACAAAGTAGTTGTGGGCGTTGATTTTGTTCAATATGCTTGCCGTTACTAGTCTTATCTTGATTCGGCGGCATCGTGGGATGAAGCGGCCCGGACCGACCTTACACGTACTCTTACGTGAGACAGGTTCCACCGACTGACATGCACTAGTTGCATAAGGTGGCTAGCGGGTGTCTGTCTCTCCTACTTTAGTCGGATCGGATTCGATGAAAAGGGTCCTTATGAAGGGTAAATAGCAATTGGCATATCACGTTGTGGTCATTGCGTAGGTAAGAAACGTTCTTGCTAGAAACCCATAGCAGCCACGTAAAACATGCAAACAACAATTAGAGGACGTCTAACTTGTTTTTGCAGGGTATGCTATGTGATGTGATATGGCCAAAAGGATGTGATGAATGATATATGTGATGTATGAGATTGATCATGTTCTTGTACAAGGAATCACGACTTATATGTCGATGAGTATGACGATCTACAAGGATGATCATGGAGCCCCAAGATGGAGATCAAAGGAGCTATGTGATATTGGCCATATCATGTCACTATTATTAGTTGATTACATGTGATGTTTATCATGTTTTGCATCTTTTTTACTTAAAACGACGGTAGGAAATAAGATGATCCCTTACAACAATTTCAAGAAGTGTTCTCCCCTAACTGTGCACCGTTGCTACAGTTCGTCGCTTCGAAGCACCACGTGTTAATCGGGTGTGATAGATCCTTTCGTTCACATACAACGGGTGTAAGAAGTTTTACACATGCAAAAACACTTAGGGTTAACTTGACGATCCTAAGCATGTGAAGACATGGCCTCGGAACACAGAGACCGAAAGGTCGAACACGAGTCGTATGGAAGATACGATCAACATGAAGATATTCACCGACGATGACTAGTCCGTCTCACGTGTTAATCGGACACGGCTTAGTTGACTTGGATCGTGTAACACTTAGATGACTAGAGGGATGTCTAATCTGAGTGGGAGTTCATTAATAATTTGATTAGATGAACTTAATTATCATGAACTTAGTCTAAAATCTTTACAATATGTCCTGTAGATCAGATGGCCAACGTTGTATTCAATTTCAACGCGTTCCTAGAGAAAACCAAGCTGAAAGACGATGGCAGCAACTATACGGACTAGGTCCGGAACCTGAGGATCATCCTCATAGCTGCCAAGAAAGATTATGTCCTACAAGCACCGCTAGGTGATCCACCCGTCCCACAGAACCAAGATGCTATGAACGCTTGGCAGACACGTTCTGATGACTACTCCCTCGTTCAGTGCGGCATGCTTTACAGCTTAGAGCCGGGGCTCCAAAAGCGTTTTGAGAGACATGGAGCATATGAGATGTTCGAAGAGCTGAAAATGGTTTTTCAAGCTCATGCCCGGATCGAGAGATATGAAGTCTCCGATAAGTTCTTCAGCTGTAAGATGGAGGAAAATAGTTCTGTCAGTGAGCACATACTCACTATGTCTGGGTTGCATAACCGCTTGACTCAGCTGGGAGTTAATCTCCCGGATGACGCGGTCATTGACAGAATCCTCCAGTCGCTTCCACCAAGCTACAAGAGCTTTGTGATGAACTTCAATATGCAGGGGATGGTAAAGACCATTCCTGAAGTATTTGCTATGCTGAAATCAGCAGAGGTAGAAGTCAAGAAGGAACATCAAGTGTTGATGATGAATAAAACCACTAAGTTCAAGAAGGGCAAGGGTAAAAAGAACTTCAAGAAGGACGGCAAGGAAGTTGCTGCGCCTGGCAAGCAAGCTGTCGGCAAGAAGTCAAAGAATGGACCCAAGCCTGAGACAGAGTGCTTTTATTGCAAAGGGAAGGGTCACTGGAAGCGGAACTGCCCCAAATACTTAGCGGATAAGAAGGCCGGCAACACCAAAGGTATATTCGATATACATGTGATTGATGTGTACCTTACCAGTACTCGTAGTAACTCCTGGGTATTTGATACCGGTGCCGTTACTCATATTTGTAACTCACCACAGGAGCTGCGGAATAAACGGAAACTGGAGAAGGACGAGGTGACGATGCGCGTCGGGAATGGTTCCAAGGTCGATGTGATCGCCGTCGGCACGCTGTCTCTACATTTACCTACGGGATTAGTTATAAACCTCAATAATTGTTATTTAGTGCCATGTCTGAGCATGAACATTGTATCAGGATCTCGTTTAATACGAGATGGCTACTCATTTAAATCCGAGAATAATGGTTGTTCTATTTATATGAGAGATATGTTTTATGGTCATGCTCCGATAGTCAATGGTTTATTCTTAATGAATCTCGAGCGTATTACTACACATATTCATAGTGTGAATACCAAAAGATGTAAAGTTGATAATGATAGTCCCACATACTTGTGGCACTGCCGCCTTGGTCACATAGGTGTCAAACGCATGAAGAAGCTCCATGCAGATGGACTTTTAGAGTCTCTTGATTATGAATCATTTGACACGTGCGAACCATGCCTCATGGGTAAAATGACCAAGACTCCGTTCTCAGGAACGATGGAGCGAGCAACCAACTTATTGGAAATCATACATACTGATGTGTGAGGTCCAATGAGTGTTGAGGCTCGTGGTGGCTATCGTTATGTTCTCACCCTCACTGATGACTTGAGTAGATATGGGTATGTCTACTTAATGAAACACAAGTCTGAAACCTTTGAAAAGTTCAAGGAATTTCAGAGTGAGGTTGAAAATCAACGTGACAGGAAAATGAAGTTTCTACGATCAGATCGTGGAGGAGAATACTTGAGTCACGAATTTGGCACACACTTAAGAAAATGTGGAATAGTTTCACAACTCACGCCGCCTGGAACACCTCAGCGTAATGGTGTGTCCGAACGTCATAATCGCACTCTATTAGATATGGTGCGATCTATGATGTCTCTTACCGATTTACCGCTATCTTTTTGGGGCTATGCTTTAGAGACTGCCGCATTCACTTTAAATAGGGCACCGTCGAAATCCATTGAGACGACACCGTATGAATTATGGTTTGGGAAGAAACCTAAGCTGTCGTTTCTAAAAGTTTGGGGATGCGATGCTTATGTCAAGAAACTTCAACCTGAAAAGCTCGAACCCAAGTCGGAAAAATGCGTCTTCATAGGATACCCTAAAGAAACTTATGGGTATACCTTCTACCTCAGATCGAAGGCAAGATCTTTTTTGCCAGGAATGGATTCTTTCTAGAGAAAGAGTTTCTCTCGAAAGAAGTAAGTGGGAGGAAAGTAGAACTTGATGAAGTATTGCCTCTTGAACCAGTAAATGGCGCAACTGAAGAAAATGTTCCTGAGGTGCCTGCACCGACTAGAGAGGAAGTTATTGATGATGATCAAGATACTTCTGATCAAGCTCCTACTGAAATTCGAAGGTCCACAAGGACACGTTCCGCACCAGAGTGGTACGGCAACCCTGTCTTGGAAATCATGTTGTTAGACAACAGTGAACCTTCGAACTATGAAGAAGCGATGGCGGGCCCGGATTCGGACAAATGGCTAGAAGCCATGAAATCCGAGATAGGATCCATGTATGAAAACGAAGTATGGACTTTGACTGACTTGCCCGTTGAACGGCGAGCCATAGAAAATAAATGGATCTTTAAGAAGAAGACAGACACGGATGGTAATGTGACCATCTATAAAGCTAGGCTTGTCGCTAAGGGTTATCGACAAGTTCAAGGGGTTGACTACGATGAGACTTTCTCACCGGTAGCGAAGCTGAAGTCCGTCCGAATCATGTTAGCGATTGCCGCATTCTATGATTATGAAATATGGCAAATGGACGTCAAAACGGCATTCCTTAATGGTTTCCTTAAGGAAGAATTGTATATGATGCAGCCGGAAGGTTTTGTCGATCCTAAGAATGCTAACAAGGTGTGCAAGCTCCAACGCTCGATTTATGGGCTGGTGCAAGCATCTCGGAGTTGGAACATTCGCTTTGATGATATGATCAAAGCGTTTGGGTTTACGCAGACTTATGGAGAAGCCTGCATTTACAAGAAAGTGAGTGGGAGCTCTGTAGCATTTCTCATACTATATGTAGATGACATACTTTTGATGGGAAATGATATAGAACTCTTGGACAGCATCAAGGCCTACTTGAATAAAAGTTTTTCAATGAAGGACCTTGGAGAAGCTGCTTATATATTAGGCATCAAGATCTACAGAGATAGATCAAGACGCCTCATAGGTCTTTCACAAAGCACATACCTTGATAAGATTTTGAAGAAGTTCAAAATGGATCAGTCCAAGAAAGGGTTCTTGCCTGTTTTGCAAGGTATGAAATTGAGCTCAGCTCAATGCCCGACCACGGCAGAAGAGATAGAAGAGATGAGTGTCATCCCCTATGCCTCAGCCATAGGTTCTATTATGTATGCCATGCTGTGTACCAGACCTGATGTAAACCTTGCCGTAAGTTTGGTAGGAAGATACCAAAGTAATCCCGGCAAGGAACACTGGACAGCGGTCAAGAATATCCTGAAGTACCTGAAAAGGACTAAGGAAATGTTTCTCGTTTATGGAGGTGACGAAGAGCTCGTCGTAAAGGGTTACGTCGACGCTAGCTTCGACACAGATCTGGATGACTCTAAGTCACAAACCGGATACGTGTATATGTTGAATGGTGGAGCAGTGAGCTGGTGCAGCTGCAAACAGAGCGTCGTGGCGGGATCTACATGTGAAGCGGAGTACATGGCAGCCTCGGAGGTAGCACATGAAGCTATATGGGTGAAGGAGTTCATCACCGACCTAGGAGTCATACCCAATGCGTCGGGGCCAATCAAACTCTTTTGTGACAACACTGGAGCTATTGCACTTGCCAAGGAGCCCAGGTTTCACAAGAAGACAAGGCACATCAAGCGTCGCTTCAACTCCATTCGTGAAAATGTTCAAGATGGAGACATAGAGATTTGTAAAGTACATACGGACCTGAATATAGCAGATCCGTTGACTAAACCTCTCCCTAGGGCAAAACATGATCAACACCAGAATTCCATGGGTGTTCGATTCATCACAATGTAACTAGATTATTGACTCTAGCGCAAGTGGGAGACTGTTGGAAATATGCCCTAGAGGCAATAATAAAAGCATTATTATTATATTTCTTTGTTCATGATAATTGTCTTTATTCATGCTATAACTGTATTATCCGGAAATCGTAATACACGTGTGAATACATAGACCATAATATGTCCCTAGTAAGCCTCTAGTTGACTAGCTCGTTGATCAACAGATAGTCATGATTTCCTGGCTATGGACATTGGATGTTATTGATAACGGGATCACATCATTAGGAGAATGATGTGATGGACAAGACCCAATCCTAAGCATAGCACAAAGATCGTGTAGTTCGTTTGCTAGAGCTTTTCCAATGTCAAGTATCTTTTCCTTTGACCATGAGATCGTGTAACTCCCGGATACCGTAGGAGTGCTTTGGGTGTATCAAACGTCACAACGTAACTGGGTGACTATAAAGGTGCATTACAGGTATCTCCGAAAGTGTCTGTTGGGTTGACACGGATCGAGACTGGGATTTGTCACTCCATATAACAGAGAGGTATCACTGGGCCCACTCGGTAATGCATCATCATTATGAGCTCAAGGTGACCAAGTGGTTGATCACGGGATCATGCATTACGGTACGAGTAAAGTGACTTGCCGGTAACGAGATTGAACAAGGTATTGGGATACCGACGATCGAGTCTCGGGCAAGTAACATACCGATTGACAAAGGGAATTGTATACGGGGTTGATTAATCCTCGACATCGTGGTTCATCCGATGAGATCATCGTGGAGCATGTGGGAGCCATCATGGGTATCCAGATCCCGCTGTTGGTTATTGACCGGAGAGTCGTCTCGGTCATGTCTGCTTGTCTCCCGAACCCGTAGGGTCTACACACTTAAGGTTCGGTGACGCTAGGGTTATGAAGATATGAATATGCAGTAACCCGAATGTTGTTCGGAGTCCCGGATGAGATCCCGGACGTCACGAGGAGTTCCGGAATGGTCCGGAGGTAAAGAATTATATATAGGAAGTGCTGTTTCGGCCATCGGGACAAGTTTCGGGGTTATCGGTATTGTACCGGGACCACCGGAGGGGTCCCGGGGGCCCACCGGGTGGGGCCACCTGTCCTGGGGGGCCACATGGGCTGTACGGGGTGCGCCTTGGCCTTCATGGGCCAAGGGCACCAGCCCTACTAGGCCCATGCGCCTAGGGTTTCCACCACGGAGGAGTCCAAGTGGTGGAAGGCACCCCGAGGTGCCTTGGGGGGGAGGGAAACCCTCCCCTGGCCGCCGCACCTAGGAGATTGGATTTCCTAGGCTGCGCACCACCCCCCTTGGCCCTCCTATATATAGTGGGGGAGAGGAGGGATTTCATACCTCAGCCTTTGGTGCTTCCTCTCTCCCCGTTACGTCTCTCTCTCTCGTAGTATAGGCGAAGCCCTGCTACTGTGACGCCCTGCATCCACCACCACGCCGTCGTGCTGCTGGATCTTCATCAACCTCTCTTCCCCCCTTGCTGGATCAAGAAAGGAGGAGACGTCATCCGTTCCGTACGTGTGTTGAACGCGGAGGCACCGTCCGTTCGGTGCTTGATCATCGGTGATTTGAATCACGTCGTGTTCGACTACATCATCCCCGTTCTTTGAACGCTTCCGCTCGCGATCTACAAGGTACGTAGATGCATCTAATCACTCGTTGCTAGATGAACTCCTAGATGGATCTTGGTGAAACGAGTAGGAAAATTTTTGTTTTCTGCAACGTTCCCCAACAGGCGGAAGTCCGGCGCACCCTCGACAAGTCCAAGGAGACCTACAAGCCGGACGCGCCGACTTCTGGCGCATCTGAAGGGCGGTCGGACGGCAACAAAGGTGCCAAGAAGGGGAAATACGCCGACGCGGCTACCGCTCGAGTGCAGGAGTCCATCAAGCACTGCCTCGCCGATGCGCAGGCCCGGGCCGTCTTTCATGAAGAGAAGACCGATGCGCGGTGGTCGGCGTTGATGTCGAGCAGCGTCGTCAAGCTCGACCTGCTCCGGACCAACGTCGCCGCGAAGAAGAGAAACACCGACCTGGCTTTCCTGCTTGGCGGGGCGGACATGCTCCAGAGCACCGACGAGGCGGTCAAGGTGTGGTACTTGACGGAGTGCGGCCTCATCCTGAACCAGGTTCCCTCGACAGCGCCATCGACGCGGCTATCGCTCGAGTGCAGGAGTCCATCGAGCACTGCCTCGCCAACGCGCAGGCCCGGGCCGTCCTTCGTGAAGAGAAGACCGATGAGCGGTGGTCGGCGTTGATGTTGAGCAGCGCCGTCAAGCTCGACCTGCTCCGGACCAACGTCGCCGCGAAGAAGAGAAACACCGACCTGGCTTTCCTGCTTGGCGGGGCGGGCATGCTCCAAAGCACCGACGAGGCAGTCAAGGCGTGGTACTTGGCGGAGTGCGGCCTCATCCTGAACCAGGTTCCCTCGACAGCGCCGTCGACGCCGACGCCCACGCCGCCGCCGCCGCCAAGCCTGCGTGATGACGCCTCCACGACGCCCAGCATCACCGAAGCCGCGCCGACACCCCCCAGCGCAGAAGCAGCTCCGACACCGCCAAGCCCGCGCACGCCAACTCCGCCGACGCCTGGGGCAGAGCCCGCCGAGTGATGCGTTGCGCGCGCGAACTTCTGCCGCTCTATTTTTTGTACGCCAAATTGTGACTTGCGATCGCCGGACTTGTGGCGTCTTTTGTGAACGGGAACGACCAAGTTCGAATTTTCCGTATACTGGGGGCGTGACTGGGAGCTAGGTCGCCCCAGGGGCCGAACTAGCGCTAGTTCGCCCCCAGACCGCTCTTTTTTAGCACCCTGGGGGGGCGAACGGCTGGAGATGCTCTAACTAGGCATACCAACCTCCAATGAGTTAGAGAGAATTCCTTATTTAACACTGTCTTAAAATTTGTTCCCTTATTTAACACTGAAAAACATTTCATTCTTTATTTAACTCCGAGTCTAAATTATATGCCCTTTATAACACTTTTGTCCATTCTAAGCCTTAATGGTGTTAAATTATACGTGAAAAGACCTATTTGCCCCTCATGTGATATGTGACCAAAATTTTACGTGTATATGTGTGTCGAGCCAACTCGTTTTGCTATGCGTGTGAGCCAATTTCTATAGAAAATCGATCGAGTGCTTAGCTTTTTTATGTGTGAGTTTCTGTTGATGCGAGTCCAGGAGGTAAAGTACATGACGCGCGCCCATTACCTTTCCGAGCTCCTCTTTTTCTTCTTTTTTTTGTGGATACTGAGCTCCTCTTCTTTAGCTGGGTACACACAAGTATTTAGATATGCATAGATGTATGTGTACGCGGCCCGTCCGGCGCGCGGTATTCAAATACGTAAGCGTACTTGCCGACAGTGGCGAAGCCAGCTATTTAGCTGTTGGCTTTTACTATTATTTTAAGCAACGTTCTTATATTTCTTTATGGGGGAGTACATTTCACCTAGGAAAGAACTAGCTTTACCTTCTCTCCGAGTGAAAACACATATTCTACATTTTTCACTTCCTCTCATTAACACAACCAAAATGATTAAAATGCCATACATAGCACCCACACACACACAGCCGAGCCACAAGCTGGCCCTAATATTCTGCCACTCACGCACTATAACCTAGGCCACTAACACATTACTTTTTTTTTGCGGGTGAACAGAAGCGGAGCTAGCATGGGGCTACGCCTAGAGCTAAGCTAGCTTGAGTGATGCACATTAGTGATTTTTTGTATTTTGTAAGAAGCATTTACCAAGACTATTGTCACTGGGCCTAGGGCTATAGCCCCATCTGCCCTAGCCTTGTCTCCGCCTCTGCGGGTGAACACTAACACATTACTCGGTTAGCACCACTGGCGGCGCTGAGGGTATTCATGTGTATTCGTATGAATACCCATTATTGAGCGCAAAAAAATAATTAATACATAGCTGCAATGCACACGGCCCACCGCTCGTTGCCTTGTTCGGTCGTTCCCCAATCCCCTTCCCCTGCTCGAGCCCTAGCCGTCCAGGCCCAGCGACCAGCGCGAGCGACCCCCGCTCCCGCTCACCGAGTCACCGGCCGCCGCCCCGCCCCCGCTCCGCCCTCAGCCGCTCAGCGCCGCCGGTGCTCGCCGTCCGCCGGCCGCCCCTCAGACTGCATCGCTGCGACGCTGCCCCGCCCCGACGCTCGCCGTCCGCCGTCCGCCCACTGGCGGCGCTGAGGGTATTCATGTGTATTCGTATGAATACCCATTATTGAGCGCAAAAAAATAATTAATACATAGCTGCAACGCGCACGGCCCACCGCTCATTGCCTCGTTCGGTCGTTCCCCAATCCCCACTTCCCCTGCTCGAGCCCTAGCCGTCCAGGCCCAGCGACCAGCGCGAGCGACCCCCGCTCCCGCTCACCGAGTCACCGGCCGCCGCCCCGCCCCCGCTCCGCCCTCAGCCGCTCAGCGCCGCCGGTGCTCGCCGTCCGCCGGCCGCCCCTCAGACTGCATCGCTGCGACGCTGCCCCGCCCCGGCGCTCGCTGTCCGCCGTCTGCCCCGCCCCAGCCGCCCATCGCCCGCCGCGGCGCCGCCCAGCCCAGGGTCCAGCGCCCAGCGGCAGTTTCTTTCTCCCGCCTGCGTCAGTGCCCTGCGTTCAGGTACAGTATTAAAGAAAACAGAGTTTCAGTTTTTTAGTTGATTCGATTTTGCAGCTGGAGTAGGATTCTTCCTTGTTTTGTTAATTTGTAGATGCTAATTTCTTCCTTATTTTGTTGTAATGTAGATGAAGAAGAAGAATGGGACTGGTGGTGGCAATAGGATTCTTGCATTGTGGGAAAAAGCTTCAAAAGCAAAGAAGATTGATGAAACATCTACACCGAATCAGACTGCAGGTGCATCGGGTACTTGTACCTCTCATGTTCAGCTTGACAGCAATTTGCAATTGGCGTTAGTGCAAGCACCGGATGCGGAATGTGAACCGGAGAGCAGAGAAGCAACCCCAACCCCAATTGATAAAGATGCTGAAACAAGTGATGCAGATGATGAACCAATGGAAGCAGATTTGGAGGCACTCGAACCTGATCCCGGGAAGCGGATTCCCATCTCAATGTATGCTGTCAATGACCAAGATAGAGTAAGAAGAAGATATATTGAGATGAAGCCATGTCAACCAAAGAATCATAACTTTGAGTATACAAATAAAAGTGGAGTTGACCGTCGCTTTTGTCGTGCTTGGTTTAAAGAATTTCCATGGATTGAGTATAGTGTGACAAAAGATAGTGCTTTCTGCTTTGTTTGCTATCTGTTTAAGGATAAGACAAAATATCCCGGTGGAGATGCATTTGTGAAGAATGGATTTAGGAACTGGAACATGAAATCGAGATTGAAGAAACATGAAGGTGAGGTTAGTAGTGCTCATGCTGAAGCTCAAGAGAAGTATGATATGTTCACTACACCACAAGCATCAATTAGGGAGTCTTTTGCTTCAAACACCTCACAATATAAGGCTTTGTATAAGCAGCATTTGACATGGACACTCAAATGTTTGAGATTTCTATTGCACCAAGGCTTGGCATTTAGAGGACATGATGAAAGTGAAAAGTCACTAAATAAAGGAAATTTTCTTGGGCTTTTAAATTGGCTAGCTGGAAATTTTGAAGAGGTTGATAGGGATGTTCTCAAAAATGCTCCACAGAACTGCAAGATGACTCACCATGATATACAACATGAGTTAATAAAATGTTGTGCACAGGAGACTACAAAATTAGTCATTGAAGAACTTGATGGTGGCCACTTTGCAATACTTGCAGATGAGTCTAGTGATGTGTATCAGAATGAACAGTTGGCAATTTGCTTGCGTTATGTTGATAAGAAAGGAAGGGTTGTTGTAAGATTTCTTGGTCTTGCTCATGTTCAAGATACTACCTCTTTGACACTTAAAGCTGCAATTGAGCAAATGCTTATGAAGTACAGTTTGACCTTTGCAATGGTTCGTGGGCAAGGATATGATGGAGCTAGCAACATGAAAGGTAATGCTAATGGCCTAAAAAACTGATTATGGATGAGTCTCCTTCTGCCTACTATGTTCATTGTTTTGCCCATCAACTACAGTTAACTCTTGCTGCTGTTGCTAAAGAGAGTGGTGATTGTACTTGGTTCTTTCAACAACTTGCACACTTGTTAAATGCTCTTGGCATGTCTTGTAAAAAGATGAGAATGCTTCGTATAGCTCAGGCTGGGGAACTCATTGATGCATTGGAATTGGAAGAAGTAGAAACGAGGAGTGGCTGAATCAGGAAATGGGTTTGGGAAGTCCATGTGATACACGTTGGGGCTCTCACTTCAAAACCGTGAACCATGTCTTCTGTATGTATGGTGCAATACGACGAGTCCTCATCAAGATTGGAAAAGAGTACCATGGTGCGGAGGCGCAAGCGGCTCTAACCATATTGACACCATTTCGATCATTTGAGTTTGTTTTCATGGCACACTTGATGCAAGAAATATTTGGATACACAGATGAGTTGAGTAGAGCTTTGCAAAAGCAAGACCAAGATATTGTTCATGCTATTGAGCTTGTTGATATCACAGAGTATCACTTGGAGGGTTTGAGGACTGATCCTGGATGGGATGATTTTCTCAAAAAGGTCACATCTTTTTGTACAAAGCATAAGATCAAAATTGTTGATATGGAGGGTCCTTACTTTCCCGCTGGCCGGCCTAGAAGGGGTTTCTTTAATGGTGCAACGAATTACCATCGCTTCAAAGTTGATATGTATGTTTGTGTCATTGATAGGCAAATTAGTGAGTTGAATGGCAGATTTGATGAGGTAAACACAAATCTACTTTCTTGCATGGCAGCATTTTGTCCACTTCGTCTATTTGCTGCTTATGATCAAGCGAAATTGGTTAGGCTTGCTACAAAGTTTTATGCTAATGATTTCACAAGTGATGAACTGGCAAGACTTCCATGGCAACTAAACATGTATGTTACTCATGTGCGTAGAGATGAAAGGTTTCAAAACTTGAAGAATCTGTGTGAGCTTTCAGTTATGCTTGTCGAGACAAACAAGTATGAACAATACTATATTGTTTACAAGCTTCTTAAGTTGGTATTAATTCTGCCAATAGCTACTGCTAGTGTTGAAAGGGTGTTCTCTTCAATGAACTATGTGAAGAATAAGCTAAGGAGCAAAATGGGTGATGATTACTTGAACAATTGTTTGGTTACATTTGTTGAGAGAGAATTCTTCAATCAAGTAAAGGATGAGGATGCCATTAATCTCTTCCAAAAAGGCGATCGCAAAGTTATATTGGAAGATGGGATATCATCAATCTGTCAATCAAAAGGTACTGGTGTCTTTATGTTTATGTATAATTAGTATGATTTGATGCATTAAAAAATTACTATTGTTGTACTGGTGTCTTTATAATACATTTAGAATAAATTTTTTGTGCCAATGAATACCCAGCTTCAAAATCCCGGCGCCGCCACTGGTCAGCACATGCACATACTAACCAACTAATCATTGTTTAATTACTCGGTCACCTAGGAGGTAAAGTACGGAGTACTTATGTTCTTCCGTTTTAGCTTCAATCACGTACGTCTTTTATCCTACTGCTTTATCATTGTCAAAGACTAATAATTGATTACTTTATAATCTAGTAAATTGGGGATCGGTCATCCATATAAGCTTCATCTAGTGGGGTTAAATTTTGGTCACATACTTTATAAGGGGCAAATAGGACTTTTCAGATGTCATTTAACACCATTAAGGCTTAAAATGGACGAAAGTGTCGGAAAGGGAATAAAATTTAGACACAGTGTTAGATAGGGAAGAAAGAAATTTCCAGTGTCAAATAGGGAAACAATATTTAAAACAATGTTATATAAGGAATTTTCTCAATGAGTTATGTGCACTGATGTTGTAATGAGCCCAGCTAAGGCCTGTGTCCGCCTACTGACTTTTTGGGCCGAGACCAAGAGGTCGACTCGGACGTGACTAATAACATCGATTAGATTCACATCACATCTAATCGGAAAAAATTCTCATTGCTCAAAAAAACTCAGAAAAAATTGTCAAAAAAAAATCTAATCAGAAAAAAAATGAGTTAATTTCAAAAAAAAAGAGTCGTGTGGGAAACATATTGTGTCGTCCGTTTGGGGCTGCCCGGCACAAGTCTGTTAGGGCGATACCTATTGGAGTCCGAGACACGATCGCTATGCGAGGCCAACTCGGACACGATCGATCTAGCTTCTATATCAAAGATGAACTACACGGAATCATCACATATTCACATCACATAGTTCACCGGCCGTAGGAATCAGAGGGAGAATACGATCAAGAAGATGGACACGGAAGGGCACTCGTTGCCGTCGGCGTCGTGCGGCGACGGCCGGAAGAGGAGAGTCTGCTACTACTACGACCCGGGCGTCGCCAACGTCGACTACGGCGCCAACCACAACATGGTGCCCCGCCGCATCGCCATGGCGCACGCCCTCGTCGAAAAGTACGGCCTGCTCGCCGACATGGAGCGCCTCCGCGTCAGGCCCGCCACCGAGGCCGAACTGCGCGCCTTCCACGACGACGCCTACGTCCGCCTCCTCCGCGACATCACCCCGGACGCCTACCACGACGGCGACCTCCGGGATAGGGCCAGGGCGTGCGGCGTCGGCGTGCCGGACACCGACGAGACCGACGCCAGCGCATACGACAACCCCGTCATCGACGGCCTCTGGGACTACTGCCTCCGCTACGCCGGCGGGTCGCTCGCCGCCGCGCGCGCGCTCGCCGACGGCTCCTCCGACATCGCCATCAACTGGTCCGGCGGGATGCACCACGCGTGCCGTGGCAAGGCCAGCGGCTTCTGCTACGTCAACGACATCGTGCTCGCCATCCAGGAGCTCCTGAAGCACTTCGAGCGCGTGCTCTACGTGGACATCGACGTGCACCACGGCGACGGCGTGGAGGAGCACTTCAAGAGGGAGAGCCGGGTGATGACGGTTTCGTTCCACCTCTACGACATCGACCGCGACGTCAAGCCCTTCTTCCCGGGCACCGGAAAGGTCGAGGACGTCGGCGAGGGCGACGGCAAGTACTACACCCTGAACGTGCCCATGAAGGCGGGCATGGACGACGAGAGGTACCAGCAGCTGTTCAGGCCGATCATGGACGAGGTCATGGAGAAGTTCGTCCCGGACGCCGTGGTGCTGCAGTGCGGCGCCGACTCGCTCTACGGCGACAGGTTGGGCGAGTTCAGGCTGTCCGTGAAAGGCCACGCCGGCTGCGTCAGCTACCTCCGTAGCTTCAACGTGCCGCTGCTCCTCCTCGGCGGCGGCGGGTACACCGTCAACCATGTGGCCTCCTGCTGGTGCTACGAGACGGCGGTCGCCGTGGGCAAGGAGAAGGAGATCTCCGACGAGATACCCTTCCACGGCTACGAGCACTATTACAGGGACCAGGGCTACAAGCTACATTTCACGGTGCCGAAGAAGAACGGCAACAAGAAGGATGACTTAATCGATAAGATAAAGCAGGATGCCCTCATGAACCTGGCCATGCTCAAGCCACCGCCGACGACCGTAGGGGAGCACCGGCCAAGCAAAAGACATGCCATCAACGTCAAGGCCCACTATGACCAGAACCAGGACAAGGAGGCAAAGAAGTACCGGTGCCGCAGGGAAGACGACGACCCCATGGAGAGGCTGCACCGGCTCTGCGGCGAGGCGGACCGCTACGATTTCTTCACTGAGCTGGGGAAGAGAAAGATGTCTGGGCTAGTAAATACTACTCCCTCCGATTCAAAATAAGGGTCGTGGTTTTAGTTGGGACTTGAGACTTGGGAGTACCTAGCATTGGTGAAGAGAAAGACATGTTCACTGCATTAGTTGGCAAGCTCACATTGCACGAGGTCGTGTTAGAGCAAAACCAGAAAAAAGGTTATTTTCCCATGTGTGTACACAAAATATCGGCTCTTAGCTTGTAAGAGAAGTCAACATTGTTGTTTTCACTTTCCTTCTCTTTCAAGTCAACAATTATCTCTACATATGGCTTAACTATTGTAAAAAGTAAGAATGGATACATATTTGTACTAGGGCGCATCATGCCACTGTTGAGATGAAGAAGCGTACATTTTTCTTTTCTTAAATACGCATGAATGTGTACATTTTTGCAATATTACAGAGTAGATAACATGATCCAATCTGCTCACGTCCACACCCTACTTTGTATGTGCAACTACTCACGTATTGTCCACGTTGCCAACACTGCAAATAAACCATCTAGCTCCCCTCCTAGGAGTCATGCTTGTCTTCAAATACTATCTTCACTCTCGATCCGCTGGAGAACCTACTTTTGAGATGGTACCAATCCATCAAACACAATGGCACTTGGGTGTTTGCACAGCTTCCATAGGCCCAAGAGGTAGATGGCCTGAGTCATTCTTTGGTGCTCTACTTATTGCTCCTGCCTGTTGCACCATGCTTCCAAAGTCTCGTTTGCAAAAGGTTCTCTGGCTTGCCGAATGCAATGTAGACCCGGTTCCAGACTTCTCTCGCAAAGACGCAGCTCACCAGAATGTGGTTTATGGTCTTGTCGTGTTGATCACAGAATGGGCATGAAACATGGTACGGGAGGCATAGCCTGGCCAATCTCTCTAACGTCCAACACCGATCCTTGAGAGCCAACCACGCAAAGAGATGGCATTGGGGCGGCGCGTTGGATTTCCACTTGAAGGTGGTCGTGTGTGAGACCACGAGACCTGCAAACTTGGCCGCGTACGCAGATCTCGCCGAGAATGTACCATCCTTTTCCAAGGACCATGAAATCGAGTCTAGTGTACCTGTGTCCAGATGCACAACCGCTACTCGAGGCCAAAGATCCAAGAAAGGGCGAACCGTCTCGGCGGTGGGATCAGGTCCAGTGCCTCCTGCCCAAGAAGAGTGCATAGACTTCTACTAATGCACCATGAATTTCGTTGTGAGACCATCCCCCTTCGATTGCCTTAGGGAGCGCGCTAAGTGGGTCGGCATATGGCGTCAGTTCACCAGTTTCGTTTGTTTCTTCTTTATTTCTTTTCAATTTTTCTTTATATTTTGTGACATTCTAAATACATATATTCCAAAAAATATTTACTTAATTTTTTAAATGTTCAATGCAAATACAAAATAGTTTAACATGGTGTAAAATGTTTGTTAATTTAATTTAAAAAATGTTGATACCATTCAAAAAAATGTTCACACATTTCAAAAAATGTACTACTGCACATTTCAAATAATATGTATGCAATGTAAAAAATATTTTAGTGTAACTCAACCAAACAAATTTTGTACCATTCAAAATATGTTGATAGCATTCAAAAAAGTTCACAAGTTTCAAAATTATGTTTGTGAAACTTTTTTCAAATATTTATAGGATGTGTAAAATTTTTTGCATAGTTTTTTAAATGGTTTGTATCATACAAAAATGTTTCAATGTGTATTTCAAATAATTTAACATGTATCTGAGAAAATGTTCAAAACCATGTATTTGTTTAACTACTAGTCATGTGTTAGAAAAATTATAAACTTGTATAAAAAATAAGCTGTATAACAAAAATGTACAATGTGTATGAAAAATAGACATCAAAACATAAATTTCAAAAGAATGTTAATCATATATTTGTTTCAAAGTGTATTAAAGATGTTCCTAATGTATAATAAAAATCTACAATGTGTATGTAAGATGTAGACTTGTTTTGAAAAAACTTGAAAAAAAGGGTAGCAAAAAACCCCGAAGAAAACCAAAGAAAGAAATAAAACAGAAGAAAAAAGAAAAAGAAAAAAAGCAATCTAAAACCAGAAGAAAATTGATGTAAATTGTGAAGGGGCGATAAGAAAACCAAAGACAAAAGACAAATTCGTGCGGCAACTACTGTACTGGACCGGCCCACTAGTGTTGCGCTAAATGCGATCCGGTGATATGTCTCACAATAAACGAGGCATAGTTTCCGCTCTCCATATCAACATGCATTGCGCGAAAGTGTCATGTATGCACGAAGTCTTCAAAAAGGCTAGCCAGTTTGCCCTGCAAGACAAGTCACGAGAACTTTGGGCGGCAGCTTCGCAGATGAGTGAATGAGGTTGATTGGGCAATAGTCAATAACGTCGCCCAGGTTCCCCTTCTCTTGGTAGCAATCAAGTCCGAGTTGAGGAGGTTGGAATTTCCCATAAATCTTGTGAAAGGCGTCCATGATGTCCTTGCCTATGATGCTCATGCAGGTCCCCCGTAAAGCTAACGGGCTCGGGCGCTTTCTTCGCCCAGAAATTGCGACTCAGACTTTATTAGTCGAGAAAGGGTTGTCAAGACCGCAAGCCTGGATGCGTGGCTTGTCTAGGTTTTGAAATACTACAATGGAACAACCATGGTCCATATAAGACTCAGGAACCTTGGCCATAAATTCTCGAAATGGAAATTGGCTCGTCGTGGTGACATGGCATTGACGTACAGGAGGGGGTCTTGGTCCAAGTGAGATGTCAACACCGTGTGCTCGGGCTGCCGAACAGATAGAGAGTAAAGTGTTGACACCTTTAATTATTGTGGAGAGAGATGGTTTAATCATAGAATGTGTTGCTCTCTTTCTTTTTCCTTGGGATAACAGTTGGGGAAGTTGTAGCTATTGTTATATAATAAAGAATGTCGAGGAAATGGTCAACGATAAGTTAATTTATAACATTGAGAAGAAGGCTTGATCCCTAGGACTTGTGAAAATATTTTTTGCTTACCACACAGAAAGATGATTGATATTTACCTCATCCACTTGTGAAGAGCATATTAGTTGCACTCAGGCAATCTTCTAAGGGCATCTCCTACAGTGCTACATGTCAATAAGATTACTCCCTCCTTCCATCTATATAGGGCCTAATGCGTTTTTCGAGGCTAACTTTGACAAAATATTAGAGCAATAATATATGACATGCAACTTACACAAAGCATACCGTCAAATTCGTATGTGAAAGGAGCTTTCAATGATATAATTTTCATATTATGTATGTCATGTGCTATTAATCTTATCAATAGTCAAAGACAGTCTTGGAAAATGCATTAGGCTTTATATAAATGGAAGGAGGGAGTATAAGAGTTTTAGATTAGGCTGTGATACTAAATATGCCATGTTTTTGCTCTTCCATACGAACACATTCAGTTACATTGCACCACAATGACAACAGATTCTATTTAATTGTGCTCTATTCGTGATGAGCATACTATTTGGTATTGCTGCCACGAGTAGTTTGCACCCTTATCACTTGGTTATGTAAAAGCACCGAGTCTGGAGAGTTAAATCTTTGATGATCACCTTCAAAGTGAGAGAGTTGTGGATGTCTTCATTCCCACTGGTGTAGCCTGTTCCATGAGCGGAACTTGATGTCAATATGCTCCATATACTCTAGATCATCACGAAAGAATGTTTGATGAAAGGCATTGATCGGTTTATAAATATGCAACATTTGTTAATACTGAAGGAAGGCATTTGGGGCTAGACTGGCGAGGGACAGAGCAATAATGAGAAAATAGTTTTTTTCTAAGTTAATGGTGAGGCATGTAGTTTGATGAGGTTGGTCACAACGTATCATATGTCGTATAATGCACATGATACTAGCCTATGATGCTATCTTCAGAGTGCATAGTATCATATCTTGGTATCATAATGATCTTATTTTTAAACATGCACCGAACAAAGTAGTACATCATCATTTAAAATGATCCGCCGCAGCAAAAATGTCTTGTTGGTTTGGATGATACTACCTATGATACTCCTATTGTGACCCGCCTGAAGTCGTGTACTCCCTTCTTAGATGGAAATATAAATCGGGCACAAGAATTTAGGTCATTAATTTAATTGACGAAACTTGTATGCCACAAAGAACATGTGTAGAAATATCATTCGATAATGAGTCTAGATATATAATTTTTATAACATACACAATACATGTTTTGCTACTCAAATCAAGGACTTAGAAACCCATGCCCGACTTACATTCCCATCCGAAGAGAGTAAAATGTTTTTTAAA
This sequence comes from Triticum urartu, assembly GCF_056163025.1. Taxonomy (NCBI): domain Eukaryota; kingdom Viridiplantae; phylum Streptophyta; class Magnoliopsida; order Poales; family Poaceae; genus Triticum; species Triticum urartu. Next base: position 489,760,829 of record NC_141877.1, read on the forward strand.
TGCATGGCCATGGCACCGGAAGATGTTTTTTATGGAACAAAGTAAAGAGTTATGGGTGGTGATGGTAGATAGGTTGGCACACGGTAGAAGGGACACCGATCAAATGCTGGGGTGACGGCGTGGGTTGATGCATGAGACGAGGGAGCCGTCACCGTTCACATGCTACGGTGACGGCATGTACTTGCTAGGATTGGTCGAGATAATGTTAAAGGCCGCAGTCTGGATAGGGTCCGGCCCTCAACGGGTTGTAAACCTTTGTGAATTGGATCGTGCTGATCGAGATTTAGTTAATGGAACAATGGCCGCAGCACACCTATAATAATAATAATCAGGGGATCGATTAATTGGCCGGCCCTAACTAGCTGGAGATTTTGATTCTCGCTCGGTCGCTCCTCACATGCCACACCACGTGCTACTAACCAGGCCGCTTTAAGGAGCTCCAAGCCGCTCCATACATACATGGACGGAGTTGGCGTATATATAGACCGGCCGGGCAAAAGACGATGCAGCTCCGTCCCTTCTGTCCCCGCCCATCCGGTGATCCACACATAAACACGCACGCACTGATCACGCGCCACGCTCGCAGACGCAGCGATGAAGAGCAACAGGGCAGCCCTGCTCTCGGCCGCGCTGCTCTCGCTTCTGCTGATCTCTTCCGCCGCCGGCGCTGCGGCTGCCGGCAAAGGTGCGCCAGTCCACAACACTCTGAAAGACCATGACATGATTGGCCTCTCCTCTACATGTACGTACTACTACCATCCTGTGTGCCGTATACATCTCGCGCTTATCTGCTATGTATACTGGACGTGTTGCCAAATCGTAGTCGATCGGTTAACTTGCTTATTTGGTTATGTCATGCATGCAGCTGAGGATGTTGGCCATGGCGGCTTCGCCCAATCGGAAGGGGTCGCCACCGCGATCGGACCAACGTCGTTTCCTCCTTTCAATCCAGCTTCTTCCAAGGCGGCGCGCGGCGCCAGCAAGCTTCATTGAACTTCACTCTTTGTGTAAGGGACAACGATGTCGATATGCATGTGAACATGCGTGTACTTGGACTTTAACCATGGAATAAAGCTGTACTTACCACGTGGCACACGTGGTAAATAACTCTCTCTTTTTAAGACACACGCGTGGTAAACAACTCAAACTTGGCAAAAGCAAAAAGAAAGAAATATCTGTACTTAAAAAAACACCTAGCTTGCCACCGATGCCGCCTACTAGTAATTGCCGAGTGCTCATGTGCTTCCCAACCAAAAAAAAAGATGAGCATATGCTTATGTGATTGTCCGATTTATTGTTGAGCATTGAGTTTGTGCTTTCCAACAAAAAATTCGCATGCAATATAATTGCCACGCGTCTAAATCGACCAAGTTATCTAGCCAAGACAACATGTTATCATCACTATTCCTAAAATGAACATGTTTTCTTTTTTGAGCTAAAGTTAGCATGCTTAACTACGCTAAGAAGAGATGCGAAGGTAGGAGGCCCGCTGCTTCTTCTCAACATTAGGCTATACCTTTTGAGATACAGACCCCCCAAAACTAGGTTTCGATGTGACTGAAACCTACCAAGTGAAAATGATTCAAACGAAGCCCACTCATCGCAGAAGGGCCATCGTAAAGTGTGCAAATAACAGAGGTCATGCGTGACTCACATTCTGCTACCATTCCTCGCTGCCTGCCGGAACATCTCGCGGGCCTCCAAGGCAAATCTGTAGAAGGATACATACGACATACTCGTACTCCACACTAAGACAACCAAGTTTCCAACAGATGAAGCTTTGAACACCGCATGAGTCACCCCTGCCAAAGAAGGTAACACCCGTGATGCCACTCAGAGAGAGAGGGAAATATTTTCCCCTAGGGTTTCCTAGGGTCTCCCTTGTCCTCCGACGGCGCAGCCGCTGGAGTCCACGTATCTTCACCACCGATCTGCCTGAGTCTTGCGAGAGCTACGAACCAACAGCAGTGCGTCTCTGGGCGGGTGCTGTATGGGGGATCCTGGAGGTTTGGTGACTGGAACGGGATTGAAGGAAGTAATGGAGGGGGTGCAAACGGGGAAAGAGATCTGGGAGGATGCGAGATCGGGGGTCGGGCATCCATCCCACCGATCGAAGATAACGCTGCGGGGACGCATCAAACCACAGTGGATGCAGACATGGAGGAAGAATATGGTGTATGAATTTTCACGGGAAAGAAGGAAAAGGCTTGGATCTGTCTCGTGATTTGGAGGACTTGATCAAGGAGGTGCGGTGGTTGGCCCTGTTTAGGGTTCATACTATTAGACCTTTTAGCCATGCCGCCCTGTTAAATTCCATGAGGAATGCCTGGGCTTGTGCGCAGGGGGTAACTTTCAACATTAAGGGGCCAAATCTGTTCCTGGCGCAGTGCCACTGCTTAGGGGATTGGAAGAGTGTCGGGGGTTGGGTGCGACATATGCCAATGGATGACTTATCATGGTGGGGGCGAGTAGAACGTCGCCGGTGCCTGGAAACAGGATGAGGCGTAGACACGAACGTCGGCGGACTTTACCCAGGTTCGGGGCTCTCCTAGGAGATAACACCCCTAGTCCTGCTCTGCGGGGTCTCCACATGATCACTAAGGCAAAAGTGAGTACAATGGTGCTCCTCGAGCTGTATCTGTGGACAGGAGGAGACTAGGCCAGCTCTCCCCCTTCTCTAAAGTCTGATCTAGTTCTAATGGATCGGAACCCTTTGCATGGGTGCCCTGGGGGTTTATATAGGCCTACCCCTAGGGGTACAATGGTAAACCGACTGGGTGCAGGGCCCAGCCGTCAGTCTCTTCGCCTGCCGGCCTCTATGCCGACTGCCGGGGCCTGCCGGCTGGTGGGCCCCATCGACTGGTCTGGTACGGAGCCGACAGGCCGTACCCGCCGCTTGCGGGTCTTGCCGGCTGCCGATTACTGTAGCCGTGCCTCTAATGACGCAGGCTTGGTCATGGGGTCGTGGCTACAACCCTGCTACCTAGCGGGCGATTACTGTAGCCACTCCCCGTCTCGTCTGGTTAATGGCACGTGGGACCCGTGGGAGGGGCAGGCCGACTTCCGGGGGCTGGCTCCCTTCGGGTCCGACTGGTGGCGCTCTTGCCGTCTTCTGGACTCTCGCTGACCGGTAGGGCCCAACATCCGTGGACCGTACCGACAGGCCATCGTGGGTGCAGGACTCCGCCCACTGTTACTGATGTCAGGGATGGCACGGCAACAGTGCCTCGCCGGACGGAGATCTCCACTGGTACGGCGCACTGTGGCCTAGTCATCCCATGAAAAGGGGAGGGAGTGGGCTTTACTGTTGTCACTCCCGTCCCATCCCCCCTTATGAGGGCATGGGCTTTGTTGGTGTCGTGGGCCGACTCCCCGTGGCCGGCTTCTCTGGGAGCCGCCAGGCGGGAGTCGGCCCGTCTTGATCTCGCTTCCAGGACTCGGCCGCATGCGGGCAGTCGGCTGCTTCTTTAGCCGGCCTCTGGAAGGCGGCTCTCCATCCTGGTGTCCTGAGGGGCGCAGTCAGCCCCGATGGCTTGAAAGGTTCTGGGCCTCGGGTTAGCCTACCCGTGGCCCGTTACTCCGACAGTAGTCCCCGAAGCTGGTGAGGCGCCGCGGACGATCAGCCGAGGAGCCTCAGCAGTTTCTTTCTTCGAGTGCTTGAGGTGAGACCTCGATTAACTTCTGCCGGGCCAACTGGTAGGAGTCAGAGTCGTCTGACTTTGACTTGTCCAAAAATGCTTTCGAATCCCCCAGCGGGAACTCAGTAGCGTGTGAGCTAAGCTTCCTGACCGCCACCCACTCCGTGCCCGCCATGTGGCAACCAATGGCTGGGCCAGCCCGCCTATCCATCCGCGAGATGGGACATGTATGCAGGCTGGGCCCGCCACTACCACGCCTCGGCACGCGAGCAGATCTGCTGCGGCCGTGGGGGTGGTTGAGGTTCCCACGTAATTACCGCGCGCAGTAACTTTGCGCGACAAACGTGGGGGGCGTGGAGTAGTGGGCGCAGTAAATCCCACTACTGCCCCCTCCCACCTCCCCACTTCTTCTTCTTCTTCTTCTTCTCTCTCTCCCCGCTGCTCCTCAAGCTACGTCGAGCGCTGGGCTATAAGTAGGGGGGAGGAGGGGAGACGGCGGAGCACGCGCGTCCCACCTCCCCACTTCTTCTTCTTCTTCTTCTTCTTCTTCTTCTTCTTCTCTCTCTCCCCGCCGCTCCTCAAGCTACGTCGAGCGCTGTGGCAGTCTGCTCACGATGAGCTCTTCCTCCGCCGTCACACCCCCTACGACGCATTCCGGCACCTAGGATGGTTCGGAGGTCCACGACGACCACGTCGATTTCCTCCGCAAGACGCGTCGGTTGCCCGGTGAGGACCTCGTTCGGGTTCGTCTCGCGCCGAGGGAGGAAATCTCACCGACGCCGCAGGAGGACGAGCGGGTCGTCTTCTGCTCACACTAGCTGCGCGGCCTGGGCCTGCCGGCGAGCAACTTCTTCCGCTCCTTCCTTGAGTTCTACGGACTCCAGCCGCACCACCTCACCCCCAACACAGTGGTGCTGCTGTCCGCCTTCGTCACCCTGTACGAGGGATTCATCGGCGTTCTCCCCACCCTGGAGCTCTAGGGGGAGTTCTTCTACTCCAAGCTCGATACCCAAGCCGCGAGCGTGCCGGCTCAGTGCGGCGCGTTCATCGCCGTGCGGAGGTCGGGGGCCGACAACCCGTTTCCCTCCATCAAGCTGATCAAGTCGGTGAAGATGTGGCAGCGGTCGTACTTCTACGTGAAGAACGTCTCCGCAGAGGGCGACTGGATCAACCTGCCGGCCTTCATAGCCGGCCCGCCGGCTGGGAGGCAACCCAACTGGTCGCACCGGTGCCATTGTGCGGCTTCAAGTACTGGCATAGTCGGAGGGCCTGACCGGGCCGGACTTGCTGGCCGCCTTCGTGGCGCGCCGAGTGCTCCCTCTTCAAAGTCGCCCCCACATGATCTGCCAGATGAGTGGGCACCGGGACCCGAGTCGGATGTGCACCAAGGAGATGCCTCACGAGGAGGTGGCCTACATGGTGAATTATCTGGCGAGCTGCGACCTTAGAGAAGAGTGGCAGTTCGGCAAGGAGCCGTATTCACGTGCCGCCCCTCCGCCTCTGGTGCGTCGTTTTCTTTTTCTCTTTCTCTATGACTTCTTCGTTGCCGAGTCCGTTTTGTCCGATCTCACCAGCCGGCTTTGGTCAGAACCCCCTCCTCCAGCCAGCAGCCGGCACCGCGGGGCCGGACCGTGAATTCCTCCCCGACCGGGCGAAGAGTGATGTTGAAGACCCCGATCTGGGGGCGGCGGCCCTGGAGGACGACGCCGAGGGAGGAGGCGGCGCAGCGGGCGGCCCGAGACTTGGGGCCATTCTCGAGGACTGGCCCGATGATGACGAGGAGGTCGTCCCACGCCACCAGCCAGGAGCCGGCCAGTCGGGCGCGGGCTCGTCAGCTTCGCCGGATGCACAAGGCGGCGGCAAGAAGCGCAGGGCCGGGGCGAGTCTGTTTGGAAGCCGGCCGAAGAAGCCCAAGGGCTCAGCCGCGGCGACCAAGCGGGGTGAGGCGGTCGCAAAGGCCAACCGCTTCTGCAAGGTGGTGAAGACGCCGCAGCTTATTTCAGCGTAAGCACCACCTCCCTTCGTACCTTCGTATTTCTTTATTGAGTCTGTCTAAAATTTCTTTACTTTGTTTTCCGGCTTTAGGGCCCCTCTCTCTTGAGAAGTCGGCCGCTGGCTCCGTCGTGAAGTCGGCGGAGACCTCCTCCACCACCCGGCGGGTTGACCGCGCCACCGATCTTCGGGAGGCGACGGAGCGGAACGCGCAGGAGGCGCGTGAGGAGCGGGAAGCCGCCCGTCTGAAGAAGGCGAAAGCCGACAAGACGGAGGCCGCCGCCCTGAAGAAGCTGGCAGAGGCCGAGGCCGCCGATGCGGAGAAGAAGCGTGTAGAGGAAGCCGCACGCCGCCAGTCGGTGGTGTTTGTCGTCCCCTTGAACTCCGCACCGCCGCCACCGGAGTTCTCGGCACAGACTGGGGAAGCCGGCGACGAGAACCCGGTCATGGAGAGGGACGCTGACGTCACCGCTACGCCGGAGGTCATTGTGCTGCCACCGCCACCCTCTGGAGGCGCGCCAAGTGGACAACCGGCGGATCCGCTAGTGCCGCCAATCGGAGGTGCGGCGGCGACGGGCCTGGCCCTCGAGGTCAGTACACCGTCTCGCGAAGGCAGCCTCAGCGCCGCGTCCTCTGGATACCGGCGCTGTGAGCTCCTCGATCCCGGACATCGAGGTGTCGAGCGCCGCGCCCATCGGGTGGGTGCGGGGAGGCGGGACGTGCCCGTTGAACCGAGCGCTCCTGGACGTCCAAGCCAAGCTCCGGGCCGAGGGCGACGCCATTAAGGAGTGCACCAAGGCATACCTGGCGTCACGAACGGTCATCCGGGTACGCATCCTTCCTTTTGCTTTGCTTCCTTGTTTTTTTTGTGGGGGCGCGCCAGCGCACCCACTGGGTGTAGTCCCCGAGTTTTGGGCCGGCTGCTGAGCAGGCGGCTCGGAACTCTAATCAGCGAGTTCCAAGTACCAACACTTTTTTTTTCTGAAATTCGATGCAGGATTACCACAATCTTCGCGTGACCTCCTTCAACAGCAACGTCGAGGAGCTGGCCAAACGGACCGCCGACTTGTCGGATAGCAGGGGTAAGTCTTCTTCTTTTCCTGCGGGGGCGCGCTGGCGCAACCACGGGTTGTAGTCCCCGAGATCCGGGCCGACTGCTGAGCAGTCGGGCCAGATCTCCCCGACGACCTTCTTTTTTGCTGACGACCGACATCCCTCCCCCTCCTTTTTCAGAGGCCAACGCCGCCCTTCAGCAGCAGCTGGGCGAAGCCAAAACTGCGCTGCGTGTCCGGGAGGAGGAGTACGGCCGGCTGACGGAGCAGCGCAACCGGCTGGCTACGCAGCTGGCGGAGCAGAAGGAGCTGCTTCAGAGGGCCCAGAGGGAGGCGGAGGACAAGGAGGCCGCCCTTCTCGCCAAATTTGCGTCCGAGCGCTCCTCCTGGATTGACAAAGAGGCGACGCTGGTCTCCAGCTTCCAAGCAATCGAAGATCTCGTCGACGGTGAGCTTCCCCTCGTTTTCTTTTCTGGGCTGTCGACTGCTAATCGAGTCGGCCTTAAAATTTTTAACCTTGTTTCTTCGGTCTTCTTCCTTAGCAGACTTCTTCCCCGGCCATTCGTACGCTGCCAATCAAGCCATCGAGGCTGATCATGAAGCACGGAGGGTGGACGGCGCACAGATCGCCGCCAACACCCCCCGAACTCTTGGCGAGCAGGTCCTCAGCATCGAGGCCCACTTTCGGCCAGCCCACCGGATGCTGCGCCGGCTTCAACATGTCGGCTCCTAGGCGATTGCCGCCCTGTGGCCGGACATGCAGGCGCCACGCACCCCCAGTCGGACTGCCGACTGGTTGGAGGTAGCAGCCGGCCGTCTTGAGGCCTAGAAGGGTTCTGCAGCTCGGGCTGGAGCCCGTCGGGCCTTGGAATTCGCCAAGGTATGGTATCCTGGGCTGAGTTTAGCCCAGTTAGCCACGTTTCGGCTAGAAGCTCAGGCGGAGCTGGCCACGATGGAGGACGATCTCGTCAGGCGTGCTGCATCGATCGCTGAGTACACCGACACCAGTGTCTTCGTCCCAGAGTGGGCTGAGAACGGCGAGGAGGCGCCACCGGAGTGGTTCGAGCTGAACCTGGACGACGGCGAGGACTCGGCGGAGGTGATCGACTCCAGTGGCGAAGAGGAAGGCGAGGAGGAGGAAGGAGACGAGGAGGAGGCGCCAGAGGTCGAGGCAGACGACTAGCCCCAGCCCGACCGCACCTCTAGCAACGAGCCACGCTCAACTGAGCCAGCTGTCGCCAGGGGTGATCAGGCGGAGACCAACCAGCCGACTGCCCCGCCAACTGGCACCGCCGACCCCTCTGGTCCTCCGAGTCCGTCCGCGGCTTCCTAGGCTGCCACTTTATCTTTGTTTTACCTGCTTAGTAGTCTCAATGAACTTGTTATTTTGCACAATTCCACCCACTGGGTGTGGGTGTATCCTGAACTCCTATTTGATGATTCGGCCAAGGGCCTTTCTATGTAAATATTTATCCGCGTTCTATCTCTTCTTGCTTATTGCTCTTTGGCTTTTTCCTTTGCTGCCTTCCCTTGGTTGCCGTTTGGCTAGTTGGGTAGCCGCTCTGCGGACTGCCGCTAGATCAAATACTTGGGTTCTTTGGGAGGCAAGTACTTAGCCATTTAGAGTTTTTAGCAAGTTAATTTAGAAAACGGCGAGCCGGCTGCTCAAGAGTTGGTTGCAAAAGGCTGGAAACCGGCTTAAGCTATGTGCATGCTTTGAGTCCTTAGCCATTTTTTTATGGACACCCATTCTACCTTACTCCTGCTTGCCGGTCAGTCGCTCTGCGATCTGCGGCTTCTAACAGGAGACGGCTTGAGTGCCACACACTACTTGTCGGGCTGCAGGAAGTCATTTCATAGCTCAAGACGGCAAGTCCCCGGGCCGACTAGTCGAACCCGATGCCAAGCGGTAAACAATAGCATACTCATAGGCATAACTCTTTATCATATAGATAAAAGAAGGCAGTCCCCGAGATCTTCTCGAGGGGCGCGAAGTCTTCGTACTTTAATACAAAAGGTAGCGTGATACATACTGCATTAACTGTAAAATCTTTGGAGGAGATTTGCATTCCATGGCCGCTCCGTCTCTTTGCCGGAGTCGTCCCTTTTGCGCGCTCGGGGCTTCTGAGCGTCAATCAGGTAGTAGGAGTCATTGCCCAACACCTTGCTGATGATGAAGGGGCCTTCCCAAGGTGCTGAGAGCTTGTGCTGGCCAGCTGTTCGCTGAATCAGCCGAAGCACAAGGTCTCCTTCTTGGAAAGATCGCGGCTTGACCTTCCGATTGTAGTATCGGCGTAGGCTCTGCTGGTAGATGCTGGACCGGCTGAGTGCCAACAGCCGGCCCTCTTCCAGCAGATCGACGCCGTCTTGACGTGCTTCCTCTGCTTCCTCCTCGGTGTACATGGTGACTCGAGGGGAGTCGAACTCTATGTCCGTTGGGATGACGGCTTCGGCACCGTAGACGAGGAAGAAGGGCGTGAAGCCGGTTGACTTGTTTGGAGTCGTGCGCAGGCTCTAGAGGACGGCTGGCAACTCATCAAGTCAGTAGCCTGCCGAGCGCTCTAGAGGCTCGACCAGCCGGGGCTTTATGCCAGACAGGATTAGGCCATTTGATCGCTCTACTTGGCCGTTGGACTGCGGATGGGCAACAGACGCTAAGTCCAGTCGGATGCCCTGCGTCGCGCAGAAATGGGCCAAGGCACCCTTGGCAAAGTTTGTGTCGTTGTCGGTGATGATGCTGTGCGGTATGCCATACCGAATTGTGATGTCGGAGATGAAGGTCACAGAAGTCGGACCATTCAAACTCTTGATTGGCTATGCTTCTATCCACTTGGTGAACTTGTCCACTGCAACAAGTAAATGAGTCAAACCACCTCGCGCCGTCTTGAATGGTCCGACCATGTCCAGGCCCCAAACAGCCAAGGGCCAGGCAATAGGAATAGTTTTGAGTGCCGAAGCCGGCTGATGAGGCTTAGAGCAGAACTTCTGGCACCCCTTGCATTTTTGGACTAGAGACTTGGCGTCTTCAAGAACAGTCGGCCAAAAGAAACCATGGCGGAAAGCTTTGGCGACGAGTGCTCTTGAAGCCGCGTGATGGCCACATTCGCCTTGATGGATGCCTTTGAGGATTGCCTGGCCTTGCTCTGGCTCCACACACCGCTGGTGAATACCAGTGACGCTGCACCTTACGAGCTCTCTATTGATGATGGCGTACGCTGCCGCCCGGCGTTGTACTTGCCGAGCCGAGATCTCATCGGCTGGCAGCTCTTTGTTCACCATGAATTTGAGGATGGGCTGGGCCCATGAAGGTGCTGCAATTTCTGCAACCGCCAAGACTGCGACTTGGACGAGGGTGGCTAGGCCGGGAGGTGGTGGGTTGGAGTCGGCAACCGCTTGCTGTGTCGATGAAGTCCCCGGGCAGAATGGCGCAGTCCCTGGGCCGGGCTCCGAAGTCTCTGGGCCGGGCTCCGCAGTCCCCGGGCCGGGTGCGACTGCCAGGATCCCCGGGCCGCCTGCCGGAATACTCACGTCGTCTACGGGGGCTCTTGAGTCGGATCCGACTACTTCAAGAGGAGCCGGCACAAAGATGGAGTCTGACTCCGGTGATGGTTTGACTGACGGCTTGAGGAGGCGCTGGAGGGCGACGCCGGACGGTATCGCCTGACGGGTGGAGCCGATTCGCGCCAGGGCGTCTGCTTGGTCGTTGTCGTTTCTTGGTACATGGAGAAACTCGCATCCCTCGAAATACCCACTGAATTACTGTACGAGGAAGCGGTAGCTTTCCATGTTTGCATCCTTGGCGTCCCAATCGCCCGACGACTGCTGGACCACCAAGTCGGAGTCACCATAACACAGGATCCGACGAATGCCAAGCTCTTTGGCTAGCCGGAACCCGTGAATGAGTGCCTCGTACTCGGCGACGTTGTTGGAGGCGGCAAAATGGATTTGCAGCACATACTTGAGCTTGTCGCCCTTGGGAGAGGTGAGGACGATGCCGGCTCCCAAGCCGGTGCGCATCTTGGAGCCGTCGAAGTGCATTCGCCAATGGGTGGAGTCGGGCGCTGGTGGTAGATACTGGGTTTCGGCCCAGTCGACGAGGAAGTCGGCCAGCGCTTGTGACTTGATGGCAATGCGAGGTTGGTAGTAGATGGTGTAGGGGGCCAAATCTATGGCCCACTTGGCCACTCGTCCCGAAGCGTCTCGGCTGCCGATGATCTCGCCTAGAGGAGCCGTGCAGACCATAGTGATTGGGTGTTCTTGGAAGTAAGGCTTCAATTTCTTGGCGGCAAAATACACACCATAGCACATCTTTTGGTAGTGGGGGTAGTTTTTTTGGAGGTCGACAGTACTTCACTCAAATAATATACCGGTCTCTCAACCGGTAGTGCTTTGCCTTCCTCCTTGCGTTCTACTACAATGACCGTGCTGACCACTCGGCTCGTGGCAGCGATGTAGAGGAGCATGGGCTCCTTAGGAGTCGGAGCCGCCATAACAGGTGGAGTCGCCAGCATCTTTTTTAGTTGGACAAATGCTTCGTCCGCCTTGTGGTTCCACTTGAAAAAAGTGGTCTTCTTTATGAGTTGGTTGTAACGCCCCGAGACCGATGTGCCATGTGTCCTCCAGTTATTCGCTATGGTTGCCTTGTCATTGCTTGCGTGTCATGCATTGCATATCATGTCATCATGTGCATTTCATTTGCATACGTGTTCGTCTCATGCATTCGAGCTTTTTCCGCGTTGTCCGTTTTGCATTCCGGCGCTTCGTTCTCCTCCGGTGGTCATTTCTACCTTCTTTTCATGTGTGGGGGTTAAACATTTCCGGATTGGACCGAGACTTGCCAAGTGGCCTTGGTTTACTACCGGTAGACCGCCTGTCAAGTTTCGTGCCATTTGGACTTCGTTTGATACTCCAACGGTTAACCGAGGGACCGAAAAGGCCTCGTGTGTGTTGCAGACCAACACCCTTCCAAAGTGGCCCAAAACACACTTAAACCTCCTCCATCATCTCGGTCGTTCGATCACGATCGCGTGGCCGAAAACCGCACCTCATTTGGACTCTCCTAGCTCCCTCTACCTATAAATATGTGCACCCCGTTCATTTTCGCGGACGAAACCCTAGTCTCCTTCCTCCTCCAGCCGCCGGACGTGTCCGACCGGGCCGGACACGTCTGCCCCGCTTCCCTCCGCCATTCCTCGCCCGCCACGTGGCACCCCGGCGTCGCGCCACTGCCGTGGCCAACGGAAGCCCGCGACCGGCCCTCCTCCGCGCCGACCGGGCCCAAGCTCCGCGCCTCCAGCCCGCGCGACTCCGCGCCGCCCGCCAAGGCAACCCGCCGCCGCCGCCATATGCGCCACCGCTGCCGCCAGGTGCTCGCCGGCCACCGCGGCACCTGCCGGAGCTCCGCCCCGCGCCGCAGCCGGCCATCGCCGCCGCCTTCGCGCACGCCTCCCGCGGCCGCCGCCCTGCTCGCCGGACCTCGCCGCGCCCCGATCCGGTCGTCGGCCGCCGGATCCGGCCACCCCATCCTCCCGCCGGCGGCTGCTTCTTCTTCCCCGACAAATCCGGCCGGTTATAGTGTCTCCGTCCGTGCCTCGGTTCGCGCGCCGGATGAACCCTAGATCTGGAGGTCCCCGAGTTTTCCACGTTTCATATGGCCATGTTCATCGTGCCGTAACTCCGCATCCGTAGCTCCGTTCATATAGCATATCAAAATGTTCGTCTCAAAGAGTACATCATTTCATCTCATTGCATCATTTTCATTTGAGTTCATCTTGATGTCCGAAATGCTGTTAGAAGAGTGCTACTTGAGTTATTTGTCAGATCTGCTGCTCCATTTAGATATTTGTCATTTTGGCCATAATTATTGTGTGCATGATATGCCCATGAGCTCTACATATGTTTTGTTAAGGGTTTTGCCATCTTTCCAGAGGTGCAACCCATGTATTTTTGTGATGTGTGTGGTGTCTAGCACAAGCTTGCAAAGTGAGGCACTTGGTAATGCTGATTTCAGGGACTTAGCATTTCCACTAAGTCCTTGAGCTGTTTATCTCATTATGCCATATGTTCATGTTGTTTCCTAATGATCCGTGCCTCTTTTGAGGATGATCAGTAAGGTTGTTTTTTTAATCTTGTAGTGCTCTATCCATCCATATCTTTGTTTGCAATTATGGAGCACCCTATTTTGAGTCAATCGAGCTCTACTTTTGCTACTTCGTGAATCTAGGCAGATTGTCTACTTGGTAGCGATTTTGCCCAGGATGTTGTAGTTGATCCGTGCATGCTATGCTATTGTTCTTGCCATGTCTAGCTTGTATTTTGTGTATTCTTGATGGGTGTATGCTTATCTTGTCATGACTTGCTCCGTAGTGAGTGCATCGAGCTCGTAAACATGCCTACTTGATATCTGTTTCAGCATGCTCCAGTTTTCACTAAGTCTGAGAACTGATTATGTTTTTGCCATGTTCACATGCTTGCAATTGTATTTTCTGATCCCTTTTGGCTCAAGGTCACTAAGGGACTTTTGTTAAGCTCTTTGAGTAGCTCCATGCCATGCTTTACTTTGCCATGTTCAGGTCCTTTAGCATATAGTTTTCATGCTTCGAAGAGTGCTATCTGATCTGAAATTCCAGACAAGTGTTAATTTCACTAAGTCTGAGATCTGTTTACCATATGCATTTTTGCCATGCTTGTTTGAACCTGTTAATGTATGAATTGGCCGTAGCTCAGTGCTAGACTTTTGTTAAGCATCATAAATGCATCCCTGCCATGTATTTTGTTGCCATGTTTGAGTGCTGTAGTATGTTCATCTCGTTGCATTTAGATGGCTACTTGTTGTATATCGCAGACCGGTGCCATATTTGAATTGCTTGCCATTTCCAAACCGTAACTCCGATTTTAATAAACTTTATATGTAATTGGGGTAGAAAAATGCCTAGTTTAACATGGTGGCTTCATTTTTCATGCTTAACAACTCTAAAATTATGTTTAGGGCAGAACAGTACCAAACCTAATATATGCATATGAGGAGTTTCCGGACTTGTTTTGTTGTTCCGGCCTCATTTAAACTTGCCTAGATTAGATAGTTTCATCTTGTGATACCTCTTGCCATGCTAACAACATTTAATCTTGTTGGGTACATAAACGAGATCGAACTAAATAAGTCATGTGGTGTTTCGTCAATATGTCCGTTGCATATTGAGCTCCACTTAATTTGTAGTATTGCTTGTGCTTTTTGCCATGTCATTTATCATTAAACCGGACATGCATCATACTTGGTTGTGCATCATGCCATGTCTATGTGGTGGTTGTTTACTATGATTGTTTGCTTCTTTCCGGTGTTGCTTCTTCAGGTTGATTCCGGTAACGTCGTGTTGTGAGGATCCGTTCATCTACGGCTGTTTGTCTTCCTCATGGACTCATTCTTCTTCCTTGCGGGATTTCAGGAAAGATGACCATACCCTCGAAATCACTTCTATCTTTGCTTGCTAGATGCTCGCTCTTTTGCTATGCCTATGCCGCGATACCTACCACTTGCTTATCATGCCACCCATATTGTTGAACCCAACCTCTAACCCACCTTGTCCTAGCAAACCGTTGATTGGCTATGTTACCGCTTTGCTCAGCCCCTCTTATAGCGTTGTTAGTTGCAGGTGAAGATTGAAGTTTGTTCCTTGTTGGAACATGGAGATGTTGTTCCTTGTTGGAACATGTTTTACTTGTTGTGATATCACAATATATCTTATCTAATTAATGCATCTATATACTTGGTAAAGGGTGGAAGGCTCGGCCTTATGCCTGGTGTTTGGTTCCACTCTTGCCGCCCTAGTTTCCGTCATATCGGTGTTATGTTCCCGGATTTTGCGTTCCTTACGCGGTTGGGTTATAATGGGAACCCCTTGACAATTCGCCTTGAATAAAACTCCTCCAGCAAGGCCCAACATTGGTTTTACCATTTGCCACCTAGCCTTTTCTTTCCCTTGAGTCGGCCGGCTCAAGGGTCATCTTATTTTAACCCCCCCGGGCCAGTGCTTCTCTAAGTGTTGGTCCAACTGAGCGATGTCCGAGGCTACCAGGGGCAACTCTGGTTTGGCTTACCCGACGTATTGCTCATCCGGTGTGCCCTGAGAACGAGATATGTGCAGCTCCTATCGGGATTTGTCGGCACATCTGGGTTGCTTTGCTGGTCTTGTTTTACCATTGTCGAGGATGTCTTGTAGAACCGGGATACCGAGTCTGATAGGATTGTCTCGGGAGGAGGTCTATTCCTTCGTTGACCGTGAGAGCTTGTGATGGGCTAAGTTGGGACACCCCTGCAGGGATTTGAACTTTCGAAAGCTATGCCCGCGGTTATGGGCAGATGGGAATTTGTTAATGTCCGGTTGTAGAAAACCTGAAGTTGACCTTAATTAAAATACATCAACCGTGTGTGTAACCGTGATGGTCTCTTTCCGGCGGAGTCCAGGAAGTGAACACGGTGTTGGAGTTATGCTTGACGTAGGTTGTTTTAGGATCACTTCTTGATCATACTTTTATCGACCGTGCTTTGCCTTCTCTTCTCGCTCTCATTTGCGTATGTTAGCCCATACATGCTAGTCACTTGCTGCAGCTCCACCTCATACCTTTACCTTACCCATAAGCTTAAATAGTCTTGATCGCGAGGGTGCGAGATTGCTGAGTCCCCGTGGCTCACAGATACTTCCAAAACCAGCTTGCAGGTGCCGATGAGACCGTGAAGTTGACGCAACCAAGCTCAGGAGGAGCTCGATGAAGATCTTGTCCTTTGTGGTGTTTCGTTCTAGTTGATCAGTAGTGGAGCCCAGTTGGGGTCGATCGGGGACCTTTGTCGCATTTGGGGTTCTTCTTTTATTTTGGTTCCGTAGTCGGACCTTGATTGTATTTGGATGATGTAATGCTTTATTCATGTAATTGTGTGAAGTGGCGATTCTAAGCCAACTATGTATCTTTTCCCCTATTGTATTACATGGGTTGTTTGCGAAGATTACCTCACTTGCGACATTGCTTTCAATGCGGTTATGCCTCTAAGTTGTGCTTCGACACGTGGGAGATATAGCCGCATCGAGGGCGTTACATTGGTACAGGGGAAGGGCCTTCTCGCCTAGCCGACTAATGAATTGGCTGACGGACGCCAAACAGCCGGTGAATTTTTGTACGTCCAGTAATCGGCTGGGTACCTCCATCCTTTCAATTGCCTTGATCCTCACAGGGTTGCATTCTATGCCGCGTTCGGAGACCAGGAAACCAAGGAGCTGGCCGGCTAGTACTCCGAAAACGCATTTCTCCGGGTTGAGCTTGATCTGAAATCGGCGCAAGTTGTCGAAGGTCTCCTTGAGGTCTTCCAGCAGTGTTCCACGCTTCTCCGTCTTTACCACCACATCATCCACGTAGATGTGAGCATTTCTGCCGAGCTGCTTGAGGAGACACTCCTGCATGCATCGTTGGAAGGTGGCGCCGGCGTTCCTCAAGCCGAACGCCATGTTTAGGTAGCAGAAAGCTCCAAACGGCGTGATGAAGGCAGGCTTCAGCCTGTCGACTGGGTTTAACTTGATCTGGTGATACCCTGAATATGCATCCAAGAAACTCAACAGCTCGCATCCGGCTGTGGAGTCTATCACTTGGTCGATCCTTGGCAAGGCGAACGGGTCCTTGGGGCATGCTTTGTTGAGGCTTGTGTAGTCAATACACATTCGCCACTGCTTGTTCTTCTTCAGTACCAAGACCGGGTTGGCCAGCCATTCTGGGAAGAATACTTCCATGATGAAGCCGGCTGCAAGCAGCTGGGCTATCTCTTCTCCAACAACTCTCCTCTTCTCTTCTGACAAGCGGCGTAAAGGCTATCTGACTGGTTTGGCATCAGATCGGACGTGTAATTTGTGCTCGGTGAATTCCGTCGGGACACCTGGCATGTCCTTGGGGGACCATGCGAAGATGTCTCGATTCTCACGGAGGAAATCGACGAGCTCGCCTTCCTATTTGCTCTCGAGGTGGGTGCCTACGACAGCGTACCTCTCTGGGTGCTCCGGGTCCAAATGTATCTTCTTTGTTTCCTTGGCCGGCTTGAACGAGCCCTCAGCTTCCGACTCTTTGGGATCAGGCGACATCTCTGGCTGCTTGCTTGCCATCGCCACAACTTAATCTAGCAGCCGCTTCTCAGCTGCGATCACGAGGGACTCGGCCAGCCGACTGCTCTCTGATGCGCAGGTGGACGACTTCTTGTAGTCGCCAGTTATGGTCATAATCCCTTTGGAACTCGGCATCTTCATCTTGAGGTAGGCATAGTGGGGGACGGCCATGAACTTGGCCAGGGCTGGCCGGCCAAGCAGTGCATGGTATGGGCTCTCTAGGTCTACCACCTCGAACCATATTGACTCACGGAGGAAATGATCTTTGTCTCCGAAGAGGACGTCGATCAAGATCTTGCCGATTGGCGAGCAGGAAAGGCCAGGGACTATGCCGTGGAACACCATCCGGCTAGACTGCAGTTGCCTCTGCCTGATTCCCAACTTCTCCATGGTGTCTTTGTACAAGATGTTGATGATGCTGCCGCCGTCTATCAGGACTCTGGAAAAACGAGAAGCTCGCTTGTCCGTGGCAAAGGTGGCGTCCAAAACTAAAGCATAGGAGCCGGTTCTGGGCATTACTTCGGGGTGGTCAGCCCGACTCCAGCTGATGGGCTTCTCAGACCAGTGCATGAACTCCGGTGTGTCTGAAGCTACTGCATTCACCTCCTGCTACTGCAGCCGTCTGCTGCATCGATCGTCGGCCACACTGGTGAACATGACGTATGCTCCCTGCTCCTCTGGGTACTCGTCTTGCACTGCGCCGACTGGTCTAACCGCCGGCTGCTTGGGCGGAGGGGGAGGCGGCTGCCAGCAGGTGTGGGAGGCAAAAGGCCGTCTCCCTTTGCGATCCTGGTGAGCCAGTGGCATTTCCGAGTGGTGTGATTGGACGGCTTCGCGCCATTGTGGAACTTGCAGGGTCCATCCAGAGTCTGCTCATATGAGAAAGCCGGCTGCCAGTTGGACTTGCCGCCCTTCTGACGTTTGAGCGGAGGTTGCCCTTCCAGCTGTTGGTCTTCAACTGTTGCCACCTGCCGACTGGTGGAAGTCGGCGGGGGGCTTTACGCTTGTGGTTGTTCTGCTGTTGACGCCGACTAGTGTCTCCGGCTGGGGTTCGGGGGGCCTGAGGAGCCACTTTGCCGGTTGCGCTGACTTGAATCTCCGTCTTCATGGAGGAATCGGCCATGGCGTATTTGTTTGCTATGATCAGCAGCTCGTCGAGGGTTTCCGGCTCATCGCAGAGAAGCCTGTGCTTGAGGAGGGTGCCCTCTCGGCATCCTGCAGTGAAGTACTCAATAGCCTGTACCTCGTGCACGCCCTCGCAAGAGTTGCGGAGCTCGGCCCAGCGCGTGAGGTAGTTGCGAGTTGACTCGCTGGGGCCTTGCACGCACAAGGAGAGCTGGCGGGGTTTGGGAGGTCGCCTGTACATGCTGGTGAAGTTGCGGACGAAGGCATCGGTGAAGTCGACCCACTGTTGATGTTGCGGGGCCTTAAGCTGTTCAGCCACGTCCGGACCGTGCCCTGGAGCATGAGTGGGACGTACTTCACAGCAACACGCTTGTTGCCGTTTGCTATGCTGATGGCCGTGGAGTAGTCGACCAGCCAGTCCTCCGGCTTCACGGAGCCGGTGTACTTGGGTGTGTCTCTGGGGAGCGTGAACCCTTTGGGGAAGGGCTCATCTCGGATGCGGGGGCCAAAACACGGCGGACCCAACTCATCTTCTTCCTCAAGTGCCAGGGATCGGTGGAGACGGTCGATCCGATGGCGGGCGTCGTTCTCAGCGACTCCCTCTCGGCGGTCAAGGCGGTCGCCGAGCGTCGGGTGATCAACAGGCGGCGGGGAGACTCGCCTTTCCCTCCGAGGGGGAGGAGGCGGACAGTCGTCCCGTCGTTCCACTGTTCTTGGGCGGCCGTCTCGGTCGCGCTCTATGGTGATGCGAGTCCGACTGCGGCTGGCAGCCAGCTCCTTGTCTTTTCTCGGCGTCCGAGACTCCGCGCCTTGGTCTCGGTGCGGAAGCAGGTTGTCATTCCGTCGACGCGGCGCATCAGTGTGGCAGTCGGCCTTGTTCTGCTCAGCAGCCGTGTCAAGGAGTCGCTAGACGCGCTCCGTCATCAAGCGACGCTCTTCGCCCTCGAACTTGTCCAGCTCGTCCGCCACCGCCTGGGCGGCTCGAATATTCTCCACAGGTGTGGCATAGACAGGGCGATTCGCCCCGAACAGATCAGCGATAGCCGCACCGCGCTGCTGGACCGTGCCAAGGCGGCTAGGCCCAGCTGGAGCCAGCGTGCCGCCCACCGCGCGGTCCATCTCACGCTGGTAGGCTTCTGACAGGTGTCTCATGCTGGCCAACTTTTTGGCGCCTTCGACTAGCTGAAGGCGGCGTGCCTCCAGCGTCTCGGCGTCGGCATCTTCAGGGATGGGCGCTGCCAGGTCTTGCAGCGCCGCGTGGAGCAGGTCGTAATCACCCCCGCCAGAGTGCTCGCCACGATCGATGACAAGCACTTCCGTGACGGTGCTTTCGCCGCTCTCGGCATGAGGAAGCGGCTCGTCGTAGACCACCACGTTGGTGGGGAACGTGTCAAGCGACACGGTGTCGGAGTCGACCAACATCGGATCAGTGGAGCCTACGGACTCCAAGTCCCCAGCTGGCTTGCTGGCGACGTGAAGTTGATCGAGGAGGCCCGCGAGGAGGCTCTCGGGGCCGCCTGTGCCCGCGTTGGATGCGCGCTTGTCGGAGAGGCGGACCTCGCCTACAAGATCGGCGAGGCAACTGGCCGCGCAGGCGATTTCAGCGCCATGCAGCGCGTCGGCGTAGACTCCGTCTGGCGTGCCGGGCTGGCTGCGCTCGCCAGGGAGGAAAAGGGTTCCCGTCCAGAACAGGTCTCCGGACGACGGTGCACCAGGCCCCACGGTGGGCGCCAAATGTCGGGGGTTGGGTGCGACATATGCCAATGGATGGCTTATCATGGTGGGGGCGAGTAGAACGTCGTCGGTGCCTGGAAACGGGATGAGGCGTAGACACGAACGCCGACGGACTTTACCCAGGTTCGGTGCTCTCCTAGAAGATAAGACCCCTAGTCCTGCTTTGCGGGGTCTCCGCATGATCACTAAGGCAAAAGTGAGTACAATGGTGCTCCCCAAGCTGTATCTGTGGACATGAGGAGACTAGGCCAGCTCTCCCCCTTCTCTAAGGTCTGATCTAGTTCTAATGGATCGGAACCCTTTGCATGGGTGCCTTGGGGGTTTATATAGGCCTACCCCCAGGGGTACAATGGTAAACCGACTGGGCGCAGGGCCCAGCCGTCAGTCTCATCGCCTGCCGGCCTCTATGCCGACTGCCGGGGCCTGCCGACTGGTGGGCCCCGCCAACTAGTCTGGTACGGAGCCGACAGGCCGTACCCGCCGCTTGCAGGTCTTGCCGGCTGCCGATTACTGTAGCCATGCCTCTAATGACGTAGGCTTGGTCATGGGGTCGTGGCTACAGCCCTGCTACCTGGCGGGCGATTACTGTAGCCACTCCCCATCTCGTCTGGTTAATGGCGCGTGGGACCCATGGGAGGGGCAGGCCGACTTCCGGGGGCCGGCTCCCTTCGGGTCCGACTGGTGGCGCTCTTGCCGTCTTCTGGACTCACGCTGACCGGTAGGGCCCAACATCCGTGGACCATACCGACAGGCCGTCGTGGGTGCAGGACTCTGCCCACTTTTGCTGATGTCAGGGATGGCACGGCAACAGTGCCTCGCCGGATGGAGATCTCCACTGGTACGGCGCACTGTGGCCTAGCCATCCCATGAAAAGGGGAGGGAGTGGGCTTTACTGTTGTCACTCCCATCCCATCCCCCCTTATGAGGGCATGGTCTTTGTTGGTGTCGTGGGCCGACTCCTCGCGGCCGGCTTCTCTGGGAGCTGCCAGGCGGGAGTCGGCCCGTCTTGACCTCGCTTCCAGGACTCGGCCGCATGCGGGCAGTCGGCTGCTCCTTTAGCCGGCCTCTGGAAGGCGGCTCTCCATCCTGGTGTCCTGAGGGGCGCAGTTAGCCCCGATGTCTTGAAAGGTTCTGGGCCTCGGGTTAGCCTACCTGTGGCCCATTACTCCGACAAAGAGGGTGATGGAAGGCGGACCATGGCAGTTTAGAAGAGATCCTGTCGTGCTTATTGAGTATGATGGTTTCACGAACATCGCTGAGTATGCACTCGATATGTATCCTCTTTGGGCTAGAATTAAGGGACTGCCAGATGGTTTAACAAGAAAGAAAGAGCTAGCAGAGAAGGTGGCAAAGAAAGTTGGGGAGCCACCATTCACTGTCATGGTTAATGAAGGGAAGATAAACCCGTCGAGCTATCTACGGGTGAGGGTTTTTGTGAACGTTAATAAGCCCATTGTGAGATTCGTTCCAATTACTTTGAAAGGAAGTAAGAGGTATCCCGTCAGTTATGAGAAGCTTCCGGACTTCTGTTTCTTCTGTGGTTGCATGGGGCATGTTGTTGAGGAGTGTGGAGATGGAGTACATGATCCCAGTACTTGTGAATGGGGTGATTACTTGCACTGGAACAATGAACCGAATGGAGGAGGCAATGGTGGGGGAAGAGGGGGAGGTTGGATGGGTACAGGAAGGGGTGGTGGTGCTGCTGGTGGTCGGGGCCGCGCTGGTAGAGGGGACAGTGGTGGTGGTGGCGGTAGAGGAGGAGGATTCAATGGTGCAGTAGGCCGAGGAGGTGGAGCTAGAGGGGAATATGTTAACCTACCACAGGAACATGAGGTAAACTCTGGCGAGGAGGGGAAAAACGCCCGCAAGAGGTTGATCAATGTGGATGGCGCTATAAATGTCAGGGGGCAGCCAGTGCCTAATCTGCAAGGGAAAGCTTCAAGCACGGTTTTGTTGATCGAAAACAGGAACACAACAAGAAACTTGGAAGGAGTTGTGCAGGTGACTTCCACCCCGGGCAAGGTTCCTATTGTGAAAAGGAGACGGTGGGGAGAGAGTAATGAGGGAGAAGATGCAGACATGACTATTGAGGCGGCCTCCGAGTTGGAGGACCGCCGAGCCCAATGATTCTCCTAAGTTGGAACTGCCGGGGAGGGGGGAATACCCGGATAGTTCGTGAATTAGCGACGCTTTGTCAGTCGCATTCCCCCAATTTGGTCTTCTTGTGTGAAACGAGGCAGAAACAAGAGAAGATGAAGAGAATACGGGGCCGCCTAGGCCTCAAAGGTTTTTCTGGTGTTGATAGTGATGGTATGAGCGGTGGACTGGCTCTTTTCTGGCATGAGTCATATGAGGTGGTTATCGTGGATAAAAATGAGCGTTACATTGATGATATTGTACGAGTCAATAGAGATGCCCAGCAGTGGAGGGTCACTTGTGTTTATGGGGAGCCAAGAGTGGAAAATAGACATGTCATGTGGACAAAATTACAGAATCTAAAAAATATAAATGACTTGCCATGGCTAGTAGTGGGCGATTTTAATGAGGCGATGTGGGACTTTGAACACATATCAGCGACTCCTAGAGCTGAAGTACAGATGATAGCTTTCAGGGATACTTTGGAAACTTGCGGCTTGGTAGATCTTGGATTTGAGGGTGTCCCATTCACTTATGATAATAAGAGATCAGGAGCAGGGAACGTGCGTGTACGCCTAGATAGAGCAGTTGCTACAAATGATTGGAGGAACCTGTTCGCTTTCTCGTCAGTCACACATATCCCGTCACCTTGTTCTGATCATGTGGCTTTGGTGCTTAAAACTTCATCTGATGAGGGACTGACGGGACCAAAATACAGGAGATACGAACTATTCTGGGAGAGTGATGGAACACTACCAGAAGTTATAAAAAATGCCTGGGAGGCTGTAGGAGGTGTGCAAAACCTTGGCCAGTTGCGGGATGCCTTAACAAAAACAATGTTGTCGCTCAGGTCTTGGAGCAAAAAGGTTGTCCACGTCACCAGGAAACTTGCCAAGTCTAGAACACAATTGGAGGAACTTATGCAAATGAATGCGGATCAGCAGGATATTCGGAAGGTAACATATAAGATGAATGAGTTGCTATACCAAGAGGAGATGATGTGGTTACAGAGGTCTAGGATTTCATGACTGTAGGAAGGCGACCGAAACACTAGATTTTTCCAAAGCAAGGCTATATGGAGGGCTAGGAAGAACAAAATACGTCAACTTACAGATAGCATTGGTGTAGTACACTTTAATTTTGCAGCGATGGGTGAGCTTGCAAATGAATACTTTCATGATGTTTTTGCTGCTGATCATTCACTTGATGCTGCACCGGTTCTTGATCTGTTGGAGGCTACAATTTCGGAGGAGGATAATATCAAGCTTTGTGCCCCGTTCACAAATAAGGAAATTTTTGACGCTTTGTTTCAGATTGGGCCGCTCAAAGCCCCGGGGCCGGATGGTTTCCCGGCCAGATTTTTCCAGCGTAATTGGATTACTGTTAAGGACGATGTTACAGTTGCGGTTAAGGATTTCTTTCAAACGGGAATAATGCCCGATGGGGTAAACTCTACATCCATTGTTCTCATTCCCAAAATTGCTAACCCTGCTAAGATTTCTGATTACAGACCCATTAGCTTGTGTAATGTTATCTATAAAATCATTTCGAAGTGCTTGGTGAATCGGTTAAGGCCAATTTTGAATGATTTAATTTCTCCGGAACAAAGTGCTTTTATCCCTGGTAGGATGATAACAGATAATGCTCTTGTTGCCTTTGAATGCATCCATTATATTAAACAGGAAAAGGATCCAACAAAGAGCTTACGTGCTTACAAGCTAGATTTGTCAAAAGCATATGGTAGAGTGGATTGGGGTTTCTGTTGGGGAACATAGTAGAATTTTAAAATTTTCTACGGATCACCAAGATCAATCTATAGAGTCATCTAGCAATGAGGGAGAGGGGAGTGCATCTACATACCCTTGTAGATCGCGAGCGGAAGCGTTCAAGAGAATGGGGTTGATGGAGTCGTACTCTTCGTGATCCAAATCACCGATGACCAAGCGCCGAACGGACGGCACCTCCGCGTTCAACACACGTACGGTTGGGAAGACGTCTCCTCCTTGTTGATCCAGCAAGGGGAAGGAGAGGTTGATGGAGATCCAGCAGCACGACGGCGTGGTGGTGGAAGCAGCGGTGATCTCGGCAGGGCTTCACCAAGCTCCAACGAGAGAGAGAGAGAGAGAGGTGTTACGAGGGGAGAGGGAGGCGCCAAGGGCTTGGGTGCGGCTGCCCTCCCTCCCCCACTATATATAGGGCCCCAAGGGGGGGCGGCGGCCAAGGGTGACTTGCCCCCCAAGCCAAGTGGGGCGCCCCCCATCCCTAGGGTTTCCAACCCTAGGCGCAGGGGGAGGCCCATGGGGGGTGCACCAGCCCACCAGGGGCTGGTTCCCCTCCCACTTCAGCCCATGGGGCCCTCCGGGATAGGTGGACCCACCCGATGGACCCTCGGGACCCTTCCGGTGGTCCCGGTACAATACCGATTACCCCCGAAACTTTCCCGATGGCCGAAACTGGACTTCCTATATATAAATCTTCACCTCCGGACCATTTCGGAACTCCTCGTGATGTCCGGGATCTCATCTGGGACTCCGAACAACTTTCGGGTTACCGCATACTAATATCTCTACAACCCTAGCGTCACCGAACCTTAAGTGTGTAGACCCTACGGGTTCGGGAGACACGCAGACATGACCGAGACGACTCTCCGGTCAATAACCAACAGCAGGATCTGGATACCCATGTTGGCTCCCACATGTTCCACGATGATCTCATCGGATGAACCACGATGTCAAGGATTCAACCAATCCTGTATTCAATTCCCTTTGTCAATCGGTACGTTACATGCCCGAGATTCGATCGTCGGTATCCCAATACCTCGTTCAATCTCGTTACCGGCAAGTCACTTTACTCGTACCGTAATGCATGATCCCATGACCAAACACTTGGTCACATTGAGCTCATTGTGATGATGCATTACAGAGTGGGCCCAGAGATACCTCTCCGTCATACGGAGTGACAAATCCCAGTCTCGATCCGTGTCAACCCAACAGATACTTTCGGGGATACCTGTAGTATACCTTTATAGTCACCCAATTATGTTGTGACGTTTGGTACACCCAAAGCACTCCTACGGCATCAGGGAGTTACACAATCTCATGGTCTAAGGAAATGATACTTGACATTGGAAAAGCTCTAGCAAACGAACTACACGATCTTGTGCTATCTTAGGATTGGGTCTTGTCCATCACATCATTCTCCTAATGATGTGATCCCGTTATCAATGACATCCAATGTCCATAGTCAGGAAACCATGACTATCTATTGATCAACGAGCTAGTTAACTAGAGGCTCACTAGGGACATGTTATGGTCTATGTATTCACACATGTATTACGATTTCCGGATAACACAATTATAGCATGAACAACAGACAATTACCATGAACAAGAAAATATAATAATAACCATTTTATTATTGCCTCTAGGGCATATATCCAATAGTCTCCCACTTGCACTAGAGTCAATAATATAGTTACATTGTGATGAATCGAACACCCATAGAGTTCTAGTGTTGATCATGTTTTGCTCGCGGAAGAGGTTTAGTCAACAGATCTGTGACATTCAGATCCGTATGTACTTTGCAAATATCTATGTCTCCATCTTGAACATTTTCACGAATGGAGTTGAAGCGACGCTTGATGTGCCTGGTCTTCTTGTGAAACCTGGGCTCCTTGGTGTTGGGGAACGTAGTAATTTCAAAATTTTCCTACGCACACGCAAGATCATGGTGATGCATAGCAACGAGAGGGGAGAGTGTGATCTACGTACCCTTGTAGACCGACAGCGGAAGCGTTAGCACAACGCGGTTGATGTAGTCATACGTCTTCACGGCCCGACCGATCAAGCACCGAAACTACGGCACCTCCGAGTTTTAGCACACGTTCAACTCGATGACGATCCCCGGACTCCGATCTAGCAAAGTGTCGGGGAAGAGTTCCGTCAGCACGACGGCGTGGTGACGATCTTGATGTTCTACCGTCGCAGGGCTTCGCCTAAGCACCGCTACAATAATATCGAGGATTATGGTGGAAGGGGGCACCGCACACGGCTAAGAAAACGATCACGTGGATCAACTTGTGTGTCTATGGGGTGCCCCCTGCCCCCGTATAAAGGAGTGGAGGAGGGGAGGACCGGCCCTCTCTATGGCGCGCCCTAGGGGAGTCCTACTCCCACCGGGAGTAGGATTCCCCCTTTCCTAGTCCAACTAGGAGTCCTTCCATGTAGTAGGAGTAGGAGACAAGGAAGGGGAAGAGGGAAGAGAAGGAAGGAGGGGGCGCAGCCCCTCCCCCTAGTCCAATTCGGACTAGGCCTTGGGGGGGGCGCGCGGCCTGCCTCTCCCTCTCCCCTAAAGCCCAATAAGGCCCATATACTTCTTCTCCCGTATTCCCGTAACTCTCCGGTACTCCGAAAAATACCCGAACCACTCGGCACCTTTCCGATGTCCGAATATAGTCGTCCAATATATCGATCTTTATGTCTTGATCATTTCGAGACTCCTCGTAATGTCCCCGATCTCATCCGGGAGTCCGAACTCCTTCGGTACATCAAAACTCATAAACTCATAATATAACTATCATCGAAACCTTAAGCGTGTGGACCCTACGGGTTCAAGAACAATGTAGACATGACCGAGACACGTCTCCGGTCAATAACCAATAGCGGAACCTGGATGCTCATATTGGCTCCCACATATTCTACGAAGATCTTTATCGGTCAGACCGCATAACAACATACGTTGTTCCCTTTGTCATCGGTATGTTACTTGCCCGAGATTCGATCGTTGGTATCTCAATACCTAGTTCAATCTCGTTACCGGCAAGTCTCTTTACTCGTTCCGTAATACATCATCTCGCAACTAACTCATTAGTTGCAATGCTTGCAAGGCTTATGTGATGTGCATTACCGAGAGGGCCCAGAGATACCTCTCCGACAATCGGAGTGACAAATCCTAATCTCGAAATACGCCAACTCAACATGTACCTTTGGAGACACCTATAGAGCTCCTTTATAATCACCCAGTTACGTTGTGACGTTTGGTAGCACACAAAGTGTTCCTCCGGTAAACGGAAGTTGCATAATCTCATAGTCATAGGAACATGTATAAGTCATGAAGAAAGCAATAGCAACATACTAAACGATGGAGTGCTAAGCTAACGGAATGGGTCAAGTCAATCACATCATTCTCCTAATGATGTGATCCCGTTAATCAAATAACAACTCTTTGTCTATGGTTAGGAAACATAACCATCTTTGATTAACGAGCTAGTCAAGTAGAGGCATACTAGTGACACTCTGTTTGTCGATGTATTCACACATGTATTATGTTTCCGGTTAATACAATTCTAGCATGAATAATAAACATTTATCATGAAATAAGGAAATAATAATAACTTTATTATTGCCTCTAGGGCATATTTCCTTCAGTCTCCCACTTGCACAATAATCTAGTTCACAACACCATGTGATCTAACATCAATAGTTCACATCTTTATGTGGTTAACACCGATAGTTCACATCGATATGTGACCAACACCCAAAGGGTTTACTAGAGTCAGTAATCTAGTTCACATTGCTATGTGATTAACACCCAAAGAGTACTAAGGTGTGATCATGTTTTGCCTGTGAGAGAAATTTAGTCAATGGGTCTGCCATATTCAGATCCGTAAGTATTTTGCAATTTTCTATGTCTACAATGCTCTGCACGGAGCTACTTTAGCTAATTGCTCCCACTTTCAATATGTATCCAGATGAAGACTAAGAGTCATCCGGATCAGTTCCAAAACTTGTATCGACGTAACCCTTTTACGACGAACCTTTTGTCACCTCCATAATCGAGAAACATATCTTTATTCCACTAAGGATAATTTTCACCGATGTCCAGTGATCTACTCCTAGATCACTATTGTACTCCCTTGCCAAAATTAGTGTAGGGTATACAATAGGTCTGGTACACAGCATGGCATACTTTATAGAACCTATGCCCAAGGCATAGGGAATGACTTTCATTCTCATTCTATTTTCTGCCGTGGTCGGGCTTTGAGTCTTACTCAATTTCACACCTTGTAACACAGGCAAGAATTCTTTCTTTGACTGTTCCATTTTGAACTACTTCAAAATCTTGTCAAGGTATGTACTCATTGAAAAAAACTTATCAAGCGTCTTGATCTATCTCTATAGATCTTGATGCTCAATATGTAAGCAGCTTCACCGAGGTTTTCTTTGAAAAAATCCTTTCAAACACTCCTTTATGCTTCGCAGAATAATTCTACATTATTTCCGATCAACAATATGTCATACACATATACTTATCAGAAATGTTGTAGTGCTCCCACTCACTTTCTTGTAAATACAGGCTTCACCGCAAGTCTGTATAAAACTATATGCTTTGATCAACTTATCAAAGCGTATATTCCAACTCCGAGATGCTTGCAACAGTCCATAGATGGATCGCTGGAGCTTGCATATTTTGTTAGCACCTTTAGGATTGACAAAACCTTCTGGTTGCATCATATACAACTCTTCTTTAAATCCATTAAGGAATGTAGTTTTGTTTATCCATTTGCCAGATTTCATAAAAATGCGGCAATTGCTAACAGTATTTGGACAGACTTAAGCATCGCTACGAGTGATAAAATTTCATCGTAGTCAACACCTTGAACTTTGTCAAAAACCTTTTCCGACAAGTCTAGCTTTGTAGATAGTAACACTACTATCAGCGTCCGTCTTCCTCTTGAAGATCCATTTATTTTCTATGGCTTGCCGATCATCGGGCAAATCCATCAAAGTCCATACTTTGTTCTCATACATGGATCATATCTCAGATTTCATGGCCTCAAACCATTTCGCGGAATCTGGGCTCATCATCGCTTCCTCATAGTTCGCAAGTTCGTCATGGTCTAGTAACATGACTTCCAGAACAGGATTACCGTACCACTCTGGTGCGGATCTCACTCTGGTTTACCTACGAGATTCGGTAGTAACTTGATCTGAAGTTACATGATCATCATCATTAGCTTCCTCACTAATTGGTGTAGTAGTCACAAGAACAGATTTCTGTGATGAACTACTTTGCAATAAGGGAGAAGGTACAATTACCTTATCAAGTTTTCTACTTTCCTCCCACTCACTTCTTTCGAGAGAAACTCCTTCTCTAGAAAGGATCCATTCTTAGCAACGAATGTATTGCCTTCGGATCTGTGATAGAAGGTGTACCCAACAGTCTCCTTTGGGTATCCTATGAAGACATATTTCTCCGATTTGGGTTTGAGCTTATCAGGATGAAACTTTTTCACATAAGCATCACAACCCAAAACTTTAAGAAATGACAACTTTGGTTTCTTGCCAAACCACAGTTCATATTGTGTCATCTCAACGGACTTAGCTGGTGCCCCTTTTTAATGTGAATGCAGCTGTCTCTAATGCATGATCCCAAAACGATATTGGTAAATCGGTAAGAAACATCATAGATTGTACTATATCCAATAAAGTACGGTTATGACGTTCGGACACACCATTATGCTGTGGTGTTCCAGGTGGCATGAGTTTGTGAAACTATTCCACATTGTTTTAATTGAAGACTAAACTCGTAACTCAAATATTCGTCTCTGCGATCAGATCGTAGAAACTTTATTTTCTTGTCACGATGATTTTCCACTTCACTCTGAAATACTTTGAACTTTTCAAACTTATGTTTCAGCAAGTAGATATACTCATATATGCTTAAATCATCTGTGAAGGTCAGAAAATAATGATACTTGTCACGAGCTTTAATATTCATCGGACCACATACATCAGTATGTATGATTTCCAACAAATCTGTTGCTCGCTCCATTGTTCCGGAGAACGGAGTCTTTAGTCATCTTGCCCATAAGGCATGGTTCGCAAACACCAAGTGATTCGTAATCAAGTGATTCCAAAACCCCATCAGCATGGAGTTTCTTCATGCGCTTTACACCAATATGACCTAAACGGCAGTGCCACAAATAAGTTGCACTATCATTATTAACTTTGCATCTTTTGGTTTGAATATTATGAATATGTGTATCACTACGATCGAGATCCAATGAACCATTTTCATTGGGTGTGTAACCATATAAGGTTTTATTCATGTAAACAGAACAACAATTTATTATCTTACTTAAATGAATAACTATATTACAATAAACATGATCAAATCATATTCATGCTCAACGCAAACACCAAATAACACTTATTTAGGTTCAACACTAATCCCAAAGTATAGGGAGTGTGCGATGATGATCATATCAATATTGGAACCACTTCCAACACACATCGTCACTTCACCCTTAACTAGTCTCTGTTTATTCTGCAACTCCCGTTTCGAGTTACTAATCTTAGCAACTGAACTAGTATCTAATACTGAGGGGTTGCTATAAACACTAGTAAAGTACACATCAATAAACATGTATATCAAATATACTTATGTTTACTTTGCCATCCTTCTTATCCGCCAATCACTTGGGGTAGTTCCGCTTCTAGTGACCAGTCCCTTTGCAGTAGAAGCACTTAGTCTCAGGCTTAGGACCAGACTTGGGCTTCTTCACTTGAGCAGCAACTTGCTTGCTGTTTTTCTTGAAGTTCCCCTTTTTCCTTTTGCCCTTTTTTTGAAACTAGTGATCTTGTCAACCATCAACACTTGATGCTCTTTCTTGATTTCTACCTTCATCAATTTCATCATCATGAAAAGCTCGGGAGTCATTTTCGTCATCCCTTGCATACTATAGTTCATCACGAAGTTCTACTAACTTGGTGATGGTGACTAGAGAATTCTGTCAATCACTATCTTATCTGGAAGATTAACTCCCACTTGATTCAAGTGATTGTAGTACCCAGACAATCTGAGCACATGCTCACTAGTTGAGCGATTCTCCTCCATCTTTTAGCTATAGAACTTGTTGGAGACTTCATATCTCTCAACTCGGGTATTTTCTTGAAATATTAACTTCAATTCCTGGAACATCTCATATGGTCCATGACGTTCAAAACGTCTTTGAAGTCCCGATTCTAAGTCGTTAAGCATGGTGCACTAAACTATCAAGTAGTCATCATATTTAGCTAGCCAAACGTTCATAACGTCTGCATCTGCTCCTGCAATAGGTCTGTCACCTAGCGGTGCATCAAGGACATAATTCTTCTATGCAGCAATGAGGATAAACCTCAGATCACGGATCCAATCCGCATCATTGCTACTAACATCTTTCAACTTAATTTTCTCTAGGAACATATCAAAAATAAAACAGGGGAGCTAAGTGTGAGCTATTGATCTACAACATAGATATACTAATACTACCAGGACTAAGTTCATGAAAAATTTAAGTTCAGTTAATCATATTACTTAAGAACTCCCACTTAGACAGACATCTCTCTAGTCATCTAAGTGATCACGTGATCCAAATCAACTAAACCATGTCCGATCATCACGTGAGATGGAGTAGTTTCATTGGTGAACATCACTATGTTGATCATATCTACTATATGATTCACGCTCGACCTTTCGGTCTCCGTGTTCCGAGGCCATATCTGTATATGCTAGGCTCGTCAAGTTTAACCTGAGTATTCCGCATGTGCAACTGTTTTGCACCCGTTGTATTTGAACGTAGAGCCTATCACACCCGATCATCACGTGGTGTCTCAGCACGAAGAACTTTCGCAACGGTGCATACTCAGGGAGAACACTTCTTGATAATTAGTGAGAGATCATCTTAAAATGCTATCGTCAAACTAAGCAAAATAAGATGTATAAAAGATAAACATCATATGCAATCAAAATATGTGACATGATATGGCCATCATCATCTTGCGCCTTTGATTTCCATCTCCAAAGTACTGTCATGATCTCTATCGTCACCGGCATGACACCATGATCTCCATCATCTTGCTCTATATCAATGTGTCGTCACGTGGTCGTCTCGCCAACAATTGCTCTTGCAACTATTGCTATCGCATAGCGATAAAGTAAAGCAATTATTGGGCGCTTGCATCTTATGCAATAGAGAGATAACCATAAGGATTTTGCCAGTTGCCGATAACTTCAACAAAACATGATCATCTCATACAACAACTTATATCTCATCACGTCTTGACCATATCACATCACAACATGCGCTGCAAAAACAAGTTAGACGTCCTCTACTTTGTTGTTGCAAGTTTTACGTGGCTGCTACGGGCTTAGCAAGAATCGTTCTTACCTACGCATCAAAAACCACAATGATAGTTTGTAAAGTTGGTGATGTTTTAACCTTCGCAAGGACCGGGCGTAGCCACACTCGGTTCAACTAAAGTGGGAGAAACTGACACCCACCAGCCACCTGTGTGCAAAGCACGTCGGTAGAACCAGTCTCGCGTAAGCGTACGCGTGATGTCGGTCCGGGCCGCTTCATCCAACAATACCGCCGAACCAAAGTATGACATGCTGGTAAGCAATATGACTTATATCGCCCATAACTCACTTGTGTTCTACTCGTGCATATAACATCAACACATAAAACCTAGGCTCTGATACCACTGTTGGGGAACGTAGTAATTTCAAAATTTTCCTACGCACACGCAAGATCATGCTGATGCATAGCAACGAGAGGGGAGAGTGTGATCTACGTACCCTTGTAGACCGACAGCGGACGCGTTAGCACAATGCGGTTGATGTAGTCGTACATCTTCACGGCCCGACCGATCAAGCACCGAAACTATGGCACCTCCGAGTTTTAGCACACGTTCAGCTCGATGACGATCCCCGGACTCCGATCCAGCAAAGTGTCGGGGAAGAGTTCCATCAGCACGACGGCATGGTGACGATCTTGATGTTCTACCGTCGCAGGGCTTCGCCTAAGCACCGCTACAATATTATCGAGGATTATGGTGGAAGGGGGCACCGCACACGGCTAAGAAAATGATCACGTGGATCAACTTGTGTGTCTATGGGGTGCCCCCTGCCCCCGTAGATAAAGGAGTGGAGGAGGGGAGGGCCGGCCCTCTCTATGGCGCGCCCTAGGGGATTCTTACTCCCATCGGGAGTAGGATTCCCCCTTTCCTAGTCCAACTAGGAGTCCTTCCATGTAGTAGGAGTAGGAGACAAGGAAGGGGAAGAGGGAAGAGAAGGAAGGAGGGGGCGCAGCCCCCCCCCCTAGTCCAATTCGGACTAGGCCTTGGGGGGCGCGCGGCCTGCCTCTCCCTCTCCCCTAAAGCCCAATAAGGCCCATATACTTCTTCTCCCGTATTCCCGTAACTCCCCGGTACTCCGAAAAATACCCGAACCACTCGGAACCTTTCCGATGTCCGAATATAGTCGTCCAATATATCGATCTTTACGTATCAACCATTTCGAGACACCTCGTAATGTCCCCGATCTCAGCCGGGACTCCGAACTCCTTCGGTACATCAAAACTCATAAACTCATAATATAACTGTCATCGAAACCTTAAGCGTGCGGACCCTACGGGTTCGAGAACAATGTAGACATGACCGAGACACGTCTCCGGTCAATAACCAATAGCGGAACCTGGATGCTCATATTGGCTCCCACATATTCTACGAAGATCTTTATCGGTCAGACCGCATAACAACATACATTGTTCCCTTTGTAATCGGTATGTTACTTGCCCGGGATTCGATCGTCGGTATCTCAATACCTAGTTCAATCTTGTTACCGGCAAGTCTCTTTACTCGTTCCGTAATACATCATCTCGCAACTAACTCATTAGTTGCAATGCTTGCAAGGCTTATGTGATGTGCATTACCGAGAGGGCCCAGAGATACCTCTCCGACAATCGGAGTGACAAATCCTAATCTCGAAATACGCCAACCCAACATGTACCTTTGGAGACACCTGTAGAGCTCCTTTATAATCACCCAGTTACGTTGTGACATTTGGTAGCACCCAAAGTGTTCCTTCGGTAAACGGGAGTTGCATAATCTCATAGTCATAGGAACATGTATAAGTCATGAAGAAAGCAATAGCAACATACTAAACGATCGAGTGCTAAGCTAACAGAATGGGTCAAGTCAATCACATCATTCTCCTAATGATGTGATCCCGTTAATCAAATAACAACTCTTTGTCTATGGTTAGGAAACATAACCATCTTTGATTAACGAGCTAGTCAAGTAGAGGCATACTAGTGACACTCTGTTTGTCTATGTATTCACACATGTATTATGTTTTCGGTTAATACAATTCTAGCATGAATAATAAACATTTATCATGAAATAAGGAAATAAATAATAACTTTATTATTGCCTCTAGGGCATATTTCCTTCACTTGGCAAGGGCAATAGCTCCAGTGTTGTCACAGAAGAGAGTGATCGGCCCCGACGCATTGGGTATGACTCCTAGGTCGGTGATGAACTCCTTCATCCAGATTGCTTCATGTGCTGCCTCCGAGGCTGCCGTGTACTCCGCTTCACATGTAGATCCCGCCACGACGCTTTGCTTGCAACTGCACCAGCTTACTGCCCCACCATTCAAAATATACACATATCCGGTTTGTGACTTGGAGTCATCCAGATCTGTGTCGAAGCTAGCATCGATGTAACCCTTTACGATGAGCTCCTCGTCACCTCCATATACGAGAAACATATCCTTAGTCCTTTTTAGGTACTTCAGGATGTTCTTGATCGCTGTCCAGTGTTCCATGCCGGGATTACTTTGGTACCTTCCTACCAAACTCACGGCAAGGTTTACATCAGGTCTGGTACACAACATGGCATACATGATAGACCCTATGGCTGAGGCATAGGGGACGACACTCATCTTTTCTCTATCTTCTGTCATGGTCGGACATTGAGCTGAGCTCAATTTCACACCTTGCAACACAGGCAAGAACCCCTTCTTGGACTGATCCATATTGAACTTCTTCAATATCTTATCAAGGTATGTGCTTTGTGAAAAACCTATGAGGCGTCTCGATCTATCTCTATAGATCTTGATGCCTAATATGTAAGCAGCTTCTCCAAGGTCCTTCATTGAAAAACACTTATTCAAGTAGGCCTTAATACTGCCCAAAAGTTCTATATCATTTCCCATCAAAAGTATGTCATCCACATATAATATGAGAAATGCTACAGAGCTCCCACTCACTTTCTTGTAAACGCAGGCTTCTCCATAAGTCTGCATAAACCCAAACGCTTTGATCATTTCATTAAAGCGAATGTTCTAACTCCGAGATGCTTGCACCAGCCCATAGATGGAGCGCTGGAGCTTGCATACCTTGTTAGCATTCTTAGGATCGACAAAACCTTCCGGCTGCATCATATACAATTCTTCCTTAAGAAAGCCGTTAAGCAAAGCCGTTTTGATGTCCATTTGCCATATCTCATAATCATAGTATGCGACAATTGCTAACATGATTCGGACGGACTTCAGCTTCGCTACGGGTGAGAAGGTCTCCTCGTAGTCAACCCCTTGAACTTGTCGATAACCCTTAGCGACAAGTCGAGCCTTATAGATGGTAACATTACCATCCGCGTCCGTCTTCTTCTTAAAGATCCATTTTTCGCTATCGCTCGCCGATCATCGGGCAAGTCTGTCAAAGTCCATACTTTGTTTTCATACATGGATCCTATCTCGGATTGCATGGCTTCAAGCCATTTGTTGGAATCTGGGCCCACCATTGCTTCTTCATAGCTTGAAGGTTCACCGTTGTCTAACAACATGATTTCCAGGACAGGGTTGCCATACCATTCTGGTGTGGAACGTCTCCTTGTGGACCTTCGAAGTTCAGTAGCAACTTGATCCGAAGTACCTTGATCATTATCATTAACTTCCTCTCTAGTCGGTGCAGGCACCACAGGAACATCTTCCTGAGCTGCGCTACTTTCCGGTTCAAGAGGCAGTACTTCATCGAGTTCTACTTTCCTCCCACTTACTTCTCTCGAGAGAAACTCTTTCTCTAGAAAGGACCCGTTCTTGGCAACAAAGATCTTGCCTTCGGATCTGAGGTAGAAGGTATACCCAATGGTTTCCTTATAGTATACTATGAAGACGCATTTTTCCGACTTGGGTTCGAGCTTTTCAGGTTGAAGATTCTTGACATAAGCATCGCATCCCCAAACTTTTAGAAACGACAACTTAGGTTTCTTCCCAAACCATAATTTATACGGTGTCATCTCAGCGGATTTAGACGGTGCCCTATTTAAAGTGCATGTAGCTGTCTCTAGAGCGTATCCCCAAAATGATAGCGGTAAATCAGTGAGTGACATCATAGATCGCACCATATCCAATAGAGTGCGATTACGACGTTCGGACACACCGTTACGCTGAGGTGTTACAGGCGGCATGAGTTGTGAAACAATTCCACATTTCCTTAAGTGCGTACCAAATTCGTGACTTAAATATTCTCCCCCACGATCTGATCATAAGAATTTTATCTTTCGGTCACGTTGATTCTCTACCTCATTCTGAAATTCCTTGAACTTTTCAAAGGTCTTAGACTTGTGTTTCATCAAATAGACATACCCATATCTACTTAAGTCATCAGTGAGAGTGAGAACATAACGATAGCCACCGCAAGCCTCAATGCTCATTGGACCGCACACATCAGTATGTATAATTTCCAACAAGTTGGTTGCTCGCTCCATTGTTCCGGAGAACGGAGTCTTGGTCATTTTACCCATGAGGCATGGTTCGCACGTGTTAAATGGTTCGAAATCAAGAGACTCCAAAAGTCCATCTGTATGGAGCTTCTTCATGCGTTTGACACCGATGTGACCAAGGCGGCAGTGCCACAGATATGTGGGACTATTATTATCAATCTTACATCTTTTGGTATTCACACTATGAATATGTGTAACATCACGTTCGAGATTCATTAAGAATAAACCATTGACCAGCAGAGCATGACCATAAAACATATCTCTCATATAAATAGAACAACCATTATTCTCGGATTTAAATGAGTAGCCATCTCGTATTAAACGAGATCCAGATACAATGTTCATGCTCAAAGCTGGCACTAAATAACAATTATTGAGGTTTAAAACTGATCCCGTAGATAAATGTAGAGGTAGCGTGCCGACGGCGATCACATCGACCTTGGAACCATTCCCGACGCGCATCGTCACCTCGTCCTTCGCCAGTCTCTGCTTATTCCGCAGCTCCTGTTTTGAGTTACAAATGTGAGCAACCGCACCGGTATCAAATACCCAGGAGCTACTACGAGTACTGGTAAGGTACACATCAATTACATGTATATCACATATACCTTTAGTGTTGCCGGCCTTCTTGTCCGCTAAGTATTTGGGGCAGTTCCGCTTCCAGTTTCCCTTTCCCTTGCAATAAAAGCACTCAGTCTCAGGTTTGGGTCCATTCTTTGACTTCTTCCCGGCAACTGGTTTACCGGGCGCGGCAACTCCCTTTCCGTCCTTCTTGAAGTTCTTCTTACCCTTGCCTTTCTTGAAACTAGTGGTTTTATTGATCAACACTTGATGTTCCTTTTTGATTTCCACCTCTGCTGATTTCAGCATTGAAAATACTTCAGGAATAGTTTTCACCATCCCCTACATATTGTAGTTCATCACAAAGCTCTTGTAGCTAGGTGGGAGCGACTGAAGGATTCTGTCAATGACCGCCTCGTCCGGGAGGTTGATGTCCAGCTGGGACAAGCGGTTGTGCACCCAGACATTTTGAGTATGTGCTCACTGACAGAACTATTTTCCTCCATCTTACAACTGTAGAACTTGTCGGAGACTTCATATCTCTCGACCTGGGCATGAGCTTGGAAAACCATTTTCAGCTCTTCGAACATCTCATATGCTCCGTGTTGCTCAAAATGCTTTTGGAGCCCCGGTTCTAAGCTGTAAAGCATGCCGCACTGAACGAGGGAGTAATCATCAGCACGTGACTGCCAAGCGTTCATAACTTCTTGGTTCTCTGGGATGGGTGCTTGACCTAGCGGTGCTTCTAGGACATATGCTTTCTTGGCAGCTATGAGGATGATCCTCAGGTTCCGGACCCAGTCCGTATAGTTGCTGCCATCATCTTTCAGCTTGGTTTTCTCTAGGAACGCGTTGAATTTGAGGTTGACATGAGCGTTGGCCATTTGATCTACAAGACATTTTGCAAAGGTTTTTAGACTAAGTTCATGATAATTAAGTTCATCTAATCAAATTATTTAATGAACTCCCACTCAGACAGACATCCCTCTTGTCATCTAAGTGATACATGATCCGAGTCAACTAGGCCGTGTCCGATCATCACGTGAGACGGACTAGTCATCATCGGTGAACATCTTCATGTTGATTGTATCTTCTATACGACTCATGTTCGACCTTTCGGTCTTCCGTGTTCCGAGGCCATGTCTGTACATGCTAGGCTTGTCAAGTCAACCTAACTGTATTGCGTGTGTAAATCTGGCTTACACCCGTTGTATTCGAACGTTAGAATCTATCACACCCGGTCATCACATGGTGCTTCGAAACAACGAACCTTCGCAACGGTGCACAGTTAGGGGGAACACTTTCTTGAAATTATTGTGAGGGATCATCTTATTTACTACCATCGTTCTAAGCAAATAAGAAGGAAATGCATGATAAACATCACATGCAATCAATTTTGCTCCTTTTGATCTCCATCTTCGGGGTGCCATGATCATCATCGTCACCGGCATGACACCATGATATCCATCATCATGATCTCCATCATCGTGTCTTCATGAAGTTGTCTCGTCATCTATTACTTCTACTACTATGGCTAACGGTTTAGAAATAAAGTAAAGTAATTACATGATGTTTATGTTGACACGCAGGTCATAAATAAATTAAGACAACTCCTATGGCTCCTGCCGGTTGTCATACTCATCGACATAAAAGTCGTGATTCCTATTACAAGAACATGATCAATCTCATACATCACATATATCATTCATCACATCCTTTTGGCCATATCACATCACATGGCACATGCTGCAAAAACAAGTTAGACGTCCTCTAATTGTTGTTGCAAGTTTTTACGTGGCTGCTATAGGTTTCTAGCAAGAACGTTTCTTACCTACGCCAAAACCACAACGTGATATGCCAATTTCTATTTACCCTTCATAAGGACCCTTTTCATCGAATCCGATCTGACTAAAGTGGGAGAGACAGACACCCGCTAGCCACCTTATGCAACTAGTGCATGTCAGTCGGTGGAACCAGTCTCACGTAAGCGTAAGTGTAAGGTCGGTCCGGGCCGCTTCATCCCACGATGCTGCCGAATCAAGATAAGACTAGTAACGACAAGTAAATTGACAAAATCAACGCCCACAACAACTTGTGTTCTACTCATGCATAGAAACTACGCATAGACCTAGCTCATGATGCCACTGTTGGGGAACGTAGCAGAATTTTAAAATTTTCTACGCATCACCAAGATCAATCTATGGAGTCATCTAGCAACGAGGGAGAGGGGAGTGCATCTACATACCCTTGTAGATCGCGAGCGGAAGCGTTCAAGATAACGGGGTTGATGGAGTCGTACTCGTCGTGATCCAAATCACTGATGACCAAGCGCCGAACGGAAGGCACCTCCGCGTTCAACACACGTACGGTTGGGAAGACGTCTCCTCCTTCTTGATCCAGCAAGGGGAAGGAGAGGTTGATGGAGATCCAGCAGCACGACGGCGTGGTGGTGGAAGCAGCGGTGATCTCGGCAGGGCTTCGCCAAGCTCCAACGAGAGAGAGAGAGGTGTTACGAGGGGAGAGGGAGGCGCCAAGGGCTTGGGTGCGGCTGCCCTCCCTCCCCCACTATATATAGGGCCCCAAGGGGGGCGCCGGCCCTAGGAGATGGGATCTCCAAGGGGGGGCGGCGGCCAAGGGGGACTTGCCCCCCAAGCCAAGTGGGGCGCCCCCACCCCTAGGGTTTCCAACCCTAGGCGCAGGGGGAGGCCCATGGGGGGCGCACCAGCCCACCAGGGGCTGGTTCCCCTCCCACTTCAGCCCATGGGGCCCTCCGGGATAGGTGGCCCCACACGGTGGACCCCCCGGGACCC
This sequence comes from Triticum urartu, assembly GCF_056163025.1. Lineage (NCBI taxonomy): Eukaryota > Viridiplantae > Streptophyta > Magnoliopsida > Poales > Poaceae > Triticum > Triticum urartu. The sequence goes on from NC_141877.1 coordinate 489,800,624, forward strand.
TTCCGGTGGTCCTGGTACAATACCGATTACCCCCGAAACTTTCCCGATGGCCGAAACTGGACTTCCTATATATAAATCTTCACCTCCGGACCATTCCGGAACTCCTCGTGACGTCCGGGATCTCATCTGGGACTCCGAACTACTTTCAGGTTACCGCATACTAATATCTCTACAACCCTAGCGTCACCGAACCTTAAGTGTGTAGACCCTACGGGATCGGGAGACACGCAGACATGACCGAGACGACTCTCCAGTCAATAACCAACAGCGGGATCTGGATACCCATGTTGGCTCCCACATGTTCCATGATGATCTCATCAGATGAACCACGATGTCAAGGATTCAATCAATCCCGTATTCAATTCCCTTTGTCAATCGGTACGTTACTTGCCTGAGATTCGATCGTCGGTATCCCAATACCTCGTTCAATCTCGTTACCGGCAAGTCACTTTACTCGTACCATAATGCATGATCCCGTGACCAAATACTTGGTCACATTGAGCTCATTGTGATGATGCATTACCGAGTGGGCCCAGAGATACCTCTCCGTCATACGGAGTGACAAATCCCAGTCTCGATCCGTGTCAACCCAATAGATACTTTCGGGGATACCTGTAGTATACCTTTATAGTCACCCAGTTACGTTGTGACGTTTGGTACACCCAAAGCACTCCTACGGCATCCGGGAGTTACACGATCTCATGGTCTAAGGAAATGATACTTGATATTGGAAAATCTCTAGCAAACGAACTACACGATCTTGTGCTATGCTTAGGATTGGGTCTTGTCCATCACATCATTCTCCTAATGATGTGATCCCGTTATCAATGACATCCAATGTCCATAGTCAGGAAACCATGACTATCTATTGATCAACAAGCTAGTTAACTAGAGGCTCACTAGGGACATGTTATGGTCTATGTATTCACACATGTATTACGATTTCCGGATAACACAATTATAGCATGAAAATAGACAATTACCATGAACAAGGAAATATAATAATAACCATTTCATTATTGCCTCTAGGGCATATTTCCAATAGTTTCTTGAGGCGGGTGATGCAAAAGAAGGGTTTCTCTCAGCGATGGATTGATTGGGTTATGACGTGTGTCACATCGGTGAGGTATTCTGTAAAATTAAATGGGACTCTCTTGGATTCATTTGCACCGACGCGTGGGCTTCGGCAAGGTGACCCTCTATCTCCATTCTTATTTCTTCTGTTTGCGGATGGCTTGTCAGCAATTTTAAAGAATAAAGTTACCTTGGGTGAGATTACTCCTGTCAAAGTCTGTAGAAGGGCTCCGGATATTTCCCATTTGCTATTTGCTGATGATACACTATTATTCTTTGAGGCATCTAGTGCCCAAGCAGAGAGTGTGAAGACTGCCCTAGAGTTGTATGGATCTTCCACTGGCCAAAGCTTGAACTATAGTAAATGTTCTATATTTTTGGTGCTGCTTGCCCAGCGACAACAAAGGAGCAAGTAAGAGATGTGTTGGGAGTTACAAGCTTGGTGTTTGAGGAAAAATACTTGGGCCTCCTGTTGGGGAACGTAGTAATTTCAAAAAAATTCCTACGCACACGCAAGATCATGGTGATGCATAGCAACGAGAGGGGAGAGTGTTGTCCACGTACCCTCATAGACCGAAAGCGGAAGCGTTATAACAATGCGGTTGATGTAGTCGTACGTCTTCACGGCCCGACCGATCAAGCACCGAAACTACGGCACCTCCGAGTTTTTGCACGCGTTCAGCTCGATGACGATCCCCGGACTCCGATCCAGCAAAGTGCCGAGGATGAGTTCCGTCAGCACGACAGCGTGGTGACGATCTTGATGTTCTACCATCGTAGGGCTTCGCCTAAGCACCGCTACAATATTATTGAGGATTATGGTGGAGGGGGCACCGCACACGGCTAAGAGATCAATGATCAATTGTTGTATGTCTGGGGTGCCCCCTTGCCCCCGTATATAAAGGAGTGGAGGAGGGGCCGACCAAGGAGGGTGGCGTGCCCAAGGTGGGGATTCCAACTCCCACCGGGAGTAGGACTCCCCTTTTTCCTATTAGGAGTAGGAGAGGGAAGGAAGAGGAAGGAGGGACGGAGGAAAGGGGGGCCGGGCCCCCTCCCAATTCGGATTGGGCTTGGGGGGCGCGCCCCCTCCCTTGCTCCTTTCCCCTCCTTTCCACTAAGGCCCAATAAGGCCCACATACCTCCCGGGGTTTTTCGATAACCTCCCGGTGATCCGGTATTTTCCCAATCTCACCCGGAACCTTTCCGGTGTCCAAATATAGTCGTCCAATATATCGATATTTATGTCTCGACCATTTCGAGACTCCTCGTCAAGTCCGTGATCATATCCGGGACTCCGAACAACCTTCGGTACATCAAAATATATAAACTCATAATGAAATTGTCATCGTAATGTTAAGCGTGCGGACCCTACGGGTTCGAGAACAATGTAGACATGACCGAGACACGTTTCTGGTCAATAACCAATAGCGGAACCTGGATGCTCATATTGGCTCCTACATATTTTACGAAGATCTTTATCGGTCAGACCGCATAACAACATACGTTGTTCCCTTTGTCATCGGTATGTTACTTGCCCGAGATTCGATCGTCGGTATCTCAATACCTAGTTCAATCTCGTCACCGGCAAGTCTCTTTACTCGTTTCGTAGTACATCATCTTGCAACTAACTTATTAGTTGCATTGCTTGCAAGGCTTAAGTGATGTGCATTACCGAGAGGGCCCAGAGATACCTCTCCGACAATCGGAGCGACAAATCCTAATCTCGAAATACGCCAACCCAACATGTACCTTTGGAGACACCTATAGAGCACCTTTATAATCACCCAGTTATGTTGTGACGTTTGGTAGCACACAAAGTGTTCGTCCGGTAAACGGGAGTTGCATAATCTCATAGTCATAGGAACATGTATATGTATAAGTCATGAAGAAAGCAATAGCAACATACTAAACGATCGGGTGCTAAGCTAATGGAATGGGTCATGTCAATCACATCATTCTCCTAATGATGTGATCCCGTTAATCAAATGACAACTCACGTCTATGGTTAGGAAACATAACCATCTTCGATTAATGAGCTACTCAAGTAGAGGCATACTAGTGACACTTTGTTTGTCTATGTATTCACACAAGTATTATGTTTCCGGTTAATACAATTCTAGCATGAATAATAAACATTTATCATGATATAAGGAAATAAATAATAACTTTATTATTGCCTCTAGGGCATATTTCCTTCAGTCTCCCACTTGCACTAGAGTCAATAATCTAGATTACTCAGTAATGATTCTAACACCCATGGAGCCTTGGTGCTGATCATGTTTTGCTCGTGGAAGAGGCTTAGTCAATGGGTCTGCTACATTCAGATCCGTATGTATCTTGCAAATCTCTATGTCTCCCACCTGGACTAGATCCTGGATGGAATTGAAGCGTCTCTTGATGTGCTTGGTTCTCTTGTGAAATCTGGATTCCTTTGCCAAGGCAATTGCACCAGTATTGTCACAAAAGATTTTCATTGGACCCGATGCACTAGGTATGACACCTAGATCGGATATGAACTCCTTCATCCAGACTCCTTCGTTTGTTGCTTCCGAAGAAGCTATGTACTCCGCTTCACATGTAGATCCCGCCACGACGCTTTGTTTAGAACTGCACCAACTGACAGCTCCACCGTTTAATGTAAATACGTATCCGGTTTGCGATTTAGAATCGTCTGGATCAGTGTCAAAGCTTGCATCAACGTAACCATTTACGATGAGCTCTTTGTCACCTCCATATACGAGAAACATATCCTTAGTCCTTTTCAGGTATTTCAGGATGTTCTTGGCCACTGTCTAGTGATCCACTCCTGGATTACTTTGGTACCTCCCTGCTAGACTTATAGCAAGGCACACATCAGGTCTGGTACACAGCATTGCATACATGATAGAGCCTATGGCTGAAGCATAGGGAACATCTTTCATTTTCTCTCTATCTTCTGCAGTGGTCGGGCATTGAGTCTTACTCAACTTCACACCTTGTAACACACGCAAGAATCCTTTCTTTGCCTGATCCATTTTGAACTTCTTCAAAACTTTGTCAAGGTATGTGCTTTGTGAAAGTCCAATTAAGCGTCTAGATCTATCTCTATAGATCTTAATGCCCAATATGTAAGCAGCTTCACCGACGTCTTTCATTGAAAAACTCTTATTCATGTATCCCTTTATGCTATCCAGAAATTCTATATCATTTCCGATTAGCAATATGTCATCCACATATAATATCAGAAATGTTATAGAGCTCCCACTCACTTTCTTGTAAATACAGGCTTCTCCAAAAGTATGTACAAAACCAAATGCTTTGATCACACTATCAAAGCGTTTATTCCAACTCCGAGATGCTTGCACCAGTCCATAAATGGATCGCTGGAGCTTGCACACTTTGTTAGCTCCCTTTTGATTGACAAAACCTTCCGGCTGCATCATATACAACTCTTCTTCCAGAAATCCATTCAGGAATGCAGTTTTGACATCCATCTGCCAAATTTCATAATCATAAAATGCGGCAATTGCTAACATGATTCGGACAGACTTAAGCATTGCTACGGGTGAGAAGGTCTCATCGTAGTCAATCCCTTGAACTTGTCGAAAACCTTTTGTGACAAGTCGAGCTTTGTGGACAGCAACATTACCGTTTACGTCAGTCTTCTTCTTGAAGATCCATTTATTTTCAATTGCTTGTCGATCATTGGGCAAGTCAACCAAAGTCCACACTTTGTTCTCATACATGGATCCCATCTAAGATTTCATGGCTTCAAGCCATTTTGCGGAATCTGGGCTCACCGTTGCTTCTTCATAGTTCGTAGGTTCATCATGATCTAGTAGCATGACTTCCAGAACAGGATTACCGTACCACTCTGGTGCGGATCTTACTCTGGTTGATCTACAAGGTTCAGTAGTAAGTTGTTCTGAAGTTTCATGATCATCATTAGCTTCCTCACTAATTGGTGTAGGTGTCACAGAAACCGGTTTCTGTGATGTACTACTTTCCAATAAGGGAGCAGGTACAGTTACCTCATCAAGTTCTACTTTCCTCCCACTCACTTCTTTCGAGAGAAACTCCTTCTCTAGAAAGGATCCATTCTTAGCAACAAATGTCTTGCCTTCGGATCTGTGATAGAAGGTGTACCCAACAATCTCCTTTAGGTATCCTATGAAGACACATTTCTCCGATTTGGGTTCGAGCTTATCAGGTTGAAGCTTTTTCACATAAGCATCGCAGCCCCAAACTTTCAGAAACGACAACTTTGGTTTCTTGCCAAACCATAGTTCATAAGGCGTCGTCTCAACGGATTTTGATGGTGCCCTATTTAACGTGAATGCGGCCGTCTCTAAAGCATAACCCCAAAACGATAGCGGTAAATCTGTAAGAGACATCATAGATCGTACCATATCAAGTAAAGTACGATTACGACGTTCGGACACACCATTACACTGTGGTGTTCCGGGTGGCGTGAGTTGCAAAACTATTCCGCATTGTTTCAAATGTAAACCAAACTCATAACTCAAATATTCTCCTCCACGATCAGATCGTAGAAACTTTATTTTCTTGTTACGATGATTTTCAACTTCACACTGAAATTCTTTGAACTTTTCAAATGTTTCAGACTTATGTTTCATTAAGTAGATATACCCATATCTGCTTAAATCATCTGTGAAGGCGAGAAAATAACGATATCCGCCACGAGCTTCAACATTCATTGGACCACATACATCTGTATGTATGATTTCCAACAAATCTGTTGCTCTCTCCATAGTACCGGAGAACGGCGTTTTAGTCATCTTGCCCATGAGGCACGGTTCGCAAGTACCAAGTGATTCATAATCAAGTGGTTCCAAAAGTCCATCAGTATGGAGTTTCTTCATGCGCTTTACACCGATATGACCTAAACGGCAGTGCCACAAATAAGTTGCACTATCATTATCAACTCTGCATCTTTTGGCTTCAACATTATGAATATGTGTATCACTACTATCGAGATTCATCAAAAATAGACCACTCTTCAAGGGTGCATGACCATAAAAGATATTACTCATATAAATAGAACAACCATTATTCTCTGATTTAAATGAATAATCGTCTCGCATCAAACAAGATCCATATATAATGTTCATGCTCAACGCTGGCACCAAATAACAATTATTTAGGTATAATACTAATCCCGATGGTAGATGTAGAGGTAGCGTGCCGGCCGCGATCACATCAACTTTGGAACCATTTCCCACGCGCATCGTCACCTCGTCCTTCGCCAGTGTTCGCTTAATCCGTAGTCCCTGTTTCGAGTTGCAAATATTAGCAACAGAACCAGTATCAAATACCCAGGTCCTACTGCGAGCTCTAGTAAGGTACACATCAATAACATGTATATCACATATACCTTTGTTCACCTTGCCATCCTTCTTATTCGCCAAATACTTGGGGCAGTTCCGCTTCTAGTGACCAGTCTGCTTGCAGTAGAAGCACTCAGTTTCAGGCTTAGGTCCAGACTTGGGTTTCTTCTCCTGAGCAGCAACTTGTTTGCTGTTCTTCTTGAAGTTCCCCTTCTTCTTCCCCTTGCCCTTTTTATTGAAACTAGTGGTCTTGTTGACCATCAACACTTGATGCTCCTTCTTGATTTCTACCTCCGCAGCTTTTAGCATTGCGAAGAGCTCGGGAATTGTCTTATCCATCCCTTGCATATTATAGTTCATCACGAAGCTCTTGTAGCTAGGTGGAAGTGATTGGAGAATTCTTTGAATGACGCAATCATCCGAAAGATTAACTCCCAGTTGAATCAAGTGATTATTATACCCAGACATTTTGAGTATATGCTCACTGACAGAACTGTTCACCTCCATCTTGCAGCTATAGAACTTATTGGAGACTTCATATCTCTCAATCCGGGCATTTGCTTGAAATATTAGCTTCAACTCCTGGAACATCTCATATGCTCCATGACGTTCAAAACGATGTTGAAGACCCGGTTCTAAGCCGTAACTCATGGCACATTGAACTATCGAGTAGTCATCAGCTTTGCTCTGCCATACGTTCTTAACGTCGTCAGTTGCATCAGCAGCAGGCCTGGCACCCAGCGGTGCTTCCAGGACGTAATTCTTCTGTGCAGCAATGAGGATAATCCTCAAGTTACGGACCCAGTCCATATAATTGCTACCATCATCTTTCAACTTTGCTTTCTCAAGGAACGCATTAAAATTCAACGGAACAACAGCACGGGCCATCTATCTACAATCAAACATAAACAAGCAAGATACTATCAGGTACTAAGTTCATGATAAATTTAAGTTCAATTAATCATATTACTTAAGAACTCCCACTTAGAAAGACATCCCTCTAATCTTCTAAGTGATCACGTGATCCAAATCAACTAAACCATAACCGATCATCACGTGAAATGGAGTAGTTTTCAATGGTGAACATCACTATGTTGATCATATCTACTATATGATTCACGCTCGACCTTTCGGTCTCAGTGTTCCGAGGCCATATCTGCATATGCTAGGCTCGTCAAGTTTAACCTGAGTATTCTACGTGTGCAAAACTGGCTTGCACCCGTTATAGATGGACGTAGAGCTTATCACACCCGATCATCACGTGGTGTCTGGGCACGACGAACTTTGGCAACGGTGCATACTCAGAGAGAACACTTTTATCTTGAAATTTAGTGAGAGATCATCTTATAATGCTACCGTCAATCAAAGCAAGATAAGATGCATAAAAGATAAACATCACATGCAATCAATATAAGTGATATGATATGGCCATCATCATCTTGTGCCTGTGATCTCCATCTCCGAAGCATCGTCATGATCACCATCGTCACTGGCGCGACACCTTGATCTCCATCGTAGCATCGTTGTCGTCTCGCCAATCTTATGCTTCTATGACTATCGCTACCGCTTAGTGATAAAGTAAAGCATTACAGGGTGATTGCATTGCATGCAATAAAGCGACAACCATATGGCTCTTTCCAGTTGCCGATAACTTGGTTACAAAACATGATCATCTCATACAATAAAATTTAGCATCATGCCTTGACCATATCACATCACAACATGCCCTGCAAAAACAAGTTAGACGTCCTCTACTTTGTTTGTTGCAAGTTTTACGTGACTGCTACGGGCTTAGCAAGAACCAATCTTACCTACACATCAAAAACCACAACGATAGTTTCTCAAGTTGGTGCTGTTTTAACCTTCGCAAGGACCAGGCGTAGCCACACTCGGTTCAACTAAAGTTGGAGAAACTGACACCCGCCAGCCACCTGTGTGCAAAGCACGTCGGTAGAACCAGTCTCGCGTAAGCGTACGCGTAATGTCGGTCTGGGCCGCTTCATCCAACAATACCGCCGAACCAAAGTATGACATGCTGGTAAGCAGTATGACTTATATCTCCCACAACTCACTTGTGTTCTACTCGTGCATATAACATCAACACATAAAACCTAGGCTCGGATGCCACTGTTGGGGAACGTAGTAATTTCAAAAAAATTCCTACACACACGCAAGATCATGGTGATGCATAGCAACGAGAGGGGAGAGTGTTGTCCACGTACCCTCATAGACCGAAAGCGGAAGCGTTATAACAACGCAGTTGATGTAGTCGTACGTCTTCACGGCCCGACCGATCAAGCACCGAAACTACGGCACCTCCGAGTTTTTGCACGCGTTCAGCTCGATGACGATCCCCGGACTCCGATCCAGCAAAGTGCCAGGGATGAGTTCCGTCAGCACGATGGCGTGGTGACGATCTTGATGTTCTACAATCGCAGGGCTTCGCCTAAGCACCGCTACAATATTATCGAGGATTATGGTGGAGGGGGCACCGCACACGGCTAAGAGATCAATGATCAATTGGTGTATGTCTGGGGTGCCCCCTGCCCCCGTATATAAAGGAGTGGAGGAGGGGCCGGCCAAGGAGGGTGGCGTGCCCAAGGTGGGGATTCCAACTCCCACCGGGAGTAGGACTCCCCTTTTTCCTATTAGGAGTAGGAGAGGGAAGGAAGAGGAAGGAGGGACGAAGGAAAGGGGGGCCGGGCCCCCTCCCAATTCGGATTGGGCTTGGGGGGGGGCGCCCCCTCCCTTGCTCCTTTCCCCTCCTTTCCACTAAGGCCCAATAAGGCCGATATACCTCCCGGGGTTTTCCGATAACCTCCCGGTGATCCGGTATTTTCCCAATCTCACCCGGAACCTTTCCGGTGTCCAAATATAGTCGTCCAATATATCGATCTTTATGTCTCGACCATTTCGAGACTCCTCGTCAAGTCCGTGATCATATCCGGGACTCCGAACAACCTTCGGTACATCAAAATATATAAACTCATAATGAAACTGTCATCGTAACGTTAAGCGTGCGGACCCTACGGGTTCGAGAACAATGTAGACATGACCGAGACACGTTTCCGGTCAATAACCAATAGCGGAACCTGGATGCTCATATTGGCTCCTACATATTATACGAAGATCTTTATCAGTCAGACCGCATAACAACATACGTTGTTCCCTTTGTCATCGGTATGTTACTTGCCCGAGATTCGATCGTCGGTATCTCAATACCTAGTTCAATCTCGTTACCGGCAAGTCTCTTTACTCGTTCCGTAATACATCATCCTACAACTAACTTATTAGTTGCATTGCTTGCAAGGCTTAAGTGATGTGCATTACCGAGAGGGCCCAGAGATACCTCTCCGACAATCGGAGCAACAAATCCTAATCTCGAAATACGCCAACCCAACATGTACCTTTGGAGACACCTGTAGAGTACCTTTATAATCACCCAGTTACGTTGTGACGTTTGGTGGCACACAAAGTGTTCCTTCGGTAAACGGGAGTTGCATAATCTCATAGTCATAGGAACATGTATAAGTCATGAAGAAAGCAATGGCAACATACTAAACGATCGGGTGCTAAGCTAATGGAATGGGTCATGTCAATCACATCATTCTCCTAATGATGTGATCCCGTTAATCAAATGACAACTCATGTCTATGGTTAGGAAACATAACCATCTTCGATTAATGAGCTAGTCAAGTAGAGGCATACTAGTGACACTTTGTTTGTCTATGTATTCACACAAGTATTACGTTTCTGGTTAATACAATTCTAGCATGAATAATAAACATTTATCATGATATAAGGAAATAAATAATAACTTTATTATTGCCTCTAAGGCATATTTCCTTCACCTCCCTACTCCTGAAGCGAGAATGTCTAAAGGACATTTTCAAAACCTTCAAACTAGTCTCACAAAACATTTGATTCAGTGGGGAGATGGGCTCCTAGCATAGCCAGGTAGGGAGGTGTTGATTAAGTCAGTTGCGCAGGCCTTACCAACTTATATTATGGGTGTATTCAAACTGCCTTTCTCGGTTTGTGATGATTTAACACGGATGGTGAGGAACTTTTATTGGGGGTCTAAGAAGGGTAAAATGAAGGTCCATTGGAGAGGCTGGGATTACCTAATGCAGTCGAAAGATAAAGGGGGTGCAGGATTTCAAGACTTTCGTTTGTTCAATCAAGCATTGTTGGCTCGCCAAGCTTGGCGTTTGTTGTCTAAGCCGGACAGTTTATGTGCCCAACTTCTGAAAGCTAGATATTATCCTCATGGTAACCTAGTAGATACGGTGTTTTCAGGAAACACTTCTTCCTCGTGGCAGGCTATAAGTCACGGCCTTGATATTTTCAAGAAAGGTTTATTATGGAGGGTTGGCAATGGTCAAAGTATAAGAGTGTGGAGGGATAATTGGATCCTAAGACCTTATTCATACAAACCTGTGTCTTTACAGGGCCGTTGTCGTATACGTTTTGTATCTGGTTTACTTAATGACAACGACTCGTGGAATTTGGGACTGCTACAACGCTATTTTATACCAGCTGATGTTGATGAGATTTTGAAGATAAGGGCATCGCCGAGACTAGAGGAAGATATCATTGCATGGGGTCCGGGGAAGATGGGAGTTTTTACTGTGAAGTCTGCTTATGCACTGGCTATTGACGAGGCTCACAGGGGGTCCTCGGAGGCGTCCAGTACTTCACCTCACGGAAGCAGGAAATGTTGGCAGTACATATGGAGTTGCAGCATTCCACCAACTGTGCGTAATTTTGCTTGGAGACTGTCGACTGACTCACTTCTTATGTGGAAAAACAAGAACAAGATTGGCCTCGAAATGTCTAGCAGCTGTCCAGTTTGTGGAATGGAGGAGGAGGACAATTTCCATCCATTTGTGCGGTGCCAGTTTGGGCGAGATTTGTACTTGGCCATGGCTGAATTGTGGTCTGTACCACCACTTGAATCGTTGAAACCCATTGGGAAGGAATGGCTACTGCAGGTCCTAGCTCCTCTAACTGATATTCAGAGAAGTATGGTGATGCTAATCTTTTGGAGAAGCTGGTATGTCCGGAATGAAATTACTCACTTCAAACCTGCCCCACCTATGGTTGTCTTGATGCGGTTCTTACAGGAATATATGGATATTTTGTTCTGCATCAAAATAAACCCCCATATGTGTTGGGGATCGTAGCAGAAATTTAAAATTTTCTACGCATCACCAAGATCAATCTATGGAGTAATCTAGCAACGAGGGGAAGGGGAGTGCATCTACATACCCTTGTAGATCGCTAAGCGGAAGCGTTGCAAGAACGCGGTTGGTGGAGTCGTACACGCAGCGATTCAGATCGCAGTCGATTCCGATCTAAGCGCCGAACAACGGCGCATCCGCGTTCAACACACGTACAGCCCGGTGACGTCTCCCGCGCCTTGATCCAGCAAGGAGAGAGGGAGAGGTTGGGGAAGACTCCGTCCAGCAGCAGCACAATGGCGTGGTGGTGGTGGAGGAGCGCGGGACTCCAGCAGGGCTTCGCCAAGCACTACGAGAGACGAGGAGGGAGGGAGGGAGGGCTGCGCCAAGAGGGAGATCAAATCATATGTTGGGCAGCCCCCAATACCTCAAGTATATATAGGGGGAGGGGAGGGGCTGCGCCCCCTTCTAGGGTTCCCTCCCTAGGAGGGGGAAGCCCTAGATGCCATCTAGGGTGGCGGCCAAAGGGGAGAGGAGAGGGGCGCCCTAGGGTGGGCCTTAAGGCCCATCTGGACCTAGGGTTTGCCCCCTTCCCACTCTCCATGCGCCTTGGGCCTTGGTGGGGGGCGCACCAGCTCACCTGGGGCTGGTCCCCTCCCACACTTGGCCCACGTAGCCTTCTGGGGCTGGTGGCCCCACCTGGTGGACCCCCGGGACCCTCCCGGTGGTCCCGGTACGTTACCGATAGCACCCAAAACCTTTTCGGTGACCAAAACGGGACTTCCCATATATAAATCTTTACCTCCGGACCATTACGGAACACCTCGTGACGTCCGGGATCTCATCCGGGACTCCGAACAACATTCGGTAACCGCGTACATACTTTCCCTGTAACCCTAGCGTCATCGAACCTTAAGTGTGTAGACCCTACGGGATCAGGAATAATGCAGACATGACCGAGACATCTCTCTGGTCAATAACCAACAGCGGGATCTGGATACCCATGTTGGCTCCCACATGTACCACGATGATCTCATCGGATGAACCACGATGTCAAGAATTCAGTCAATCCCATATACAATTCCCTTTGTCTACCGGTATAGTACTTGCCCAAGATTCGATCGTCGGTATCCCGATACCTTGTTCAATCTCGTTACCGACAAGTCTCTTTACTTGTTCTGTAACACATCATCCCGAGTGGGCCCAGAGATACCTCTCCGTTTACACGGAGTGATAAATCCCAGTCTCGATTTGTGCCAACCCAACAGACACTTTCGGAGATACCCGCAGTGCACCTTTATAGCCACCCAGTTACGTTGTGACGTTTGGTACACCCAAAGCATTCCTACGGTATCCGGGAGCTGCACAATCTCATGGTCTAAGGAAATGATACTTGACATTAGAAAAGCTTTAGCATACGAACTACACGATCTTGTGCTAGGCTTAGGATTGGGTCTTGTCCATCACATCATTCTCCTAATGATGTGATCCCGTTATCAATGACATCCAATGTCCATGATCAAGAAACCATGACCATCTATTGATCAACGAGCTAGTCAACTAGAGTCTTACTAGGGACATGTTGTGTATTCACACATGTATTACGGTTTCCGGATAATACAATTATAGCATGAACAATAGACAATTATCATGAACAAGGAAATACAATAATAACCATTTTATTATTGCCTCTAGGGCATATTTCCAACAGTCTCCCACTTGCACTAGAGTCAATAATCTAGTTCACATCACTATGTGATTGTAATGAATCCAACACCCATGGGGTTTGTTCATATCTTGCTTGTGAGAGAGGTTTATTAGTCAATGAGTCTGAACCTTTCAGATCCATGTGTGCTTTACAAATCTCTATGTCATCTTGTAGCTGCAGCTACCACGCGCTACTTGGAGCTATTCCAAATAACTGTTCAACTATACGAATCTGGTTTACTACTCAGACTCATCCAGATTAGTGTCAAAGTTTGCATCGACGTAACCCTTTACGATGAACTCTTTTACCACCTCCATAATCGAGAAAATTCCTTAGTCCACTAGTTACTAAGGATAAGTTCGACCGCTGTCGTGTGATCCATTCCTGGATCACTCTTGTACCCCTTGACTGACTCATGGCAAGGCACACTTCAGGTGTGGTACACAGCATAGCATACTGTAGAGCCTACGTCTAAAGCATAGGGGACGACCTTCGTCCTTTCTCTCTCTTCTGCCGTGGTCAGGTCTTGAGTCTTACTCAATATTCACACCTTGTAACACAGCTAAGAACTCCTTCTTTGTGCTATTTTGAACTCCTTCAAAATCTTGTCACGGTATGTATTCATTTGAAAGTACTATTAAGCGCTTTGATCTATCCTTATAGATCTTGATGCTCAATGTTCAAGTAGCTTAATCCAGGTTTTCCATTGAAAACACTTTTCAAATAACCCTTTTCCAGAAATTCTACATCATTTCTGATCAACAATACGTTAACAACATATACTCATCAAAAATTCTATAGTGCTCCCACTCACTTCTTTGGAAATACAAGTTTCTCATAAACTTTGTATAAACCCAAAATCTTTGATCATCTCATCAAAGCGTACATTCCAATTCCGATATGCTTACTCCAGTCCTTAGAAGGATTGCTGGAGCTTTGCATACTTGTTAGCATCTTTCAGGATTGACAAAACCTTCTGGTTGTATCACATACAACCTTTCCTGAAGAAAAACGTCGAGGAAACAATGTTTTGACACCCTATCTGCAAGATTTCATAAATGATGCAGTAACTGCTAACATAATTCCAAATGACTCTTAGCATCGCTACAAGTGAGAAAGTCTCGTCGTAGTCAACTCCTTTGAACTTGTCGGAAAACATCTTAACGACAAGTCGAGCTTTCTTAATGGTGACACTTACCATCATTGTCCGTCTTCCTTTTAAAATCCATCTGCACCCAACAGCCTTACGACCATCAAGTAGTTCTTCCAAAGTCTATACTTTGTTTTTATACATGGATCCTCTCTCGGATTTTATGGCCTCGAGCCATTCGTCGGAATCCGGGCCCACCATCGCTTCTCCATAGCTCGTAGGTTCATTGTTTTCTAGCAACATGACTTCCAAGACAGGATTATGTACCACTCTGAAGTAGTATGCATCCTTGTCGACCTATGAGGTTTGGTAGTGACTTGATCCGAAGTTTCATGATCACTATCATAAGCTTCCACTTCAATTGGTGTAGATGCCACAGGAACAACTTCCTGTGCCCTGCTACATACTAGTTGAAGTGGCGGTTCAATAACCTCATCAAGTCTCCATCATCCTCCCACTCAGTTCTTTCGAGAGAAACTTTTCCTCGAGAAAGGACCCGTTTCTAGAAACAATCACGTTTGCTTCCGTATCTGAAATAGGAGGTATACCCAACTGTTTTGGGTATTCTATGAAGATGCATTTATCCGCTTTGGGTTCGAGCTTATCAGCCTGAAACTTTTCACATAAGCGTCGCAGCCCCAAACTTTTAAGAAACGACAGCTCAGGTTTCTCTAAACCATAGTTCATATGGTGTCGTCTCAACGGAATTGTGTGGTGCCCTATTTAAAGTGAATGCGGTTGTCTCTAATGCCTAACCCATAAACGATAGTGGTAATTCGATAAGAGACATCATGGTATGCACCATATCCAATAGGGTGCAGTTATGATGTTCGGACACACCATCACACTATGGTGTTCCAGGCGGTATTAGTTGTGAAACAATTTCCACAATGTCTTAATTGTGTGCCAAACTCGTAACTCAGATATTCATCTCTATGATCATATCATAGACATTTTATCATCTTATCACGACGATCTTCAACTTCACTCTGAAATTACTTGTACCTTTCAATAATTCAGACTTGTGTTTCATCAAGTAAATATACTCAGCATCTACTCAAATCATCTGTGAAGTAAGAACATAATGATATCCACTGCGTGCCTCAGCACTCATTGGACTGCACACATCAAAATGTATTACTTCCAACAAGTTGCTTTCTTGTTCCATCTTACTGAAAACGAGGTCTTTCAGTCATCTTGCCCATGTGGTATGATTTGCATGTCTCAAGTGATTCAAAATCAAGTGAGTCCAAACGATCCATCTGTATGGAGTTTCTTCATGCATATCTACCAATAGACATGGTTCGCATGTCTCAATCTTTTCAAAAACGAGTGAGTCCAAATATCCATCAAGGTGGAGCTTCTTCATGCGTTTTACACCAACATGACTCAAATGGCAGTGCCACAAGTACGTGGTACTATCATTACTATCTTATATCTTTTGGCATGAACATGTGTATTACTACGATTGAGATTCAATAAACCATTCATTTTAGGTGCAAGACCATTGAAGGTACTATTCAAATAAACAGAGTAACCATTATTCTCCTTAAATGAATAACCGTGTGGCGATAAACATAATCCAATCATGTCTATGCTCCACGCAAACACCAAATAACAATTATTTCGGTTTAACACCAATCCCGATGGTAGAGGGAGCGTGCGATGTTTGATCACATCAACCTTGGAAACACTTCCAACATATCATCATCTCACCTTTAGCTAGTCTCCGTAGCCTTTTATTTCGAGTTACTAACACTTAGCAACCGAACCGGTATTTATTACCCTGGTGCTACTAGGAGTACTAGTAAAGTACACAATAATATAATGTATATTCAAAATACTTCTGTCGACCTTGCCAGCCTTCTCATTTACCAAGTATCTAGGGTAGTTCTGCTTCAGTGACCGTTCCCCTCATTATAGAAGCACTTAGTCTCGGGTTTGGTTCAACCTTGGGTTTCTTCACTAGAGCAGCAACTGATTTGCCATCTCATGAAGTATCCCTTCTTTCCTTTGCCCTTCTTGAAACTAGTGGTTTTACTAACCATCAACAATTGATGCTCCTACTTGATTTCTACTTTCACGGTGTCAAACATCGCGAATTGCTCAAGGATCATCATGTCTATCCCTGATATGTTATAGTTCATTACTAAGCTCTAATAGCTTGGTTGCAGTGACTATGGAGAACTATCACTATCCCATCTGGAAGATTAACTCCCACTCAATTCAAGCGATTGTAGTACTCAGACAATCTGAGCACATGCTCAACGATTGAGCTTTTCTCCCTTAGTTTGCAGGCTTAAGAAACTTGTCAGAGGTCTCATACCTCTTGACGTGGGCACTAGTCTGAAATCCCAATTTCAGTCTTTGGAACATCTCATATGTTCTGCGATGTTTCAAAAACGTCTTTGGTGCCACAATTCTAAACCGTTAGTATTACGCACTGAACTATCACGTAGTTATCAAAACGTGTATGTCAGATGTTTCCCAACATCTACAAACGACGCTCGAGGTTCAACGCACTGAGAGGTGCATTAAGGACATAGCCCTTCTGTGCAGCAATGAGGACAATCCTCAGTTCACGGACCCAGTCCGCATAA
Organism: Triticum urartu; assembly: GCF_056163025.1. Taxonomy (NCBI): domain Eukaryota; kingdom Viridiplantae; phylum Streptophyta; class Magnoliopsida; order Poales; family Poaceae; genus Triticum; species Triticum urartu. The sequence goes on from NC_141877.1 coordinate 489,817,666, forward strand.
TTGCTACTGTCAACTCTCAACTAAATTTTCTCTAGGAACATATCTAAAACAGTAGAACCAAAGCGTGAGCTACGACATAATTTGCAAAGACCTTTTGACTATGTTCATGATAATTAAGTTCATCTAATCAAATTATTCAATGAACTCCCACTTAGATAGACATCCCTCTAGTCATCTAAGTGATACATGATCCGAGTCAACTAGGCCATGTTCAATCATCACGTGAGACGGACTAGTCATCATCGGTGAACATCTTCATGTTGATCGTATCCACTATACGACTCATGTTCGACCTTTCGGTCTTCCGTGTTTCGAGGCCATGTCTGTACATGCTAGGCTTGTCAAGTTAACCTAAGTGTATTGCATGTGTAAATCTGGCTTACACCCGTTGTATGCGAACGTTAGAACCTATCACACCCGATCATCATGTGGTGCTTCGGAACAACGGACCTTAGCAACGGTGCACAGTTAGGGGGAACACTTTCTTGAAATTTTAGTGAGGGATCATCTTATTTATGCTACCGTCGTTCTAAGCAAATAAGATGTAAACATGACAAACATCACATGCAAATCATAAAGTGACATGATATGGCCAATATCATCTTGCGCCTTTGATCTACATCTACGAGGCGCGGCATGAACACCATCGTCACCGGCATGACACCATGATCTCCATCATCGTGTCTTCATGAAGTTGCCTCACCAACTATTACTTCTACTACTATGGCTAACGGTTAGCAATAAAGTAAAGTAATTACATGGCGTTTTCATTGACACGCAGGTCATAAATAAATTAAGACAACTCCTATGGCTCCTGTCGGTTGTCATACTCATCGACATGCAAGTCGTGATTCCTATTACAAGAACATGATCAATCTCATACATCACATATATCATTTATCACATCCTTTTGGCCATATCACATCACATAGCATACCCTGCAAAAACAAGTTAGACGTCCTCTAATTGTTGTTGCATGTTTTACGTGGCTGCTATGGGTTTCTAGCAAGAACGTTTCTTACCTACACAAAACCACAACGGTGATATGCCAATTTCTATTTACCCTTCATAAGGACCCTTTTCATCGAATCCGATCTGACTAAAGTGGGAGAGACAGACACCCGCTAGCCACCTTATGCATCAAGTGCATGTCAGTCGGTGGAACATGTCTCACGTAAGAGTATGTGTAAGGTCGGTCCGGGCCGCTTCATCCCACAATGTCGCTGAATCAAGATAAGACTAGTAACGGCAAGCAAATTGAACAAATCATCGCCCGTAACTACTTTGTGTTATACTCGTGCATAGAATCTACGCATAGACTTAGCTCATGATGCCACTGTTGGGGATCGTAGCAGAAATTTAAAATTTTCTACGCATCACCAAGATCAATCTATGGAGTAATCTAGCAATGAGGGGAAGGGGAGTGCATCTACATACCCTTGAAGATCGCTAAGCGGAAGCGTTGCAAGAACGCGGTTGGTGGAGTCGTACACGCAGCGATTCAGATCGCGGTCGACTCCGATCTAAGCGGTGAACAACGGCGCATCCGCGTTCAACACACGTACAACCCGGTGACGTCTCCCGCGCCTTGATCCAGCAAGGAGAGAGGGAGAGGTTGGGGAAGACTCCGTCCAGCAGCAGCACGACGGCGTGGTGGTGGTGGAGGAGCGCGGGACTCCAGCAGGGCTTCGCCAAGCACTACGAGAGACGAGGAGGGAGAGAGGTAGGGCTGCGCCAAGAGGGAGATCAAATCATATGTTGGGCAGCCCCCAATACCTCAAGTATATATAGGGGGAGGGGAGGGGCTGCGCCCCCTTCAAGGGTTCCCTCCCTAGGGGGGCGGCAGCCCTAGATGCCATCTAGGGTGGCGGCCAATGGGGAGAGGAGAGGGGGCGCCCTAGGGTGGGCCTTAAGGCCCATCTGGACCTAGGGTTTGCCCCCTTCCCACTCTCCATGCGCCTTGGGCCTTGGTGGGGGGGCGCACCATCCCACCTGGGGCTGGTCCCCTCCCACACTTGGCCCACGCAGCCTTCTGGGGCTGGTGGCCCCACCTGGTGGACCCCCGGGACCCTCCCGGTGGTCCCGGTACGTTACCGATAGCACCCGAAACCTTTCCGGTGACCAAAACAGGACTTCCCATATATAAATCTTTACCTCCGGACCATTCCGGAACTCCTCGTGACGTCCGGGATCTCATCCGGGACTCCGAACAACATTCGGTAACTGCGTACATACTTTCCCTATAACCCTAGCGTCATCGAACCTTAAGTGTGTAGACCCTACGGGCTCGGGAATAATGCAGACATGACCGAGACATCTCTCTGGTAAATAACCAACAGCGGGATCTGGATACCCATGTTGGCTCCCACATGTTCCGCGATGATCTCATTGGATGAACCACGATGTCAAGGATTCAGTCAATCCCATATACAATTCCCTTTGTCTACCGGTATAGTACTTGCCCGAGATTCGATCGTCGGTATCCCGATACCTTGTTCAATCTCGTTACCGACAAGTCTCTTTACTCGTTCCGTAACACATCATCCCGTGATCAAATCCTTGGTCACATTGTGCACATTATGATGATGTCCTACCGAGTGGGCCCAGAGATACCTCTCCGTTTACACGGAGTGATAAATCCCAGTCTCGATTTGTGCCAACCCAACAGACACTTTCGGAGATACCCGCAGTGCACCTTTATAGCAACCCAGTTACGTTGTGACGTTTGGTACACCCAAAGCATTCCTACGGTATCCGGGAGCTGCACAATCTCATGGTCTAAGGAAATGATACTTGACATTAGAAAAGCTTTAGCATACGAACTACACGATCTTGTGCTAGGCTTAGGATTGGGTCTTGTCCATCACATCATTCTCCTAATGATGTGATCCCGTTATCAATGACATCCAATGTCCATGATCAGGAAACCATGACCATCTATTGATCAACGAGCTAGTCAACTAGAGGCTTACTAGGGACATGTTGTGGTCTATGTATTCACACATGTATTACGGTTTCCGGATAATACAATTATAGCATGAACAATAGACAATTATCATGAACAAGGAAATACAATAATAACCATTTTATTATTGCCTCTAGGGCATATTTCCAACAATTTGGACCTAGCAAAGGGAAAGCACAACATTAATTTTGAACAAAGAGTCATACCACAAGTGCAAGCCCCTGTTACTGAAACTTCATGGAAACCGCCTCAACAAGGTTGGGTCAAGCTTAATACGGATGGGTCTTATTCATCGGAAGGTGGTGCGGGAGCTGGGATGATATTGCGGAATGTTGATGGCACTATTGTCTTCTCAGCATGCAGAGCTTTGTTCTCGTGTAGAGACGCACTAGAAGCGGAGTTGTGTGCTTGCATGGAAGGGGTGTCTTTTGCAATTCAACGATCTGATCTTCCCATTGAAATCGAGATGGATTCGAGGGTGGCGGTGGTGATGCTATCCAGTGGTGTGGTTGACCGTTCAGTTTATGCTTCTTTAGTTGGTGAAATTAAATTTCTGTTAAACCTTAGGCATTCTTGTATTACTCATGTCCCTCGTTGTCAGAATAAAGCGAGTGATAGGCTTGCCAGCTTTGCTAGATTAGAAGGTCGGACCATGACATGGGGTGGGTCAGGACCTGAGGATGTTGTGAAGATTGTCCTAGAGGATTGTAAGGACCAGATAATTGAGTAATACAAGTTCTGTTTACCCGCAAAAAAAAGAGAGGGAGGGGGGAGGGAGAGAGAGAGAGAGAGGCAAAGTACCTCCAATGTGGAAGCAACGCTAGAGATATGAATGACTTAAACCACATAGATGACCGAGAACTAGGATCCTCCCGTCACTCCACCGAACGACCGACGAAGGCAAGGAGCAATAGTGTTCTCACTGGTGAAAGAAAGTGGAAGGCTCCAACCTCTGCCTATACGAAGAAGAAAAAAGAGTATATAACTTGTATAGGTCAACAAAAGAGTATGCTGTCGGTCTACGAATACCCGCTTCAGCATGCTATAAGTATGCTTCTAGTTTATATAAAGACTAAATAACCTATTTCAAATTAATTAATTTTTAGGTTTGTCCGAAATCAACCTTTTAATCTAAGTTTGATTATTAACATAGAAAGCATAACATATTTAACACCAAATTAGTATTAGATTCACTATTTTTTAAATGGGTTTTTGTCAGTTTTTTATATTTACATATTTATCTATTTGATGTCATATATTAACACAAATTTCATAAGCTTGATTGAATATAAAGAAATTGGTTTACAACAAACTTCGAACTTCTTAATTTGGAACGGAGAGGATAGGCATCATCAAATTCTAGTCCAAAAAGAACTACTAAAAGAGGCATGTACGTAATAATACGTTTGCAAGGGGGCAAAGCTCAGCTCAGTTAAACCCTTATCGCCAAACCTGACTGGGACTTGCGAGTCTATGTGGAAGATCCGCCGCCGCCGCCCTCTCGCGTCCTCCGTCATGCCGGTCCCGGCGTGCGGCGCCGCTGGACAACGACGATCTCCTCCGTGAGATCCTCCTCCTCCTGCCTCCGCGGCCTTCCTCCCTGCTCCGCGTCTCCGTCGTGTGCAAGCGCTGGCGCCGCCTCGTTTCCGATCCCGGCTTCCTCCGCCGCTTCCGCGCGCACCACGGGAAGCCCCCGATCCTCGGCTTCTTCTGCGTCAATGCTGGTACCGGTTACTTCAGTCCTACGCTGGACCCGCCCGACTGCATCCCCGCCGCGCGATTCTCCCTGCCGCAGCGCCACGGCGAGAGCTTAGACTTCGTGGAATGCCGCCACGGCCTCGTCCTTCTCCTCAACAAGAAACAGCCCGAGGCCGTGGTGTGGAACCCCATCTCCGGCCACCAGCGCCGAGTAGCTTTCCACCAGGGTTTGGCAACGCTAGAGGGAGGGAGATCCTATACGCGGCGGTGCTCTGCCCTGTCGGCGATGACGACCATGGCCATGTGCACGGCGACTGCGACCTGGACTATTTTAAATTGGTCTTGGTGCGCATGGGCGTAGAAGACCACAGACTTGTATTCGCTTGCCTCTATGAATCCAAGTCTGGTGTGTGGGGAAATGTTATCTCAACACGAACCACAGGAGGGTTGATTTTTCCGATAAGGCCCAGCGTCCTTGTCGGGAATGCACTTTGCTGGTTGCTTTATGGAGAAACTGAAGGTGATATCCTTAAGTTTGATTGTGCAATGCAGAAGCTTGTTGTGATTGAGAAGCCACTAGATTGCGAGATTACCTACTGTGGCCGTCCCCGCCTCCGAATCGTGCGGACAGAGGAAAGAGGTCTTGGACTCATCGGTTACACAGGACTGAGCCTGCAGTTATGGGAGTGGAAGGTCAATTATGATGATGTTGCTACATGGGTCCTTCAGAAAACCATTGATCTGCTCGAGCACCTCTCGCCCGTCGAGCTCAAATGGAGTTGGATACATGGGTACGATGAGGATGACAATGTGATATTTCTTTGCGCACTTAATGGTTCTTTAATGATCCAACTTGACTCAATACAGTTTGGTAACTGTTTTCGGACCAATCTCGACGGCACCACACCTCCAGAAAGAAAAGATATCAACACCACCTACATTCCCTATAAAAGTTTTTATGCTGCAGCTAATAGCCGGTTCTTACATTGCAAGAGTAACAAATCCAATTATCGTTTGCTGTGTGGTTGCTGTAATGCCATTGCTGTGCTTAAGGGTTGCCTAACCATTCATGCATACATTATAGAGTAGTTTATTTCAGTCAATTTGATTAACTTATGGTGATTGTTATTATATTATAATTGGACCAAGTGAAAGCGAGAGGAAAGCTCTACTGTCTCAAATCTTTTGATGTAGGCATGAGTGATGATATAGCTAACTTCATATGTACATATCTATATGTGGTTGCTCATCTTCTCATAAACTACACAACAGTATAAAATTGACCAAAGTACCAAACACAATTAAACCTAGATTTGGACCATCTTAAATGTTATAGAAGTAACTTGATTTGCACATTTGGAGGCTTAGCTCGCATACAGATATATACAGTTCTTTCTATCCACAAGATAGTATTTATGTCTAGTCATCTTTTCCGTTAACCACAAATCCGTGAACTAAAAAACTACTCCATGTGTATACCTTATGTTATGAAATATGAGTATGAATAAAAAATGTAGTTCTATTCAAGAGTTCTGCTGCAAATGAGTTCATTTGTTTGTACCAGACTACCATGATAAGAAATAATCATCGGCACGGAGAGGAGGACAGAACAGTACAAGCATCGATCCGATGGGCTAACTGCTTGTGATCTGGCCACACCGACGAGAGCTACCCCAGCTCGGGCGAGGCAAGCTTGGTCACCGCTGGATATCAGTGTGATAAAGGTAAATGTTGATATTGATGAGCACACAAGATCGGGGAGTACTGGATTGGTGATGCGCAACCATGTAGGAGCATTAACACGACCCCAAGCTTTATGGTACGAACGAGCTGCAGATTCAAGAATGATGGAGGCTATCGCGATCAGAGATGGCATCCGCCTGGCACATGATCTGCGTCTCACGCATATTGCCATGGAAAGTGATGCTTTGGAGGTTGTTAATATTTTCAACTCCTCGTCGTATGACAGGGCGGATATTGGTGATGTATGCCGAGAGATTAGGGAGCTCAGTGGTGTTTTTACTAGTTTTGCTCTTTCCCATGTTCCACGTGAAGCAAATGAAGAGGCACATAGATGTGCCCAGCAAGCTAGTAGCACTAGGAGAAGATGCCTCTGGATAAATTCTGCACCCTCCTTTCTCCAAGATTGTGCACACCACCCTTGTAAGTTGGTTGAGTAATAAACAGAGCTCCTTGATTGCAAAAAATAAAATAAACAGGTTATTTTTTCCACCAAAATGTGTTAAAGTTCAAGAATATTGTATTAGTACATTTGACTTAACATGGCGCAAGTTCATTATCCCTTTGTTAACAGCTCTCCATTTCTTTGATCTTGGTTCTCTGTCTCTCAACAGAGTTCACCATCCACTTTCCTTGTGAAACAACCAGGTAAACTGTGAGTAAGGGATTGGAACACTTCTTGATCTGCTTTTCCCTGTTGTCCATGATAATAGATTAGAACATTGCTTTGAGTATTGGACAAATGTATAATCTTCCTTATCTATTATTTTGTGGAAAGTTTGACCATTATTGTGTTCGCAGATCCTCAACTTAGTCATATAAAACTGAAATAACTGAAATAACAATTTGTTTTGGATCGGGTAGGAGGACAAGATCTATCTTCATTTTGGAATTACAATTCGTTCACTCTCTTTTCCTGTGATATAAAACTGAAATAACTTGGTTGGGGAGGAAAAAAGAAACAAGGGCATTAGATTTGTTATTTGTGACTTCTGTAAGTGTTGGTCTCACTTGAATAGTAGTGTATTTGCTTATTAGTGTTTGGTCCGACATAGAGGAGATGCTTTTGGACGATCATGCCGAACACCTCCTCTTGTTGCATCTCGTCCAAGACTTTCAAGCCGGAAGAAGAAGAAGCGATGCGGATCGACGGTTGGCCTTCTTCGCATTCCGCGCAACCGAGCTCTTGACCATAAAATGCTCATGAGAGACTACTTTGCCGAGATACCAACACTAGTAGAAAACAAGGCTTTGGTCCAGGCAGGGCCAGCCCATTAATCCCGGTTCACTCATGAACCGGGACCCATGGGGGCAACGTTCCCGGTTCGTGAGGCCAGGGGGCCGGTCGGGCCTCGTGGGGCATTGGTTCCGGTTCAAGACACGGATCGAGACTAATGGGTCTCGCTCCTGGCCCACAACCATTGGTCCCGGTTTGTGGCTGGAACCAGGACCAAAGGGGGTCCTTTAGTCCCGGTTCCAGACACGAATCGGGACCTTCTTTGCTTCCGGTTCCAGCCACGAACCAGGACCAATGAGATACCTATATATACCCCCTCGCCCGTGAGCAAAGCAGTGGAGTGCTCTATTTTTTTTGGCCGGCCATGTGAGAGCTTTGTGGTGCCCTAGCTCACCTCCTATGCACATGAGGTGTTCGATGAAATGCCCGAGCCACACTTAAGCTTTCTCCTCTTGAAGCCCCTTGTCCAAGCTCCATTTTCCTCGAGATTTGTCTAGGTTTGGTGGTCTGTCCTATCCCGTCCCGTCCTCATCGCCGTCGATCGCCCGCGCCGATCTCGTCGCCGGCACCATCGTGGTGAGCCTCTTGATCTGATCTTCTTTCTAAAAGAAAAGAGTTCTTACTTGTATGATTTAGATAGATACTTGTGTAATTTTCTTACTTTTATTATTGTTTGTTATTATATAGTGCGATGGTTTTGGTATCCGCCTCCGTCGGTCCTCGTCCTGTGTATGATTCGGATGTGGTATATATTATCTTTTATAACTATTTGGTTCATTTAGTGTTTATGACAATTATGCCGACCAATGTGACATAGATTTTTTTTATCTAGGAGGTATGTGAACCGAAAATTCCAACCGACCCTATTGTCGAGAGGTTAAATTTAGTTGAAGAAGAAAACAATTACTTGAAGGAAAATTTGAAAAAAAAATTTGAGGAGGAGAAGATGATATTGGAGTTGCATGTTGCGAATGTCGTCGATGATCACAAGATCAAGATGGATGCAATCCGCTTGAAGATTAGAAAGATTATAAAATATGCCGTTCATACCGAGGCTTGGTATCATTATGTAGTTGGATCAATTGTTACCTTAGTTGCGATTATGATCGCATTTGTTGTTGCATTGAAATGTTTTACATAGTTTCAACGTATGGTTTAATTAGATGCTCTGGAGAGCTATATGTTGTTCAATGAGAACTATGTATGTACTTTGGTTTTAATGTCATGATGAACTTTTATTAATTTGGTCACTTATCTATCCATGATGTTCTGTAATGGTTTTTAACACACTTAATTATATATAATGCACGCAGATGAACCGACAATGGATGTACGATAACAGACATACTTTCGAGTACATTGAGGTCGTGCATAATTTTCTCGCAGTGGCTGAGGCAAACAAGTAAATGGTTTTATGTATTGTCCATGCCCTATATGTGGGAATACGAGGTCTTACTCTGACTCGAAAACCCTTCACACCCACCTGCTTTATAAGGGTTCCATACGACACTATAATGTTTGGAGTAAGCACGGAGAAAGAGGGGTTATGATGGAAGACAGCGAAGAAGAAGAGGATGATGAAAACTATGTGCCCCTGAATACAGTGATACTGCAATGGGGAAAGCTGAAGATCAAGAGGAACCAGACAATGTGCCCGATGATGATCTTCGCCGGGTCATTGTTGATGCAAAGAGAGTGCAAAAGTGAAAAGGAGAAGCTGAAGTTCGATCCCATGTTAGAGGATCACAAAAAGGGTTGTACCTCAATTGTGAAGATGGCAACACAAAGCTTGGTACCACACTGGAATTGCTGCAGTGAAAGGCAGAGAATGGTGTACCTGACAAAGGATTTGAGAAGCTACTGGAAATATTGAAGAAGAAGCTTCCAAAGGATAACGAATTGCCCGATAGTACGTACACAACAAAGAAGGTTGTATGCCCTCTAGGATTGGAGGTGTAGAAGATACATGCATGCCCTAATGACTGCATCCTCTACCGCGGTGCGTACGAGGATTTGGACGCAAGCCCCATATGCGGTTCATTGCGGTATAAGATCAGACGAGATGACCCTGGTGATGTTGACTGTGAGCGCCCCAAGAAGAGGGTTCCTGCCAAGGTGATGTGGTATGCTCCTATAATATCATGGTTGAAACGTCTGTTCAATAACAAAGAGCATGCCAAGTTGATGTGATGGCACGGAGAGGACCGTAAGAAAGACGAGAAGTTGAGAGCACCTGCTGACGGGTCGTAGTGGAGAAAAATCGAAAGAAAGTACTAGGAGGACTTTGCAGGTGATGCAAGGAACGTATGGTTTGGTTTAAGCACGGATGGCTTTAATCCTTTTGGGGAGCATGATACGTCTCCAACATATATATAATTTTTTATTGTTCCATGTTATACTATATTTTGTTTTGGATGTTTATTGGGCTTTATTATACATTTTTATATTATTTTTGGGACTAACCTATTAACCGGAGGCCCAGCCTAAATTGTTGTTTTTTTGCCTATTTCAGTGTTTCGAAGGAAAAGGATATCAAACGGAGTCCAAACGGAATGAAACCTTCGGGAACGTGATTCTCGGAAAAAAAAACGTGATCCGGAGGACTTGGAGTGGACATCAAGCAACAAACAAGGAAGCCACGAGGTAGGGGAGCGCGCCTACCCCCTGGGTGCGCCCTCCACCCTCGTGGGCCCCTCGTTGCTCCACCGACCTACTTCTTCCTCCTATATATACCTATGTACCCCCAAACCATCAGAGACATCCACGAAAACCTAATTCCACCGCCGCAAACTTCTATACCCGAGAGATCCTATCTTGGGGCCTTTTCCGGCGCTCCGCCGGAGCGGGCATTGATCACGGAGGGCTTCTACATCAACACCATAGCCTCTCCGGTGATGTGTGAGTAGTTTACCTCAGACCTTCGGGTCCATAGTTATTAGCTAGATGGCTTCTTCTCTCTCTTTGGATCTCAATACAAAGTTCTCCTCGATTCTCTTGGAGATCTATTTGATGTAAATCTTCTTTTGCAGTGTGTTTGTCGAGATCCGATGAATTGTGGGTTTATGATCAAGTTTATCTATTAACAATATTTGAATCTCCTCTGAATTCTTTTATGTATGATTGGTTATCTTTGCAAGTCTCTTCGAATTATCAGTTTGATTTGGCCTACTAGATTGATCTTTCTTGCAATGGGAGAAGTGCTTAGCTTTGGGTTCAATCTTGCGGTGTTCTTTCCCAGTGACAGCAGGGGCAGCAAGGCACGTATTTTATTGTTGCCATCAAGGATAAAAAGATGGGGTTTATATCATATTGCATGAGTTTATCCCTCTACATCATGTCATCTTGCTTAAAGTATTACTCTGTTCTTATGAACTTAATACTCTAGATGCATGCTGGATAGCGGTCGATGTGTGGAGTAATATTAGTAGATGCAGAATCGTTTCGGTCTACTTTGTCGCAGACGTGATGCCTATATACATGATCATACCTAGATATTCTCATAACTATGCTCAATTCTATCAATTGCTCGACAGTAATTCGTTTACCCACCGTAATACTTATGCTATCTTGAGAGAAGCCACTAGTGAAACCTATGGCCCCCGGGTCTATTTTCTATCATACTAATCTTCCAACACTTAGCTATTTCTATTGTTGTTTATTTTACTTTGCATCTTTATCATAAAAATACCAAAAATATTATCTTATCATATCTATCAGATCTCACTCTCGTAAGTGACCGTGGAGGGATTGACAACCCCTTTATCGCGTTGGTTGCGAGGTTCTTATTTGTTTGTGTAGGTGCGTGGGACTCGAGCGTGGCCTCCTACTGGATTGGTTCTCAAAAACTGAGGAAAATACTTACGCTACTTTACTGCATCATCCTTTTCTCTTCAAGGGAAAACCAACGCAGTGCTCAAGAGGTAGCAGAGCAGAGCAGCAATCACAGCACTGGCCCGTGACTCTATGTATCTATAACCTTCCTCCTTGGTTGTGCATGAAGCGGAAGTTCATTATGATGCCAGTTCTCATCCAAGGCCCTAAGCAACCCGGCAACGACATTGATGTATACCTAAGGCCATTAGTTGAAGAACTTTTACAGTTGTGGAATGGAAACGGTGTATGTGTGTGGGATGAGCACAAATAGTAGGAATTTGACCTGCATGCGTTGCTGTTTGTAACCATCAATGATTGTCCTGCTTTTCAGGGCAGACAAACAAGGGATACCACGCATGCACACACTGTTTACATGACACCGAAAGTATATACCTGAACAAATGCAAGAAGAATGTGTACCTGGGGCATCGTCGATTTCTTCCGACCAACCATCAATGTTGAAAGAAAAGCAAGCATTTCAAAGGTGAGGCAGATCACCGGAAGAAGCCCGTCATCCGTATCGGTGATCACATACTTGCTATGGTCAATGATTTACATGTAATCTTTGAAAAGGGTCCCGGCGGACTATCTGTTCCGAATGACACTGAGGGACGCGCACCCATGTGGAAAACGAAATCTATGTTTTGGGGCCTACCCTACTCGAAAGACCTAGAGGTCCGCTCTTCAATCGACGTGATGCACGTGACGAAGAATCTTTGCGTGAACCTGCTAGGCTTCTTGAGCGTGTATGAGAAGACAAAAGATACACCGGAGGCACGGGAGGACCAGCAACTTCTTGAGCGTGTATGAGAAGACAAAAGATACACCGGAGGCACGGGAGGACCAGCAACGTGTGCACGAAAAAGACGACATGCCTCCAAAGCAGTATGAAGGTCCTGCCAGCTACGCTCTTACCAAAGAAGAGAAGGAAATCTTCTTTGAATGCCCGTTCAGTATGAAGGTCTCGTCTGGCTTCTTGTCGAATATAAAGGAAATAATAAACATGTCATAGAAAAAGTTTCAGAACCTAAAGACTCATGACTGCCACGTGATTATGACGCAACTGCTTCCAGTTGTATTGAAAGGGCTTCTACCGGAAAACGTTCGATTAGCCATTGTGAAGCTATGTGCATTTCTCAATGCAATCTCTCATAAGGTGATCGATCCAGGAATCCTACCAAGGTTAAGGAGTGATGTGGCGCAATGTCTTGTCAATTTCGAGTTGGTGTTCCCACCATTCTTCTTCAATATCATGACGCACGTCCTAGTTCATCTAGTCGACGAGATTGTCGTTCTGGGCCCTGTATTTCTACACAATATGTTTTTCTTTGAGAGGTTCATACGAGTTCTAAATAAATATGTCCGTAACCGCGCTAGGCCAGAAGGAAGCATCTTTATGAGCCATCATACAAAGAAGCACCCATTCAGGTACGTACCGTGAGAGATCGCTTACATGAGCACCCACGCCTACAAGCACATGCCTGTAATCTTCTTTTCACCCCATGATCACTTGATCAACAATTGTTTCCGCTCTTTCTCTCTCTCTCTCTACTTAATGATATGAATGCCAGCCGAGCGGGATCTTAAAAAAATCTAGGAGGAGGCTGCTACACGTCAACCGGCGGATAAGTAGAAAACATCTGCCGCCTAGCTGGCCGTTGGATTAATGCGGGGAGCCGTCCGATCTACCCATCCATGTACGTCACCTCTCTTGCAACAAGAGCGGTGTTGCAGAAACACTCCTAACATACGTCATGTTGTAAAAACCTTTGCAACAGAAGTGATGTTGCCGAATTTTTTGCAAAAAAAATCGTGTTGCAGAAAACGTTTGTAGATTTTTTTTTAACAGAGGTGATGTCATAGAATTTTTTGTAACAAAGATCATGTTGCAAAAACAGCTACATATTTTTTTGCAACAAAGATTATGTTGTAGAATTTATTTGCAACACAAATCATGTTGCAGGAACTGTTGCCACTAAAACCATGGACGTCGGCGACAATGGACATGGCCCCAGCGGTGTCGTGCCTCGCAAAACCAGGCGGTGCAGTCCGGCGGCTACAGGCGCCTGCACGACTGGCTCGCAACTCCTCAGGTGCCAAGCTTCCAGCACATCAGCTGTTGATGTTGCGTGGTCCGCTGCCAGAACGTCGTGCAATGATGTCGTCGCGGTCCCCACAGTGAAGATCGCTTCGAACTCTGCCAAACCTCGCCGAGTCGAGCCTCCGCTGCTCCCGAACGTCCCCGCATGCCATCCTCGTCGGATCCGGCTAGAATCCTCGTCGTCGTCGCCCTCCTAGCCGCATGAGTCTTCGTCCTCCATCACTCCCGGATATCCCGGCCTCCTGCCCACGTGCCATACTCGCTGGATCAAGCGAGATCCAGCTGGAATCCTCGCCGGCATTGCCCTCCCGGCCGCACAAGTCTCCGCCTCGCCACGGGATCTGGCTAGGCAGTTGCAAGCTCCCTTTTCTATACTACTATTAAAAGAGCAAACAAGAATTCATCTACGGACACACAACAAACTGTACACAGAATTACCAAAGGCGTTCGATCAATCTAACTGACTCATATCTTCTATACTACTATTAAAAGAGCAAACAATAATTCATCTACGGACACACAACAAACTGTACACAGAATTACCAGAGGTGTTCGATCAATCTAACTGACTCATATCTAACGGTCAATATTATATCAAAGGTCTGCCCTGTAAATAAACGATCCGGATTAAATGTTCTGCCGAGGCAGACTGCCCCGCCCCCGCGCACCCATTTGTCCTCAATTAGGGCTCGTTTGGTTCCACGGGATCCCCCCGGGATCCTCGTCATTTCCCGGGGCGAGAGACCCGCCTGGCATCTTCACCCTGGTTTTTCCAGCGGCCCATTTGGTGTCATCGAGGAAAAGGGATTTCTCGGCCCGATCCCGGCGAAATCCCCGGGCTGCTCACCCCTACCTCCGCACACCGGAAGATTTCTCCCTGTCTCTCACGACGCGACGACACGAGCTCCTCCGCCTCTGCTCCTCCGCCTCCGCTCCTCCGCCTTGTCCTCCCCCACCTCTTGCTGGCGACCTCAGATGCCTTGGCTCACAGGACCTACTCCGCGTCCGAATTCCCTCGACGGCCTACGTCCTCCGACAGTCCGATCCCCTCCGGCATCCACCCCTCCTCAAGGTACAACAATGGTTGCTTCTGTTCCACTTCCTGAGAATCACCTACTTGGTTTCATCCATCTCCTTCTCCTCTCCCTCCCTTCCTCTGCTCACATGGTTTCCTAAGATTTCCTTAGATCTGGGCTACGAGATTTCACATTCTGACATTTCCTGTGGGGGATTTCTCTTCCCTCCCCCTTGATGTCCTAATGGCAATGGGTATTTTCACATAGTGGGAGGGGATCCCGTATGCGCAGGGAAATCCCACTTCGGGGGTTTACTACCCAGGATTTTTTATTCCCAACAACCAAATGAGGCCTTAGCGGGATTATCATTATCCCGTAATTTTCTCTTCAACAAAGCTTTTGCCGCTCCTCCTCTGCTGATGCAATCCCGTAATTTTCTCATCGATATGCGAGCGCGGATCGCTGCCGCCGCCCGCTGCTCCTCCTCTACTTCCTCATTAGCGCGACCAAATGGCGCCAACCACCCGAAGCGACTGGAGTGGAGATGGCGTCCGCAGCAGCAGGGGAGGAGATGATGCATGCGTCGCATCCTGATCAAGCACTAGGGGTCCTGGCGGGAGGCATCTAGGAAGACCTCGACGGCCGGGTCATTTCCAGTACCACGCGCACCGATGTCGCCGCGCGCCTCTGCGAGCTCCACGACCAGATCCTCGCCGTTCGCGCCTCCTTCGCCGCACAGCACTCCGCCCGCCCGCCCGCCGCTGGACTCCGCCAAAGGGCCGAGCACGAGATGGCAGATTCAGGATTGCTTGGTGATGGATAAGATCAGCCCGTGTGGCCAGCAGCCTAGGTAGGATTCATGTTCTACTTCCTTTGGGTGGTTAATTCCATGGCCACGTTTTGTTAACCAGTAGAAAGATACTGCTTGATGTCCCGGATCATTCCACACTGTAGAGAATGATTTGGTGCATCGATAATTGATTGATCGTGCACTAGGCACATATATATAGGTACAAGGGGTGCGACTGGTATCTTGTCTCCTAAGATACATGTACATACAGAGGGAGACAGATACAACAGGTACTGCATACAGGACCCAGACCTACGTACATGTACACATGTTCAACACCCCCCCCCCCCCCGCAGTCGAAGCATCGCCGGTGACGCAAAGACTGGACCGAAAGCCCTCGAAAGTCGAGGTGGGTAGTCCCTTCGTCATCACATCGGCGAACTGCTGATCGGTGGGCACATGTAGAACACGAACACGACCAAGTGCAACGTGCTCCCGGACGAAGTGGATGTCGAGCTCGATGTGCTTCGTCCGTTGGTGATGGACAGGGTTGGCAGCTAGGCACACCGCGGAGACGTTATCGCAGTAGACGAGTGTCGCCTTGGTGACCTCACATAGCAACTCCTGAAGTAGTTGTCGTAGCCATGAACACTCCGCGACGGCGTTGGCTACGGCCCGATACTCGGCCTCGGCGCTCGATCATGAGACCGTGGGTTGTCGTTTAGACGACCACGAAATCAGAGAGGGCCCGAGGTAGACACAGTAGCCGGAAGTGGAGCGTCGAGTGTCGGGACACCCAGTCCAGTCGGCGTCGGAGTAGGCGACAAGGCTGGTATCCGGCGAGGCCGTCAGGGTAAGACCCATGGCTGTGGTGCCACATATGTACCGAAGTATACGTTTCACGAGAGCCCAATGGGTGTCACGAGGAGCGTGCATGTGAAGGCACACCTGCTGGACAACATACTGAATGTCTGGACGCGTCAGTGTGAGGTACTGAATGTTGGAAATATGCCCTAGAGGCAATAATAAAAGCATTATTACTATATTTCCTTATTCATGATAATTGTCTTTATTTATGCTATAATTGTGTTATCCGGAAATCGTAATACATGTGTGAATAACAGACACCAACATGTCCCTAGTAAGCCTCTAGTTGACTAGCTCGTTGATCAACAGATAGTCATGGTTTCCTGACTATGGACATTGGATGTCATTGATAACGAGATCACATCATTAGGAGAATGATGTGATGGACAAGACCCAATCCTAAACATAGCACAAGATCGTATAGTTCGTTTGCTAGAGTTTTCCAATGTCAAAGTATCTTTTCCTTAGACCATGAGATCGTGTAACTCCCGGATACCGTAGGAGTACTTTGGGTATACCAAACGTCACAACATAACTGGGTGACTATAAAGGTAGACTACGGGTATCTCCGAAAGTATTTGTTGGGTTGACACGGATCAAGACTGGGATTTGTCACTCCGTATGACGGAGAGGTATCACTGGGCCCACTCGGTAATGCATCATCATAATGAGCTCAAAGTGACCAAGTGTCTGGTCACGGGATCATGCATTACGATACGAGTAAAGTGACTTACCGGTAACGAGATTGAACAAGGTATTGGGATACCGACGATCGAATCTCGGGTAAGTAACATATCGATTGACAAAGGGAATTGCATACGGGGTTGATTGAATCCTCGACATCGTGGTTCATCCGATGAGATCATCGTGGAGCATGTGGGAGCCAACATGGGTATCCAGATCCCGCTGTTGGTTATTGACCGGAGAGTCGTCTCGGTCATGTCTGCTTGTCTCCCGAACCCGTAGGGTCTACACACTTAAGGTTCGGTGACGCTAGGGTTGTGAAGATATGTATATGCAGTAACCCGAATGTTGTTCGGAGTCCCGGATGAGATCCTGGACGTCACGAGGAGTTCCAGAATGGTCCGGAGGTAAAGAATTATATATAGGAAGTGCTGTTTCGGCCATCGGGACAAGTTTCGGGGTCACCGGTATTGTACCGGGACCACCAGAAGGGTCCCGGGGGTCCACCGGGTGGGGCCACCTGTCCCGGGGGGGGCCCATGGGCTGAAGTGGGAGGGGACCCAGCCCAAAGTGGGCTGGGGCGCCACCCCCCCAAGGGCCCATGCGCCTAGGGTTGGGGGGAAACCCTAAAGGGGGCGCCCCCTTGCTTGGGGGGCAAGCCCCCCACCCTTGGCCGCCGCCCCCCCTAGTAGATTCCATCTACTAGGGCCGGCGCCCCCCTTAGCACCCCTATATATAGTGAGGGAGAGGAGGGACTTCATACACCAGCCCCTGGCGCCTCCCTCTCTCCCCGTTACGTCTCTCTCTCGTAGTATAGGCGAAGCCCTGCTACTGTGACGCCCTGCATCCACCACCACGCCGTCGTGCTGCTGGATCTTCATCAACCTCTCCTTCCCCCTTGCTGGATCAAGAAGGAGGAGACGTCTCCCGTCCCGTACGTGTGTTGAACGCGGAGGTGCCGTCCGTTCGGCGCTTGGTCATCGGTGATTTGGATCACGTCGTGTTCGACTACATCATCACCGTTCTTTGAACGCTTCCGCACGCGATCTACAAAGGTATGTAGATGCATCTGATGACTCGTTGCTAGATGGACTCCTAGATGGATCTTGGTGAAACGAGTAGGAAATTTTTTGTTTTCTGCAACGTTCCCCAACACTGAAGCGCACCGACGATGGAGCGGTAGAAAGGAGCGTCGGACGCCGGAGAGCCCTTGACGGCGGACACCTTAGCCTTCGTATCGACAGGCGTGGAAGCAGGCTTGCAGTTAAGCATGCCCGCTCGCTCCAGAAGCTCGTAGGCGTACTTCTGCTGGTGCAGGAAGAAGCCAGTAGCCCGGCGCACGACCTCGATGCCGAGGAAGTAGTGGAGAGCCCCCAAGTCCTTGAGGGCGAACTCGGTGCCGAAGCAAGCTGTGATCTGCTGAAGAAGCGCTGGCGAGGATGCAGTCAGGATGATATCGTCAACGTACAGTAGGAGGTACGCGGTGGCGGGGCCCTGGTGGTAGACAAACAGGGAGGCATCGGACCGTGTGGACCGGAACCCCTGCTGCTGGAGGAAGGCCGCAATCCGCTGGTACCAGGCTCGAGGCGCCTGCTTCAACCCATATAGAGAACGGGAGAGCAAGCACACGTGGTTCGGATAGGCAGTGTCGACGAAACCAGTCGGCTGCTGACAGAACACCTGCTCGTCGAGATGACCATGCAAGAAAGCATTAGACACGTCGAGCTGGTGAACAGGCCAAGTGCGAGAAACAGCAAGATGGAGAACAGCGCGGATCGTGCCCGGTTTGACGACCGGGGCGAAGGTGTCGGTGAAGTCCACGCTGGCGCGCTGGCGAAAGCCGCGCACCACCCAACGCGCCTTGTAGCGCTCGAGAGAACCGTTGGGACGAGTCTTGTGGCGGAAGACCCACTTGCCAGTGATGACATTGGCACGGGGTGGCCGCGGGACAAGCTGCCATGTGCGGTTGCGCTGTAGGGCGTTAAACTCCTCACGCATCGCAGCTAGCCAGTTCGGATCCCGAATGGCTGCGCGAGCGGAGGTGGGGAGCGGGGACGGTGTCGAGGTAGAAGTCGCGCACGCGTACTCGTCTGACGGGTAGCGTGTGCTGGGACACAGCGTCCCAGTCCGAGCCCGAGTGACCACATCGGTGAGGGGTGCGACGGGGGCCGCGACGAGGGCCGCCACGGGAGCTGCGGCGGGGCCAGTCGAGGGGGTCGCGGCGATGGGGGCCGCGACGAGGTCCGCGGTGGGGGCCGCGACGAGGTCCGCGGTGGGGGCCGCGGCGGGGACGGCAGAGGAGGCCGCGGCGTCGGGGGCCGCGGCAGGAGCCGCAGCGCCAGGGGCCGCCGGCGCGGGGAGCACGGGCATGGCCGGACCCGGGGCGCGGATGGGCGGTCCGCCAGAGGTGGGGGCAGGGACGAACCGCGCCGCAGAAGACTCCGAAGGTGATGGTACCTGCTGAAACGGGAACACGAGCTCATCAAAGTACACATGCCGCGAAGTGAAAACACGGTGAGAGACTGGATCATAGCACCGGTAACCTTTGGTGTTGGGAGGATATCCAAGAAAGATGCAAGGAAGGGATCAGGGCGCGAGTTTGTGAGGAGCAGTGGACACGGTGCTAGGATAACAGAGACACCCGAAAATGCGAAGACCATCATAAGATGGAACCGCACCGAAGAGGAGCTGGTGAGGGGTGTAGTTCCAGCGGGAACGACAGGGGCGAATGTTAATGAGTAGGCTGGCGGTTGCGAGCGCGTCCGGCCAGAACCGAGGAGGCACGTAGGAGTGAAAGAGCAACGTGCGGACATAGTCATTCAGCTTGCGAAGGACGCGCTTGGCGCGACCATTCTGCTGAGATGTGTAGGGGCGGGTGAGGCAAAAGATGGTGCCGTGGGACGCAAGTAAATTGCGGACAGCGACGTTGTCAAACTCCTTGCCGTTCTCAGTTTGCAAGGCGAGAATAGGACGACCAAACTGTGTGGTGACATATGAATAAAAAGCGGTGAGTGTGGCAAGAGCGTCGGACTTGCGACGGAGAGGGAAGGTCCACACATAATGAGTAAAATCATCCAATATCACCAGATAGTATAAATAGCCCGTGTTGCTAGCAACCGGGGACGTCCAAACATCACTATGCAATAACTGAAACGGAAAGGTGGAAATGTTTGTAGACTCACTAAAGGAAAGACGAACGTGCTTGCCAAGACGGCAAGCCTCACATGTGTGATCGTCAACTTTATTACATGAGAAGGAAAAACTCTGAAGAATCTGACGCATAACGGTGGAGTTGGGATGACCAAGACGGGCATGCCAAAGATCGACACTGGCGGCGAAGGCGGTGGGGCGACGGGTGGTGGTGGCGCCAGAGGGATGCACTGGGTAAAGCTCGCCTGGGCTATCACATCGGTGGAGCACCATTCGTGTACGGGCGTCCTTCACAGAAAAACCGATATCGTCAAATTCAACAGTTATAGGATTCTCACGAGCAAGGCGACGAACAGAAATGAGATTGGTGACTAAGTCAGGAGACACAAGAACATTAGACATATACACAGGAGTGGAAGTAGAAGGAAAAGACATATGACCAACGTGAGTAATGGGTAGGGAGGAACCATTACCAACGGTGATACGAGTGGGAGTATGAACGGGAGTGGCAGACGTGAGGTTACCGGGATGAGCAGTCATGTGAGCAGTGGCGCCCGAGTCCATGTACCAGTCACCACCGCCACCATAGGAGCTTGGTGACGGGGCGGAGTGCAGGGCAGCGAGCAGGGCCGGGTCCCATGGCGGCGGCACCTGAGGAGGGTAGGAACCTCCGTAGGCCGGCGCGGGAGCAGCCCCGAAGGCCGAAGCGGCGGCGCCATAGGCGGGCGCGGACCCGTAGGCCGGCGCTGGCGGGGGGCGGCATTGTAGCCACTGTAAGGAGCGGCGTTCTGCGCAGCGAAGAGGGCTTGGTGGCCCGCCAAGCGGGGCCCAAGGATGCCCGGAGCCGGAGCCCGAGGGACCGGCATGGAGTACGCGTGGACGACGCCGGTCCACGGGTTGGTGCCGTATGTCCATGGGGGAGTCACCTGCTGCTGCTGACGAGCCCCCCCCCCCCCCGGTGCCTGTTGCTGCTTGCGGCCGCCCCCGCGGCGGTTGCCGCGGCGCCCGCCACCCGGCTGCTGGGGGCAGCGGGAGGGGCGGAAGGCGCGGGCGGGAGGGGGAAGTACCCCGGAGGCACGGGGGCGGCGGCTGCTGGCGCGACGCGGGTGGGGCTGCCGGTGGAGGGGCGCCGCGTGAGGTGCCGGCGACGAGGGCGTGGTGCTGCACGCGCTTCTTGACCCCCTTCATCCGGTGCTCCTCCAACCTCAAGTACACCATAAACTTGGGGAAGGAGGGCTCCGGCATCAAGGTGAGGTTGGAGGCGGCGTTGCCGAAGTCCTCGTTGAGGCCGGCGGTGAGCGTGCAGAGGAGGAGGTCGTCGTCCACCTTGGCTCCAATGTTACGGAGCTCGTCCGCCAACGTCTTCAGGCGGCGGCAGTAGTCATCAATGGACTGTTCATCCTGGTGACAGTCAAAAAATTCCTGTTGCAAAAAAGCACGGCGCTGAAGCTTGTTGTCGGTGAAGAGGCCGTTCAGCTTGACCCACAGGGCGCAGGCGTCGTCGCCGGCGCTCATGACCGTGTGGAACAAGTCCTTGGAGATGGTGGTGAACACTACTAGGAAAAGGGCTATAGATGAAATTGACACTAATGGCGCACCAGACATGTGGTGCACCACTACTATATACTAATGGCGCACCATGTGCTGGTGCGCCATTAGTGTCCAAATACTAATGGCACACCACATCCACGGTGCGCCATTAGTAACAAGATTTTTTTAAATTTTTTTCAAAACTAGTAATGGCGCACCGTGGGAGTGGTGCGCCATTACTAGTTAAACTAGTAATGACAACTAGTAATGGCACACCACATCCACGGTGTGCCATTAGTAAAAAAATTCAAATTTTTTTTGCAATTTTTTTTTATTTTTTTTCAAAACTAGTAATGGCGCACCATGGGAGTGGTGCGCCACTAGTAAATTTTTTTTCAATTTTTTTATATTTTTTGAAAACTAGTAATGGCGCACCGTGGGAGTGGTGCGCCATTACTAGTCCCACGGTGCGCCATTACTAACTTGGTCCAAAAATTCCCTCGCATGCACCCTCCTGGACCGCCTTTTCAGTTTTTTTAAAAATAAAATAAAATGATGAAAATGTCAAAAAAATAAAAGAAAATAAGTTTCTCATGTGATATGTGGTCTAGTTGTTGGGAGAATTTACAAATATGAATTTCGACTTTATTTACAAAATCTCTCTGGAATATGTAAAATGGGCATAACTTTTGCATACGAACTCGGATTAAAAGGTTTTCTATATAAAAAATCATCTACTCGAAAAATTACATCCGCTTTAACAGGGGGGAACCCCGTTAAACATTTTCAAAATCCTCAAAAACCTAACAGAAAAAAAGTTACGAGGCTTTTAAGATCTGGAGGCAAAAAAATTCAAAAAAATTCAAACTTACTAGTGGCGCACCGTATGCTAGGTGCGCCACTAGTAACAGAAAAAAAATTAGTTTCGATTTTTTTCAGATTTTTTTTTTCATAATATGATACGTAATATGAACGGAAGTTTGAAATATTTTTTCAAAATTTCATCACACTCATGAACATGAACAAAGTCCTAAACATTAACAAGGTTTAATAGGATTGATATGCTAGATATATCAATAAGTGTCTATGAAGTGAGCTGGTGCTGGGGTTGGATAGAACTCTGAAGTTAAGTGTGCTTGGGTTGGAGTAGTGTGAAGATTAGTGACCTTTTGGGAAGTTTGACCACGGAGTGCAATTTGACCTGAGATTAAGCATATTGACCCAAGATTAAGCCATAGTGACCCAAGATTAAGAAAAAAAAATAAAAAAAATTGAAATTTAAAAAAAAAATGAAAAAAATTATTACTAATGGCGCACTTCTATGTGGTGCGCCATTACTAAGTCAGATAGTAATGACGCACCTCTAGGCATACTAATGGCGCACTACAGATGCGCCGTTAGTATCTAGTATACTAATAGCGCACCAATAAAAAATACTAGTGGTGTGGTACTAGTGGCGCACCAGTAGTGCGCCATTAGTAGGCAAAACTGGTGCGCCACTAGTAGGCCTTTTCCTAGTAGTGGAAGAACCACCGGATGATCGTGGCGTCGATCGCGGTCCACTCGGCGTCATCCACCATGGCGCAGGAGTCCACGGTGCCATCCACGTGGTCCATGAGATTGTTCTCGCGGAAGAGCAGCGTGAAGTACGTCTTCCACACGAAGTACGTGGAGTTGGAGGCGTCAAGGATGACGGGGACGCGTGCGTGGACGTTGATGTCGCGGATTTCAGCGGGGTCGACGGCGAAGGGGTTGGAGTAGGTGGAGTCGTTGGGCGACATGGCGGCGGGATCGTGGGAGGGAGGCGGCGGTGCGGCTCGAGAGGAGCGGCGCGGCGGCGGGAGGTAGGCGACGCGGCGGGGAGGGGCGGCGCGGCGTGGGGAAGGAGGCGCGCGGTGGAGGGAGGGCGCGTGGGGAGGAGAGGTGGAGGCGGCGGCGGCGGGAGATCGCGGCGGCGGCGGCTTGGGGCGGCGGCGGCGGGAGATCGCGGCGGCGGCAGCTAGGGTTAGCGGAAGCGGGAAGATCGACTTGCGATAGATACCATGTAGAGAATGATTTGGTGCATCGATAATTGATTGATCGTGCACTAGGCACATATATATATAGGTACAAGGGGTCCGACCGGTATCTTGTCTCCTAAGATACACGTACATACAGAGAAAGACAGATACAACATGTACTGCATACAGGACCCAGACCTACGTACATGTACACATGTTCAACACACACCATGGGGACAATCAGGTCCATCAGACTTATCTCGGCAGTATGAATCACTTTATAATGTAGGCCTAGATTCATCTTACTTCATAACAAATATTTTTTATTGGTCAGTGGGACATGATTTTATGAAATTACTTTTATACAAGAAGTGAGAAATATCTTAATTCTTGCTTATATGTTCTCTCGACCTCCATTGGATTGCAGTATTTATCATTTTTGCTTTCAAACGAACCCCTTTTATTTGTTACAGTTGGGCCAATCCCTTGTTATAATCCTCATATGCCAGTATTATTTTGAATCCTTTCAATGGAAAGAATAATGTGATATTAGAAATCATATTTGGGAAAAGGCGACCGAGTTTGAGAGGATGTATATCTCAGATTTAACACGTTTTTCTGATTAACCAAGTCATGATTTGTTAGCTTTTTGCCCACTACCAAAACAAATCCTATCTTTCTGCACTTGGTGCTTCAGTTACCTGATTTAAGTTGTAAATATTTTAAGCTATTATTTAGGTGGGTGTACAATGTACCATGTACAATATTTTTCAGCTAGGTTGGTAGTTGGCTTTTCTGTCCTGCGAGCTTATTGATTTATCTGATTAACAGATGTTGAGTGGTGTTTTTTTATCAGATAAGGTGGAGTTCCTGCTTGTAGCATCAGTAGAGTGTGGACTACTAGGAGCAGTCAGTGGGCTTGTACTGTGTTTCTATTGATTTTTTTGTGCCCCCTTGTTTGATTGAACAGGAATGCAGTTCTTATTTCTGACGGGGAGGTTAGTATGGTGGCAGATTGCTATGATGACATATCTTTTGTAGAATTGAAGCTGGTTGAAAGGCACACCAAAATACTGATGCAGTTTATCTACCTTCTCTGTCCTACAGGTAATGTGATGCTAATAATCAATTAATTATTGTGACTAAACTGCAGAGGCCTTCATTTTTTTCACATGATTTTAATATCTACTATCTAGAGTCATGTTTGGTTATATTATTCTTTTCCTCGAGCAATATCAACATTAGTCATATGATAATTCTATAGTGTGCGGTTCTGTTCATTATCATCCATATGTTTTGCTTTTACAGCTTGATGGAAATACATGTCAAGCTATTTTATCACAAGATTCCTATACCGATAAATGGACCTAACATATGGGGAACCTTTTCATGGACTATCCTCATAATGGCTGTCAAGTTCTTGCTTTCAGAGGTAGCACCTGAACTCAGGAGATCCAGTTTCCTATATTACCAATGTATTTACTTCTACAATGCTATATAAACATAATATACCGTCTAAACAAGCTACTGAGACCATGGGCAGGAAGGAATCAACATTGGTAAGACACTAGATATTTTTGGCCTTCAAATAAACAGTAGATAGAGTACATATGCCCTTGAAATGCTACTACACGCCTCTCCAAGGTCCAATAATTCCAAGGATGATTAC
Organism: Triticum urartu; assembly: GCF_056163025.1. Lineage (NCBI taxonomy): Eukaryota > Viridiplantae > Streptophyta > Magnoliopsida > Poales > Poaceae > Triticum > Triticum urartu. The sequence goes on from NC_141877.1 coordinate 489,842,986, forward strand.
AACAGCCATACTCTTGGTCCATCTAATATTGTTATCTAAATTACTACATTGGTCATGATGAACGGGACAGTCTGCAAGCTACAACTTTGCTAATTAATATTTTTTTCCTTTATAACATGTTTCTCTGAACCGAATTGACCATTCTTTTCTCAAGGCAGAACTAACATAAATTATTTATTTTTTAGGTAACAATGATGAAATGTTTTCTGCAGGTCTTGAGCATGGTTTCTTTCTGATTGCGAGGATGAATTTTACAAAGAGGATGTTTGAGAAGGTAATCACATAACTATACATGTTTCCTAAGCATCTAACAGGATTTCGGTTCAGTTTCGTGCTGGAATTTTAGAGCCCAAATGTAGAGATGCACAGCTTGATTCTAGGAGTAAGGTTGGCCTTGTTTGATATACCTAGGTTGTGAAGAGGTGATCGTGTGGCTGAAGAATGATGTGAATGATTGGAAGTTCTCCAACCAGGAAGCATTCAGGTGGTGCCTGCATTGAACACACTGTTTTTTAGTATGAGACCATTCCTGTTGAACTTTCCGGTGAGCAGATAAAGATCGAGCAAAACTATGAGTTGAATTTGTTGTGCTAAAGAGACCGGCAGAGTGCTTTGTTGAGTTCTGGCGGCAGTTGTGCTGGAGGTTAGGGTGCAGAATTTGTGAAGTGTTCTATACACAAACCAGTACATTATTCTTTCGGAAGGAGCTGTTTGCTTTCCTGGTGCCAACGCACTTTGGAATAGCTGGGTGCCACTGAACTGCAAGATTTTCATTTGCTTGGCTTCGCAGCATTGAGTATGGACATCGGATCGTCAGGTCAGAAGAGGGCTGCAGGACCATATTTTGCCCTGTTTTCTCTGAGCAGGAAGAGGACATTGTCGACCTCACCATGCTTTAGTGCGTATATGCTCAACAGGTATGGCATCGCGGTCTTAGATCGACTCATCTTGACGCTGTCCCCGCTCCTTCTGTCACCGATAATCTTCAGGATTGGTGGGGAGATCTCGCCAGTTCATTCCTGGCAAACAAGAAGACTCTATGCAGCCAACTGCTGATAAGGAGATGACTGTGGAGCTCCCGGCAACCAAGACAAAGAGACGCACAACAAGCCAAGAACGGGCAGATGAAGTAAGAGCTAAGCTTATTTTGTGTGTAAGTTGGTACTATCGTTTCCATCCTTCTTGATTTGTTGTAACAGTATGGAGCTGAATATGATGAATGATGTACTCACCGGACGGGCAGATGTTTTGTCTATATATTATCCATGACTATGTTTCAGAATAGATTGAGACACACCCCTCCTATTCTTTGGAGACGAAGGGATCATTTGTATTCCATTTACTCCAGTATTTGATATACTTACCAAATTTTAAAGAAAATATCCTATTTTGTGTGAGAATTTCTTAAGCATATATTAGACAAAAGATATATCTGATTTTCCTTCGATTGTATTGCAGCATTTCAGGTTTTGCTCTTGGTTCTTTTACCACAAAATTTGAACATAAATTTGTAAGGTCTCTTGTGTTTGACTTAATCTATACATCTACTGAGACATGCCTTGTGTGCATGATTACTAATTAGTCCCATGTTCATATGATGTTATGTTTTTGAATTATGTACATCATTTACGTCTCTTTACTGGTGATGTGCTTTAAATATGCTTATTGTTGTGCATCATTATTTTATGGTCGCTCACAAATGAATTATGTGTATTGGTGGAAACGTGCGTTGCATGTGCACTAGTCTGAAACAAAGCCCGAACTGCAGAAACGTGAATATGATGGGATTGCTCTCGGCCGTCCGATTAGGTCAATCCGACGGACACGAAGACGACGGGGCTGAAGGTAAGCGTTTTCCAAAAGAAAAAGGAAAAAGGTACAGGTTTGCAAGGGGGCAAATCTCAAGCCGGCTAAACCATTGGCCCCCAAACGAGAAATTTGCGAGGTTTCCATGGTCCGCCGCCGCCGCCGCCGTCTCGCGTCCCCCGTCATGCCGCTGGACAACGACGACCTCCTCCGTGAGATCCTACTCCTCCTTCCTCCGCAGCCGTCGTCCCTCCTCCGCGCCTCCGTGGTCTGCAAGCGCTGGCGCCGCCTCGTCTCGGATCCGGGTTTCCGCCGCCGCTTCCGCGCGCACCACCGGAAGCCCCCACTCCTCGGCTGCTTCTACTTCGACCTAGATGTCGGTTACGTCTTCACTCCCACGCTGGACCCGCCCGACCGCATCCCGGCCGCGCGTTTCTCCCTGCCGCAGCGCTGCCGCCACGAGGGGTTGGACTTGGACTTCGTGGAATGCCATCACGGCCTCGCCCTTTTCCTCAACAAGAAACAACCCGAGGCCGTCGTGTGGAACCCCATCTCCGGTCGCCAGCACCGAGTAGCTTTTCCACCAGAGTTCGGCAACGCTAGAGAGAGGGAGATCCTATGCGCGGCGGTGCTCTGCGCTGCTGGTGATGATGACCCTGGCCATGTGCACGGTGATTGTGGCCTGAGCTCTTTTAAATTGGCTTTGGTGCGAGGTGGCCAAGACCACGCAAGTCTATCTGTGTGCCTCTACAAATCCAGGTCTGGCCTATGGGGAAATGTTATCTCAACGACTAAAGACTGGTACACATTGTTTTCTTGGAGAAAGTCCAGCGTCCTGGTTGGGAATGCACTTTACTGGTGGTGTTGCCAGATTGAAGGTTGCATTCTTGAGTTTGATTTTAAAATGCAGAAGCTTGTTACAATTGAGAAGCCAGTAGACGACGGTTGTTCTGACTATCAGATCATGCGGACAGAGGAAAGTAGTCTTGGACTCATCATCTTGACAGAACTGACCATGCAGTTATGGAAGCGGAAGGTCAGTTCTGATGATGTTGCTACATGGGTCCTTCAGAAAACCATTGAACTGACAATGCACCTTTGGCCAAGACAGTCCGTCCAGGTCTTCTGGACCAGGATACATGGGTACGAGGAGGATCACAATGTGATATTTCTGGGGACATCTAGTGGTTCTTTCATGATTCAACTCGACTCAATGCAGTTCAATAACCGATTCCAGTTCAACTCCATCTTCACCTATTTTCCCTACACAAGCTTTTATGCTGCAGGTAATAGCCGACCCTTGCATTGCAATAGTAACAAACACTAATTAACTTTTGTTGTGTGGTTAAAGGTTGCCTAGCAATTCATGCATAAGTAATATGCTTGCTTCCTCAGTTTCTGAACTCATGGTGATGTTTGTATATATTTCATTGGACCATGTGAAAGCAGAATTATTTTTATTACTGTCTCTTGTCTATAGTTCATTATGTTTTTATTTACTTACTTACTATAAGGTATTCAAATTTAAGCAGTCGAGATATTTTTCTCCACCAGAATGTATTCGTTCAAGAATATTACCATTAGTGCATCTGACTTAGCATGGAATAACTTCACTCCAGAGTAGTTCTGGAAAACTCATTTCCTTTGATTGGCTCAACAGTCTGAAAATGGCTTTATTAGTAGGTAGGTGATCATTACTGTTTGGAATGATTCGTTTTGTTTAGAGAAAGTGTGCTCTAATAGGTACTATATATTGCTTTATTGACCTATTCCTAACCTTGAGTCAAAAGCTAGCGATATGCTCAGGTTACATGATATGTAGTGGTAAATTGATGCAAGTCGTAACTGTTGCACCTTCACCCTCTCTTTCTGTGTTAATTTTTTATAGATTTTTTGGTTACTTTATTTGTTTTCTTTTGCTTGTAGACTGGGCAGCTGGTGGTAGAGATGATGGAACTGAAATGTCAAGCAGTACATCACCTAATTGTCCTATCAGATAAGCTACCATAATGTGTTAATTGAACCCGTGATGTGCATTTTGCTTCTGATACGTACATGTTTATTTATTTATTACCTTGTCAACATTTTGATATAATCCTGCAAACTGTGTATCCTCCTAGTATTTAAGCTGTTTGCGACCTATCTAGTAGATTGGGATCAAATTTGTTTCAGTTGTAAACAAGCTGCGTATTATGTGGTATTTTATTGGATGTGACCACTTGTGTTTCTTCTTGCACGTTTTGTATTCTTTTTCAAGGACCAAAGTCCCAGAGAGAATCCTATAGTTCTCTCATGCACATATGTTCCTCAGATGTCACCACCTACGGTAGATCATATTTTGAGGGCAACCGCGATCTAGCTCCTATCTCCTGGCCCTACTTCTTAGAGCATCTCCAATAGGTGCCCTATAATAAGGCACTAAACTGTGGTTGGAGCAAAATTTGCCACCTAAAAGTGCTTTTTTACAACACCAAAAACCTCCCAACTCTAATAGATGCCCTAAAACAGGTGTTGCAAAATACATCATGGTCGTCTTCTTATGGGTGCCCTATTTTAAGGCACCTGTTGGAGCAACACTTTGTCATACTAGAAGAATATATAATTTTCAGTCTCTATTTCATTGTGGACATTTAGACCAATAATCTTTCATATCCTCGATTTAGTCATATTAGCTATGTACTTGAACATTTTATGTCCTCACATGCCATGATAGGCAACTGCGGCACGATAATTCGGGGGCTCGGTGTTTTATTCTGGTGGAGGATGTTGCCATTTAAGACGGTAGGATCACCGTGATCTTATTTTTCTTCTTCTGATTCTTGTCAGTTAGGATAAGTTTGTCAGAGACTGGATGTTCAGTTTGTTGCGTAGATTAGATTTCCCTTGTTGATGTTTTCATCATGTAAGAAGTTTCAACCTACTACCTGTTTGCATCACCCCCTGGTCCCTAGTATAATCCTCTTCCCCACTTAGCCAAGTCATCCTGGCCGTCTATCTGGAGGTATTTACCAAGCTGTTGTCACCTGATGGAAACTGAAGACTATGTAAACAGTATAGTATCAGACTATCAGTACAAATCTACAGACGCCTCTTCCAATTTTGTGCCTCGTGTTACCTCTCTCTGTTTGTTACTCCCTCCGTTCCGAATTACTTGTCGCAGGTATGGATGTATCTAGATGTATTTTAGTTCTAGATACATCCATTTCTGCGACGAGTAATTTGGAACGGAGGGAGTAGTTTCCATCTGATATTTTTGCTAAACTGATTTACCTGGGAACGTTCGAGCATTGACTCCATAACCCTTTTTTTTTATAGAAAGGAAGCGATGCCCCCAGCATCTGCATTGTTTGATGTGCACATCCAATAAACTCTGTAACTATGTTGCCAGATTTTACGTTTGGAACTAGCTGAGAATTTACAGCTTAATCTTCGTCTGGGTGAGTAATGAGAATCAGAATTACTGATATTATTGTTTTCTTCGTAGTTAGCCGGAGCTGCTTAGAAGCCTCATGTGTGAACCGATCCCACATATATCAGAACCAATCACACGCTGAGAGAAGACATTTATTTGACAGCAGAATAAATAGGAGAGAACAAGTAATCCTGATGACTGGTAGCAACAATTCGTATCTAGTTGCTAGTGAAGATTGTGCAGAATTAGTCATGTCTGTGTTAACTATGTATTGGTTGTAGCTGGGCTTGATTTGTTGTTGGTTGACCATACAAGCACTTACATTTGGAGATCATCTTCAGTGTCAGATTGTTGTCATATTCTGTCAAGCACTGGCACCGGCGCCGGCGTCATATTCTGTGTGCTAGTCTGGACAAATCATGATTTTACTGGCTTAATAGTTATTGGCTGCTGCATGAATAGTTCTGATCACTGTACCAGAATACTGAATCAGTTATTATGAGAGAATGCTGAATGAGTGCTGCTGCTGTTTCTCTTGGATTATGCTTGTAGCAGGGAGGCACTACCTTTGTTTGGTCATCTGGACATTGCGACAATATCAGGCACATGTATGTGGCTCCTTCATCTTTACAGCCCATGTATATGCCACTGAAACCAAAATTGAGACTTCGCAGATACTGTCTAAATTCAGGTATGTGATTTTACTCACAGACTAATGACTAAACCCGACAATTTGTGTAGCAATGTATTAATATTTTTAGCATATACATCGACGTAAACATATACATAGGATTAGGAACAATCGAATCCAAAGAAGCAGAGACCTGTAAAACCTACTGGCCAAGCTAAATTCAACTTCCATCCAAAATTAACACGCAACTATCCAGGATTATTCGTGCATCCTTCTCTTTGCTGGCTATGAAGGCCTGAAGAAGCGTCAAGATCATTGGGAATAGGCCTTGCCGGGCAGAGCCACCGGCCTGAGCTCACCACCATGGAGGAAACCGGCGAACCACTTGGCGGAGTGCTTCTGGTACCTCGTCCTCTCCTTGGAGCTGAAGTCCACACCGTAGAGGCCAAAGCCCATGCGGTAGCCGTAGAGGTACTCGAACACGTCCAGGAATGACCACACGAAATAGCCCTCCACATTCGAGCCGTACCTGACCACCCAGCAACAGAGAGGAAAATGGTGAGCAAACTGCATGAGTTTCTTTCAGGTGTCCTCTACTCAGATGAATGGATGGTGTTGGTACCTGCTGGATTGGAGGGTCGCCTCGATGTAATCCTGCAGGTACTGCGACCTGAACTCGTCGTCGGGGGCGTTCCCACTGGAGGGATCAGCAATGCTGGCAGCTCCTGATGGATATGATCATTGACGAAATGGTACGTATTTCAGATTTATGAGTGATCAAAAGTTGATGACCTTACAGAATCATGCATTTTAAGGTAGCTGAAATTTCGGTCAGTAGAATTTACCATTCTCGTGGATCATGACCACAGGGTTCTTGTATTTGACCTGCAGATGCTCCAGCATTTTCCTCATAGACCACGCTGTTGATGACATCAGACCCATTTTCGACCCAAAGAGGAGCTGTTGCATTTAATTTTAGTCATGCAGACATACAAATGATTTAGTTTATTGGGAACAAAGGAACAAAGTTCATTTTCAAACTAAACTGATTAGTAATGGAATGACTTGTATCATAAAATACCTGGTTCTTTGAGTTCAAAAATGGCACTGCAAGAATACATTTGCAGAAGAGTTAGGTTTCATTCCTCTCATTGCATTATGGCACATATAACACATGTTCTTACTGGTGTCATATTTCACGGCTGCATCACCCATGAAATCTCTCAGCTTCTGATCCAGTTTGCTAAGATCAGCCTTCACATATGCGGCACCGTAGTGGTTAAATCCTACAAAGTCAAAAGACCCAAGCACTCTCTTCAGCTCTTCAGCAGTGAAAGATGGTAGCCTGGACCCAACATTCTTCCTCATCACTGGGGGGTAGTCTCCATGTACCAATGGATGCATAAACCTGTGTCATGATCACAAGATCTTTAGCTGTAGTTACACACACATTCTAGCTGTCCTTGTTGAACTTGAACTGTAGAAGAACATACCATCCAATGTGGAAGTCATTCATCCTTGCAGCTGCTGCTATATCCTCAGGTGCTTGTGTCGCAGGCTCGTGCCACCAGCAGAGCAATGTGAGTCCAATTTTTCCTCCTTGCTTGGCCTGATTAACAAGAAATAAGAAGGAATATTGCACATGTGAGAATGGCTAATCTCAAATGAACATGTTGGTTCTGTAAAAGGTGGCATTGTTCCTAACCTGGTACTTCTCTTTATACAGGGACGCTGCTGAGGCATGTGCAAGCAGAAGATGGTGAGCTACTATGTAGGGCTCAGTGGTAGAGTTGCCATTGTTGCAATTGATGCCGAAGGGGGAGGAGCATCGCTGTGGTGGAAAGAATCCTATATCGTATCCGCCAATGGGCTCAATGTTTGGCTCATTCACGGTGCTCCAGTATTTCACCCTGTCACCAAAGTTCTTGAAGCACACATCTGCATACGCCGTGTAGTCATCTCTGCAACCATGTGACAAAAAAGGTAAGAAGAACCATTATTTTTTTCTTCCCTTATGAAATTGCACTTGCACTAATGACATTGAATAATAGGGCAAGAAGAAATTACATGAATTTACGACTAAGCATCCCATGGTATTCATCTTGAAGAGCCTGAGGGAAGTCGAAATGATATATCGTCACGTGAGGCTGAATTCCTACAGGAAACACAGGAAGATGCACGATTTATCTCTGCACAGCTGGACATTTGGAAATCTTGTAATTTCATTCGTAAATGAAGGATTCAGTATGCCAAGGATCAAATACCATGACTCAGGAGTTCATTGATAAGGTTGTTGTAGTACTCCAGTCCCTTTGGATTGACAGCTCCTCGGCCATCTTCATGGATTGCAAACAGAAGTCAGTTCAGTGCCATTCTTAACTTCTCTGAAACACATTATTTAATACATGTGGTGCTTTTACTAATACTGTCGGTATGACCTTACCAGGAATAAGCCGAGGCCAGGCAATGGAAAATCTATACGCGTCCACGCCCATCTGGCTCAAAAGCTTTACATCTTCCTGGTTGTTTATCTGAGTGAGTTTAGCACCCAATTCTTGTTCTGAAAATTCATCTGTTTAACATCACTTGGTCTCACAAACTAACCTTGTACTTATGATACTGATCTGCAGTCACATCAGCAGTGGCTCCATCAGCAGAGTAGCCTGTGGACGTTAAAACTCCATGTTACAATTCGCAATGCGATAATGCGTGGTAGATTCAGGCCCACATGGCGTGGGGGAGCCTGTGAATAAACCTGAGTGTGTGAATGTGTCCCAGATGCTGGGTTTTCTTCCGTCCTCTGCAACCGCACCTTCAATCTGGAACCAGCCAAATATTCAGATCGGTACGCACAACAAAGTATTTTATATAAACTTGTTATCTGAATTCTGATTTCAGACAGCAGAGCCTTAAGAGCAAAGGCAGTTAGTTTTGACCATTCTCTCTAATGATTATTATTATTATTATTATTATTATTATTATTATTATTATTATTATTATTATTATTATTATTGCTTTGGCTGCTGAGATGATACAGTATGCTCATAAACGGAGGTTGCCAGTTGTTGCCTTGAAGTTGGATTTTCACAAAGCTTTTGATTCTGTCAGTTGGCACTGTCTGGATCAAGTGCTTGAGGCCCGAGGCTTCCCTTCAACCTGGAATCAGTGGGTTCGTTCTCTACTTTCCACCGGACGCTCTCGAGTTCTGATCAATGGTGAGATGGGCGATCCTATCCTTGCCAAACGAGGGTTCCGGCAAGGTGATCCTCTGTCCCCGTACCTCTTCATCTTAGTTGCGGACGTGCTGCAGAGGATATGTTGTCACCACTTCCAGGAGGGTACCCTGCTACATCCCCTGGGCTCGGACAGGTTCTTCCCAGTGCTACAGTACACAGACGACACGTTGATACTGTTTCGAGGCGACTTGAAACAGGCGTCTGTCATCAAGAGCATCCTCACCTGCTTCTCAGACTTCTCTGGGCTGAAGATCAACTTCCACAAGAGCACGCTTGTACCTGTCTCTATGGATGCGTGTGTGGCTGATGAGATTGCCCAGCTCCTCGGCTGCCCTGTATCGGCCTTCCCTTGCACTTACCTGGGTTTGCCGTTGTCTCTACATAAGCTTACGCATGGCATGCTGCTTCCTGTTATTCATAAGGTGGATCGGAGACTGTCCGGTTGGCTGGCCACTTTCCTTTCCATGGGTGGAAGGCTCACCCTCATTAACTCTGTTCTTGCTGGCATCCCGAGTTATTTCATGTCATGTTTCCCCTGGCCCAAAGAATCCATCGACACTCTGGACAGTCTGTTGCGAGCTTTCTTCTGGCAGGGCAAAAACAAGGTCAAAGGAGGTCAGTGTCTTGTGGCATGGGACAAAGTTACTCTTCCTCGAGCAAATGGGGGCTTGGGCGTCCGAAACTTGCAAGCGCATGATCAGGCCATGCTATGCAAGTTCGTCACTAGAGTTCTGCAATTTTCTGAGGTTCCGTGTTACCAATGGTTCGCCACACAATACTGTAAGAGAGATGTGCCTCACAGTTCTGGTAGCAGGGACACGGCCATGTGGAGAGGTTTCAAGGAGTACATTCCTTTGGTGATCAGCTCGTCGCGCTGTGTGCTGGGCTCTGGTGACCTAATCTCCTTTTGGCATGATCAGTGGCTCCAGGTTGGCAGGTTAAGGTAGGTCTTCCCGGTGCTCTTCTCTTTTGCGAGAAGGCCAACCTGCTCGGTTCGGTCCCAGTTCAGTCATGGTTCCTGGGTGGTGCAGCTTCACCCAAACCTTACCCATGCGGCCGCAATGGAGTTAGCAGCCCTCCATCTTCTCCTTCAAGAGGTGGCCCCTGACGATGCAGCCGAGGACGCTCGTTCTCCGTCAGTAACTGGGAGCCGCATAAGCACCAGTTATTTTTACCAGTTGCTCACCTTCCGAGGGGTCAAGTGTGCAGCAGAATCATGGATTTGGGACTCGTTAATCCCCCTCAAGCATAGAACATTCCTTTGGTTAGCTTTCTGGGGGAGGCTTAACACTAGAGATAACATGTTCAGGAAAAGCAGGTCTGCCATTGCTCCGTTTGCCGACTGCGATACCTGCCCTGCGTTAGAGAGCATTGGTCACCTTGTGTTGCATTGCAGGGCAGCATCTGCTTTATGGAACACCTTGGGGTTGGGATCCTTGGCGCTTGCATCATCCGACATCCTTTCTTTTGTCGAAGCAGCTGGTACGCGGTTGCCTTTTAGGCGTAAATGGAATGTGGCTTTTGCTGCTTGTGCTGTCACTGCATGGCATGCCCGCAATGATCGAGTTTTTCATTCAAAGCTATGGTCAGGTATTATGCAGCTGATCTCATTCGACTATGGAGCAACAGGACAAATAGGCAGCAAGACAAGACTGATCTTCTCTTCTGGTGTACTCTGTTTACTGGCTAATCTGCCAACTCTGCTGTTGCTTTCCCCTCCTTGCTCCTGTAGTCTTCCTCCCCTTACCAATCTCTTCTTCTTGTGTTTTGCACCTGGGTGCACTTCACAAGACCAATGTAACATGTGACTTTCACAGGTTTCTAACCTGTTTTGAAATATAAGGTTGGCACTCAGCCACCTTTTCTTTAAAAAAAAAATTTTGGACCCCTTTTTCTTAGTTTTTACCCTTGTCTGAATTCTCAGGTCCTAACCCGTAGCAACATAAGATGGACCGCTATTTTTTTTTCTCCCTCCACTCTAGAGTCTTGAGAGCTTTGGGATATTTATGGTTCCAATCCTGCAAACATGACGGCCTATTTGCAGCTTTCACTTATTAAGATGCTCTGTTTCGCTCCAGCCAAAACCAGAAAGAAGTAGCCGAAAGAGAAATTAGCCTGGTGACGTCGAAATGAAGTCGACGAAAGAAACTGGTGAGGAAATGGCATTTGGGTTGTTTTCTGAAAGACTATATGGGACGAAAACGTCGTTGGCAGGAACAGAGTGTAAGCATAGGCTGCCTGTGACTAGTTGCTTAATTTTTTATTACTTTTTTTAATAATAAAAGGAGGAATCTTCTCCGATTTCATTTAACTGAAACCGCCACGTCTTTTTACAACTACCAAAAGAAACTGGTTGATTAACTGGGATTGACTTTAGGGATATGACGTTAGAAAGAAAGCTTTGTGCCTGTGACTGGTTGCTTAACTTTTTATTACTTTTTTTATAATAAAGGGAGCATCCTCTCCGATTTCATTTAACTGAAACCACCACGTCGTTTTGCAGAACTACCAAAAGAAACTGGTTGCGTAACTTGGATCGAGTTTAGGGATATGACATTAGAAAGAAAGCTTTGTGTTGGACCCTGAATTTAAGCAACTGCACGTCATGAACTACTTCTACAGTTTTGACTTTTTTGGACATTGGACCACCCTGCTGTTGCATCAACACAAGTACAAGTATACTCAGGAATGAAACATTAGTTATCCAGCATCGCCACATGCCCACATTGTTCATTCGCTTCTGATCAGATTAGAAAAAAACATGGCCAGAACACGTGGAAAATAAAGAGAAAAATGCTCTTTGGCCGCGGAAATTTCATGTCCGTTACTTTGTTGCGCGCCCTGTTCCACCCGTCCGATTGATGGCTCAGTTCACTTTAACAATATATATAGGACGTGTCACGTGTGACCGAAAATGTCGTCGAGAAAAAGGCAAGGAGCAGCTGGTGAAGGAAAAAGGGAAGGCCAGGGGCAGGAAAATGACACAAGGAAAGGGAAAACTGCACACCGGCACACGGTATGCAAATGCAACCCCTCTAATATTTCCTTTGAAGGCCCTCCGTCCTATAATATAGGACGTTTTTGCAAGCTAGCATAGCTTATATTGTGGGACGGAGGGAGTAATAAAGAGGAGATCTTTCGATGCTTGCATGTATGAACGTTTTTTTTGAGAGAGATGATGATGCTAGATATTGCCCGCAAAAATAAATAAATAGAGGACATCGACCAACAAGTCAGCATGTGCCACTTGGCAGCAATTCCATGCCCTGCACAAAGATAAAGATAAAAATATTATCTCCGTTCCTAATTAGTTATCTTAGATTTGTCTAGATACGAGATATACATCCGTATCTAGAAAATTTTATCTAAGACAACTAATTCGGAACGGAGGGAGTAGTACACTAGTAGTACTGTTCTTGATACTAATAGCACAGAAGCAAGTACGTTTGTTTCCTGATGGAGAAATTTGTACTAGGTTACGTAGTTTCTCTGAAAAACTCAAAAACATAGTTTCTCTGTCTGTTTCAATTACGGAGATTTTCGTGTGGCTGTCAGCTGCGACAGGAGAAATCCCTAGGACGCACGAACCACCGGCGATATACTAGTACGATGCATGCAACGGCGAGGGCGAGGGCGAGGGCTAGGGCGAGGCGGGTGGCCGGGCCTGGCCGGCGTGAGCTGAGTGGCATAGCAGTGCGCCGCGTACCTGGTAAGCGGAGGAGCCGGTGCCGAAGACGAACCCTTGGGGGAAGTCGCCTTTGGTGATGGCCGCGGCGGCGGCCCCTTGAGACGCGACGGCGAGTAGGAGGAGAAGGACGCAGGAGATCGCCCTCGTCGCCGGCGTCCGGCCGGCTGTCCTCATCGCCTATATATAGACAGCTGCTGCTAGCTCTGTCGTCGATTCACCGGCACTGCGCGCTGTCTCGGCGGTGGTGGTGGGTGATGAACTGATGTTGGGTGATGGTCTCTTTATATGCCGTTCCCGGTGCTCTGCGGCCGCTAAGGCTTGGGAATGGCATGGCTGCGAGTGCGTGTGTATGTGTGGTATAGGACTGGCGTCAGCGTCGTGGTCGGCCGTCGGAAAAAAAGGAATCTGGCCTCCTGACCGGTGACCTCGCCGGACCGGCTGCGTGTAACGCCAGACAGAGTGGACGGAGCCGCACGCAAGCGAGCAGCGAGAGCCGCTCTGTGGGGGCTAGGCCCACCACGTCGGCTGACCACCGCTCTCGGCCACGTCGCCCCACTGATCCTGCGACTTCCAAGCCTAGCGGTGCAGCTGTACCTGTACTCGACTGAAAAAGTCCCAGATACACAGGCTACTTTTTTAGTGAACTGCTTTTGTTTAATTAAGGAAAATTGCACAGGAAGCCGACATCATTCAGGTCCCCATCTTTCTCTTTTGTCGAGATGAATCCAATCATGGATTCCAAATCGGAGACATTTCACCCATACCCACGCACAGCAGATGTGTCACCTGTTTTCTCTCCCCTCCCATGTCTCTAATACGGCAGCAGCATTTTCTCGAGCACCTTGAGTGCGTTCGCCAACGACAACCTGCCTGAGCTCGAGGCCGGCCATCACCCGCTGGTGGTGGCCGCACCACGGCCACGGCCACCGCCGCGCTAGGACCGATGTTATTTTATAGAGCGCCACCCCGCCGGGATGAGTTTTTTTTTGTTCGACAAATCTGTCTGACCCTTTCGTGATAGTTCAACCACATACAGTTTCTGTTCTAAACCACTCCCAGTGTTGGAATCTGGCCTACAGGTTGACTCCAGAGCGTCCCTCCCAATGTCGGGCTCCATTCTCTTCCGCACTGAAGCCGTTTCCCTTTCTGGCAAGATGATAGTGGCAACAGACCTGCCAAGTTTGGCTTTAGCGCTCTTATATTTCTTGACAGAGGGAGTACTATTGAATGAAAAATGAGATTTTGCAGCATTGCAGGTTCTATTTAAATGCAGGTACGTGATTTCGATCTCGAACTGCTGACTAGATCCAACATCTTGTATATCGACATATTACTATTTTCCGCATATACATGAATACATCAGCATAGACATACGTATATATTAGGATCAACCCAATCCAAAGAAGCAGAGACCTATATATGAACCCTACTGCCCAAGCAAAATTCAATTTCCATCCAAAAACAACACCCCACCATCCTCCCAGTCCCAGGCTTATTCGTACATTCTCCTCTTCGTGGGCTACAGAATCTTCAAGTGTGCCAAATCACTGCGAATAGGCCTGGCCGGGCAGAGCCACCGGCCTGAGCTCGCCGCCACGGAGGAAGCTGGTGAACCACTTGGCGGAGTGCCTCTGGTACCTCGTCCTCTCCTCGGAGTTGAAGTCGACGCCGTAGAGACCGAAGCCCATGCGGTAGCCGAACAAATACTCGAACACGTCCAGAAACGACCACACGAAGTAGCCCTGCACGTTCGACCCGTTCCTGATCACCCAGCAACAGAGAGGAGAATGGTCAGATAGCTGTGTCAATATGTTTCGGGTGTCATGTCACTCTTGTACTAAGATGAATGTGTTGGTACCTGCTGGATTGGAGGGTCGCCTCGATGTAATCCTGCAGGTACTGCGACCTGAACTCGTCGTCGGGGGCGTTCCCAGCAGAAGGATCCGCAATGCTAGCAGCTCCTGATAATTAAATATGAACATTGAAGACATGATATTTCAGGTTGATGATTCCTTGGGATCACGATGTTTTAGGGTAGCTGAAACTTCTGTTTTAGTAGAATTTACCGTTCTCATGGATCATGACTATAGGGTTCTTGTATTTGAGCTGGAGATGCTCCAGCATTTTCTTCAGAGCCCACGGTGTCGATGTCATGAAATCGCTTTTCAACCCAAACAGGAGCTGTTACAGTTTAATTTTAGCCACACAGACACACATATGATTTAGTTATGTTGGGAACAAAGTTCATTTCCCAACTAAATTGATTATTAGGGATGAAATGCATTGTATCGTCAAATACCTGGTTCTTCTTCAAAAATGGCACTGCAAGAATACATTTGCAGAGGAGTTAGGTTAATTCATTTCTCTCATTGCACTACTGTGGCATATATAACACATGACAAGACTAGGTTATTAGAATGCTTACTGTCATATTGCACTGCTGCATCACCCATGTAATCTCTCAGCTCATCATCCAGCTTGCTAAGATCAGCCTTCACATATACCGCAATGTAGTGGTTAAATCCGACAAAATCAAAAGATCCGAGCACTCTCTTCAGTTCTTCGCCGGTGAATGATGGTAGCCTGGACCCAACATTCTTCCTCATCACCGGGGGGTAATCTCCGTGGACCAACGGATGCATATACCTGTGCCATGATCACATTATCTTTAGCTGTTGTTACACTCAAATTATAGCCGTTTCTATGAAACTTGATGTCTAGAGGAGAACAGACCATCCAACATGGAAGTCATTCATCCTTTCAGCTGCTGCTATATCCTCAGGTGTTTGTGTCGCAGGCTCGTACCACCAACCGAGCAATGTGAGTCCAATTTTGCCTCCTTGCTTGGCCTGATTGTCAAGAAATAGAAGGGAATATTACACCTGTGAGAATGGCTATCCCAAATGAACAGTTGGTTCAGTAAAAGGTGGCATTCGTTCCTAACCTGGTACTTCTCTTTATACAGGGACGCTGCTGAGGCATGTGCAAGCAGAAGATGGTGAGCTACTATGTATGGCTCTGTGGTAGAGTTGCCGTTGTCGCAACTGAGGGCGCCGAATGGGAATGAGCATCGCCGTGGTGGGAGGATACCCTGATCATATCCGCCAATCGGCTCTATGTTTGGCTCATTGACAGTGCTCCAGTACTTCACCCTGTCGCCAAAGTTCTTGAAGCACACTTCTGCATACGCCGTGTAGTCATCTCTGCAACCATGTGACATAAGGCAGAATGCAACATTATTTCTTCATCTCTTCATGCAATGGCACTTGCGGTAATGATGTTAATTAGTGGGGCAAGAAGAAAGTACATGAATTTGCGACTAAGCATCCCGTTGTATTCGTCTTGAAGAGCCTGAGGGAAGTCGAAATGATATATCGTGACATGAGGCTGAATTCCTGCATGAAGCAGAGAAAGATGCATGAGTTACTCGTGTGCAGCTGGGCATCTGAAAATTCTTGAATTTTTATTCTTCAGATAAGGATTCAGTCTGCCAAGGATTAAATACCATGAGCCAAGAGTTCATCGATAAGATTGTTGTAGTACTCCAGTCCCTTTGGATTGACAGCTCCACGGCCATCTTCATGGATTGCAAACAAAAGTCAGTGAAGTGCCTAGCCAACTTTTCTGGAACAGATTATTCAGCAAGTGTATAGGACAAATGGTTGTACTACGACTGTCGGTATGGCCTTACCGGGAATAAGGCGAGGCCAAGCAATGGAAAATCTGTATGCGTCGACGCCCATGTCACTCAAAAGCTTTACATCTTCCTGTTGTCAAACACAAAATCAGCTGTAAGATTTAACACGAACTTCTTGGTTTGACAAATCATCCATTTAACATCACTTGGTCTCACAAACTGACCTTGTACTTATGGTATTGATCTGCAGTCACATCAGCATTCGATCCATCGACGGAATGGCCTGCGAATGTTAGAAACTCCACGTTATATTATAATTCACAATAGGAGAATGCATGGCAGATTCGGACGCGCAGGTCATGGGGAAAGTAGAAGTAACCTGAGTGTGTGAACGTGTCCCAGATGCTGGGTTTTCTTCCGTCCTCTGCGACCGCACCTTCGATCTGGAAAAATCAGCCGAATATTCAGGTCAGCAGAGTATTCCATACAATACAACAAATAATGAGTGTGATCTGAATTGAGAAGTTTCGGGCTATTTATTATTTTTACTTCTATTTTTTGCGAAAGGGGTTTCAGGCTATTTGTGGTTCCAATTCTACCGAACATCACTACCTATCTGCAGCTTTCGCCGATCAAAGGCACATTACTTTTTTCCGCTCCAGCCAAAGCAGAAGAAGCGGCAAAGGAGGAGAAATTAAAACCCCAGTGACGTGACGTGACCTGAAATCGACGAGAGGAAGTGGCGAGAAGGCGACACCCGGCCTGGTAGGTTGTTTTCTGAAGACATGACGCTGGTTCTACTTGCTTATTGTTACGTACTCCACTATGGAACGAAACGAAGAGGTCGTCGTCGGAAACAAGAGGATCTAGCTAGCATCGGTGGCCAAGCAATGGACGCAAGAGCTGTGACGCCCTGCTTGCGAGTGGTTGCTAACATGGGTTTATGCTAAGGAGTAAAAGCATGTCCCAGTCAGTGACGGACCCTGAATTTAAGCAGGTGTTTAAGGTTATTTAAGCAGCCGCGCCTTCCGTCTGTCGAGCTTCAGCTACTACTGTTGCATTGATCGCCACATTACTTATTGAACGCTTCAGATCATTAAGAGAAAAAAACGTGGCGGGAAGGGGCGAGAACACGTGGAAGGAAGGAAGAACCGAAGAAGAGAAGACCCTTTGGCGCCAGAAATTCCCTGTCCATGCGCGTACTATTCCATCCATCCGTGTGAAGGATGGCACGGTGCGCGTGAGGGATGAAAAGGACGAAGGAGAAGGGAAGGAGAAGGGTAGGAAGGGGCAGGAGGACGGTGGCTGTAGGCTGTAGCTTGGAGCCATGGAGGCGAGAAAAATCAGAGGCCAGTGAAGCAAAAGAAAGAAAGAAAAATGCACAGATATTTCTTTGTATCCGTCGCGGGTGAAGTCTCGCTTTCTTATGTATAGAGCATATACTGTATTTCTTTGTATGGAAGATGTGGTTTTGAGTTGAGTGGTGCTGCTAGGATGCCGACGACCAAGCTGGCATGTACTCCCTCCGTTCCTAAATATAAGTCTTTTTAGACATTTTAAATAAACTACAACATATTTCAAATGAACTACAACATATTTTAAAGTATAGATTAACTCATTTTGTGTTGTATGTAGTCCATACGGAGGGAGTGCTACTTGGTGCCATGCCCTGCATGATCGGTGGTGCCGCGCATGCACAGCCACCAGCCAATGAACGTGTTGATAGCCTCGTGGGAGGAGAGCAAGTGGTGGTGGTTTTTTTTTTTTTTTTGCCACTGGTGGTGGTTAATTATTTTAACTTGGGAGTTTGCAGCAGCAGGGATCGGATGGCATCTTAAACGAAAAGCTACTCTACTGGTTTGAGCTTCATAGGTAGGGACCAGGGAGTAATAAACTGTTGCGTATCGTAGAGTACTGTACGTACGTAATAAAAACTGCTCTTGAAATGGCACTGTCGTGCGCCCTGGCCCATCCTCACTTGTTTAAAAAGGACGGGCGTCACGTGTGGCCCAAAGTCTCGCGGGAGTTTTTTTCTTTTTCTTTTTAGGGGGTCTCGTGGGAGGTAGACGAACGAAAGCGGAAAGCCAGGACAGTAACTTTTCATGGAATGGAAGGCAAGAGGAGACATTTCCGTTTCGTGCAGTATGAACGTGTGGTCGAGTAAGTGGTGTAGACGGATTGATCGGCGACTACTGCAGCACGAGCATAGCAGGCGTCGGTGCTGGTGCTAACTAGGATCATGATTTTTCGCTTTCAGTGAGATTTCACCAATGAAATTCATCAAACACTGTAATATTTACGTTTCGGCCAAAATATTTCATTGAAATTTCAGTAATACACAGGAATTTAAATGTTTTGTCAAAAATTTAAATACTTAATTGAATCCAGGCTAATATTTCGGCCTTTTGGCTGAAATGCAAACCGAAATCACTGAATTTCGGTGATTTCAGTTGGTGCTGAAATTTTTTCTGGAACTAAGATTGAAATTCATGGCTAGGATAGCGACGAACACGGACACACGTCGTCGCACTGCACTTGGCAGCCCTGCACCAAGATCATATAGCCAGTGCTATTGTTCTTTTCTCCTGAAATGGAAGAACCGGAGGTATGGCTTTGTGTAATCCTGTCTGTTTACTGGTAATTTGGTTAACTAGTACCGCATCTGTTTTCATCACGGAGAAGGTATGCTATCTCTACTGGCGCTGGTCTGACCGTCAGCTCAGCTGTGATCTCATTCAATTCAACCGATTTGTTTGACTGGGGAGAAATCCCCACGCACGAATCAGAAGAACCACCGGAGGTATCTATACTGGTTGATACGACGATACATGCGACGGCGAGGCCGAGGGAGGCGGGTGGCGCACCTGGTAGGCCGAGGAGCCGGTGCCGAAGATGAAGCCCGGGGGGAAGTCGCGCTTGGTGATGGTCGCCGCCGCCGCCTCCGGAGTCGCGACGGCGACGAGCAGGAGGAGGAGGAGCACGGAGGAGAGCGCCTTCGCCGCCGCCATCATCGATCGGCCCGCCTGCTAGTGCTAGCTCCGTCCGCGGTCCCTCTCTCCTGGAGGCTGGAGGTGATGGTGGCTTCTCTCTTCTTCTTGTTGGCTTTGGCTCTGGCTCTGGCTGCAGGCCCCGGCCGGGCGCGCGGGGTTTTATATGCCGTTTCCTTTCCATCTCGGTCACGCGCCGCGCCTCTGCTTACGTCCGAGCACGGCGGCCACGTCGTCCGTGACGCACACCCGCCGCGGCCGCAACCCGCCAGCCAGGCAGGCGAGGCGACGCTGGACTCACACACTTGGCCCTCCGGGCGCGGCACGTGGCGGGCGCCGACGACGATCTCGCGCGCGGTGCGACCGTAGCCTTGGCATTTGGCGTGCATGGCCGCGAGCGGTGTGCGCGTGTGGCGTACGTCTCCCGGCATGGTCGGCCAGAGGCAGGAAGAAGACCCGCCGCCCGTTTCCTTTCCGGCATAGCAGAGCAGAGCTTCCCGCAGTACGACGCCCACCACGCCGTCGACCGACCACCACCACCGGTCCCGCCCACGTCGACCATCACCGAACAGCCCACTCTGTTGCCTCCGACGGCGACGCCGTGCACTCTGTTGTGTTAATTAAATTTTAAAAACCAGTTGATCCAAACAAGTCAAATCTTCTGAATGCCAATGCTAGTTAGCTAGCTAGCCTACGAACTTGCTCCACGTACGGTGCAACTCTAGCCAGCGATGAGAGCTAGCTAGGATCGACGTGGCCCTGCTTGCGTTTCCCTCCGTCTTTCTCGTCCGGCGGTGTGTCTTCAAGACACTCCCAGACGCACCCAGATGGGCATCGACGGAACGAGACAGGACGTACGTAGTACATGACCAACTCAAATCAAATTGGTAAACGTGACAACTGTAGCGTCCCGTCCATACGCTCTCTTCTCCAGGGGGAGGGATCTTCTCGTGTCTGGTCCGCTTCTAGAAGGAACGTGGGGCCCGCCTATCGCCTTTTTCTTAACTTTTTCCTTGGAGAGCCCCGCCGTGTGGCGACAGTTGGCCGACAGCAGGTGTGGTTTCAGTTTCAGTTCAAGCATTACGAACTCAAACTAGTCTTCTTCACGTACACACTTATACACGGTAATTCTAAAAACTATCTACGGACTACGGCGTCCTGTGAGAATTTCTTGGAATATACTGTATTACTATGCTAGTACTTCAAAAAAATTCCAGAGGACCTGGTGCAGGTGACGTGACACATGAATGTGCATGCAGGAAAAGCTTAAGCCGAACCCCTAATTAATCACCACCGCTTAAAATCACAAATCACAAAGCATCTATCCCATCCCCAATTAAAATCAGAAGAAAGAGAGATTAGATGCTTTCTGATTTGTGAATGGCACGTGGCATCCATCAGGATGGATCTCACCTACTAACTATGAGACCTGCTCTTATATTTTTTTTTTCAAGCAACCTGATGTGTTATAACCTTTCGCTTCTGCCCACCTGCGGAGTTTCCTTGCCTCTCGCTGGCGCCGCCGGTCCGCCTCATCTCCTTGGACCATGGAGGCACGGTGGATCTCGGCTCTTGCCGATGGGAAGGCTCCGTTTTTAGATATTTTTCTGAGTTTTGTTAGGGTTTGTGCCATGCTCAAGAAGACGAGGCGGCGGCGGCTTCTTGAAGATGGAATAAGGTCCTTCCCGCCCCAGCCCCTGTCTCGCTGATGTTTCAAGCATCGTCGAAAGGCGTGTGGAGGTTTGTTTTCGGCGAATCTCGTGGGATCCGGTCGGCGTTTGTCTTCGGTGAATCTGACTGGATCCGGTCTTTGTTCCTCTACGTCTGTGTGTCTACAGGTTGGATCCTTCCGGTTTATGTTTCTCTTCATCGGCGGCGGTTGTTGTTCTGGTGCGCTGGTCCTATGAGGCCTTAGCACGACGACTTCCCGGCTGTCTACTATAACAATGTTTGCCCGGCTCCGACGAGGGAGGTGCGATGACGGCGGCGTGCCTTCGGCTTGCTCCAGTGTTTGTAGTCGTGGTCCACGGACTTAGATGTAAATTTCTAATGTTTTTTGTACTATCTTGATAGTTGATGAATAGATCAAAAGTTTTTCTATAAAAAAATCACCCCCATCCTAATTTAACCAATGGTTGTAGATCACCCTTAATTCCTTCGTGGATGTTTTTTTATAGAATCATTCGTCCATGGATGTAACTTTACTCACATGTGACAACGGGCCATTTCTGTCACACACACACACACACGATATCTCATGCGACATGGATCCGTGGCAGGCACCTTGTGCCCCAACCGTGGGGCCCGAACGCTCTTCTTTTTCGTTGGCACCTGCGGGGCAAAACCAAGCGAAAATCGATACATGCAGAATAAAATCCTACAAGGACTCAAACAATCAGTGAGGACACCATAAATAGCACACCACAACAAACCATTCATCTCATGCTCAAAAAAACAACAGAAAACATCCCCACAAAACCTCTAGGGGACATTTCCCAAAATAACAAGCACCGGAGAAGAAAACACGTGCTCGCGACTAACATCTTGTAGGGTTGTCCCCCAAAGCAACGCTAACCAACTGGTTGGCTTTTGCAATCCTCTTTGTATTGACTACATGATTCAGACCTTGGGTGATTAGAGTCACGATCATGAGACCTTTGAGCAGCTTGATGAAGTCATGCAAAGAGTCCTCACCCTCAGTCGCCAAGGCACATCCCTTTGCCACACCTGGCTTTATGACAGTGTTTAGAAGTAGCCATGCTAAACTCACTGGCCACCCTGTCCTCGATACCTTAGTCGGAGGTTGCCGACCACATGAAGTATCCCCGCGCGTTCGGCCCATTCCTGCAACACAGTTTTCATCAGAAGGCGAGAAAGAAGACGACGAAGAAGCTGCATGTGCACCGAATGGACAGGTACAGGCAGTGGCGGAGCTTGATAAAGATTGTTGAGGGGACGAAAAAGATAAGTCATGAATGGACTCTAAGAAATCTTTGATATTCAACCCTAATAATTAAAAATACACATAAGATTATTCTTAGATTAGGGGGGCAATGGCCCCCTTTGGCCTCCATGAAGCTCCGCCACTGGATACAGGGTTTCCACTTAATCTTGCAGGAACTCCGCTCTATCCTCGTCGTCCTCCTCATCCTCGGCCTTGCTCCGGGTGCCGGGGGCGGTGTGCTCGTGCGGCATTCGGCTCGCGGCATGGTCGCCCGGAATGTGAGCCACACATATGACCACAAGTACATGAAGGGACCGCCGCATGTTTCCTTTCCGGTCGATAGCAGAGCAAAGCTTAATTCCCGTAGAGACGGACGTCCACCACGCGCGTCGTCGGCCGAGGCCACCACCGTTTCCACCCACGTCGACGTTCGTTACTACCAATCCACTGTCGCTGCGACTGCAACGCCGTGAGGCGCAGCTGTGCTCGATTGTGTTATTCGAAACTATGTAGGAAGCGCGACTCGGCTGTATCCAACCCGGTAACAAAACCACACAGGAGCATTGCATATAAAATACTTCCTCAATATAAGATGTTTTTTTTGCAAAAACAGTTTATATTGTGGAACAGAGGGAGTAGAACATAGCTATACTTTTAGCTGAATTCTTCACTGCTTCTAATATGCAAATGTTTCCCATCACATACACGCAAGTGCAATAATTCAAAAATGTGGGTCAAGCATATTGTTTAGAGCATCTCCAACAGCCGCTCAACGCATGGCGCGCTAAAAATCAGTTTGCAGCGCGCCGATCGCCTGCTTTAGCGCGGCGGTGAGTGCTGGCTCCAGCGGCGTGGTAAATTTAGCGCGCGCGTAGCTCCAGCGGCGTGATAAATTTAGCGCGCGCGTAGCTCCAGCAGGCGCCCTAAAATGCAGCGCGCGACTTCTCGCACAAACACTCTGGACGACGGTGCATATGCATAGATAGATAAAAACGATACATAGATATTTCACACAATGCATACATAGTTCATAGCATAGATAGATAAAAGAACTATGGTGCAACTAGATAAAAACTACGGTGCAACTACAACCTAATTCGAATAGTCCTCATCACCATCCTCGTTGGTGTTGTCCGAGGTAGAGAGCCACACGTCGTCCCAACAATCATCGTCTGACGAGAAGAACGATTTCCCACCAGCGTTAACGAGATCGCACTGTGATATGGCCAGTGCCTTCCGCCGACGCCTGTCTGTCCGCTCCGCGCGGCGCCTTGCTGTCCTCTCCGCCAAAAGGCGTTCTCGTTGGTGACGTCCTCCGGGTGGCGCCGGCGCCACTCCGCCATGGCTCGCTCGTCCTCCTTGGCGATGAGGAGGCGGCGTTGTCGCCGACGGTGTTCCTCACGGTCCTGGTCTGTTATAAGACGAGGTGGAGGGGCGACGGCCTGCGCCTGCTTGCGCGTGTAGACGTCGTGGAAGTTCATCTGCGCGCTAGGCCTCTCTAGGCGCCACGCCACTGCATCGTACGCGCGGCCGGCCTTGTGCTGTCTTGAACGTGTCGAGGCCGAGGCGGACGTCGCCGGACCAGATCTCAAGCGTAGTAGGCATCGGAGGGGCGCTCGTGGACGCTGCGGTAGCCCGAATATCCCCGGCGGCGCGGCGGCATGGTGGCGCGGTGATGGCGTGTCGGAGGCGGGGCGCTGAAGCGGCGAGGAAGCGGGGTAGAGCGCGCGTGGCGAGCGCCGCAATTTATGGACGCGCCGGAAGCGGTGCGCTAAATCTAACGCGCGACCGCCAGCTTTCTCCCCCGCGCGCAATCTTTTCCCGCGCGCGCTAGTTTGCCGTCTCCGCTGGAGCGCGCGAAAAGTTCCCCCGCGTGCTAAATGCGCAGTTTAGCGTGCGCGCGTCTTTTGACACGGTTGTTGGAGATGCTCTTATGAAATAGTGGATCTACGTCCAAGAAGTTGCCATGTTGTCTGTCTTGCTGGCCACTAGACCTGGGCTTCCTATATTCATAATGTCTCTAGAAAGGTGCTTTGAAAACCCATGTTTTTGTGTTTATAGTTACCACATGGGTGATGTATCTCTTGCCCATCTATTACTTTTTCAGTAGTCATTGACACATATGACTTAATGATTGAACAAGAGTTCTAGATTATCTTTAATTTGGGCCACTCTCTTTTTGTTGATTCCCTTGCGGTTTTTTTCCGTTTACGCTGCTCCAACATCTTATTCTGTGCAAAGAGGCATACATCGAGGCCAAATAGCCAGTTTTGTGCAGCTTTTCTCAATCATTAGCACCAAATAGCAATTTTGTGCAACTTTTTCCACTTATTAGCACTGTTGTTCCGCCCCTTGTGAGTTTATCAACCTATAATTGTAGTTCAGGGGGCAAGTTTCTTATCACTTTATGTATGGATGTTAAGTTGTTGTTGGCTACCGTAAGCCTTCCAGAGTTCAAATAGTTGAATGGAAGAAGGTGAAAGTCGTACTTCCTGGATCTATTTGTGAATTTGCACCTTGTGCCAATATGTTCTTTCCGGCAGAGAATGTAGGTTATCATGGTGCCTGAAATGAGATGCACTTCTATGAATTCGTCTTGCAGTCTACTGCTATTTCACAAAGTAATGTAATTGAATGTGCTGGAAAAAAAATTGGGAGAAGGAGGAATAACCCCGGTCTCCGCATCCGAATAATGCATACAGCCATATTATTAAGCAAAAATGTCGCACAAAAGGTCTATGATACAAAACTTGCTTTCAAAAGAGCTAAAGTTAGGTAAAAAATAAATTTGCTACAACCGGTGAAATAGAACAAGATGACTAAACACCTATTTGACCGCCATACAAACCGGTTGTAAATATCTCGTGCTACCGTCTAATGCGTTCATCTTACTACTGCGCATAGGAACGCACAAAGCCATCACCGCCAGGTGAGAATGCGCATGTTTCCATTGCTTTTTGTGTTCTGTTAATTTGTCAAACAGCACCAAATGGCGTTCATGAAGACTCGGTATTTTGAGAGAATTGGCGCAGATTTAAGAGTTGAATATTCATATACCATTACTTTGGAATTATTTCATACTCCTCTCATTTACTTTGTCTTTCAATTTAACCCAATGTTCAAAAAAAAATATCAGCTCGCAAGGGCCAATGCTTTTACATCAACTTTATGTCTGTCACATTGTTGTCATTTTCACACCGGAGGTCAGCTTTCCATCTTATTTTCCCACATCCATAATTTCATATAACAATCTCTTATTTCAAAATAGTCACACTCTTAAACACAATGCATATATAACCACATCGACAGGCGCGGCGTGCCACCGCACTGGGATAGGCTAGTATATATTAGGAAGAATCGAATCCAAAGAAGCAGAGGCCTATACACCCTACTGCCCAAGCAAATTTCAATTTCCATCCAAAAACAACACCTAACCATCCAGGCTTATTCGTGCATTTTCCTCTTCGTGCGCAACGGAAGCGTGAAGAAGCGTGACAAGATCACTGGGAATAGGCCTTGCCGGGCAGAGCCACCGGCCTGAGCTCGCCGCCATGGAGGAAGCCGGTGTACCACTTGGCGGAGTGCCTCTGGTACCTCGTCCTCTCCTCAGAGTTGAAGTCCACACCATAGAGGCCAAAACCCATGCGATAGCCGAATATATACTCGAACATGTCCAGGAACGACCACACGAAGTAGCCCTGCACATTGGACCCGTTCCTGATCACCCAGCAACAAAAAGAACGGTGAGATAAACTGTGTCAATATATTTCAGTGCCATATTTCTCTTGTGCTGAGATGAAAATGGATGGTGTTGGTACCTGCTGGATTCGAGGGTCGCTTCGATGTAGTCCTGCAGGTACTGCGACCTGAACTTGTCGTCATCCAGGGCGTTCTTCCCAGCAGCTCCTAGTAAATATGAACATTGAGGACATGATATTTCAGGTTGATGATTCCTTGGGATCATGATGTTTTAGGGTAGCTGAAACTTCTGTTAGTAGAATTTACCGTTCTCATGGATCATGACTATAGGGTTCTTGTATTTGAGCTGGAGATGCCCCAGCATTTTCTTCAGAGCCCACGGCGTCGAGGACTGGTAATCGCTTTTCAACCCAAACAGGAGCTGTAACAGTTTCATTTCAGCCACACGCCCATATACAGACATACAAATGATTTAGTTATGTTGGGAACAAAGTTCATTTCCCAACTAAATTTATTAGAAATCGAATAAATTGTATCGTTGAATACCTGGTTCTTCGAGTTAAAGAATGGCACTGCAAGAATACATGTGCAAATGAATTAGGTTAATCCAGTCCTCTCATTGCACATATAACACATGATAGGACTTTAGGTTAATTATTAGAATTCTTACAGTCATATTTCACTGCTGCATCACCCATGTAATCTCTCAGCTCATCGTCCAGCTTGCTAAGATCAGCCTTCACATATAACGCAATGTAGTGGTTAAATCCGACAAAATCGAAAGATCCGAGCACCCTCTTCAGTTCTTCGTCGGTGAAAGATGGTAGCCTGGACCCAACATTCTTCCTCATCACCGGGGGATAATCTCCGTGCACCAACGGATGCATATACCTGTGCCATGATCACGTGATCTCTAGTTGTAGTTACACACAAATTATAGCTGCTTCTATGAAACTTGAGTCCTAGAGAAGAACAGACCATCCAATGTGGAAGTCGTTCATCCTTTCAGCTGCTGCTATATCCTCTGGTGTTTGCGTCGCAGGCTCGTACCACCAACCGAGCAATGTGAGTCCAATTTTTCCTCCTTGCTTGGCCTGGTCATTGAAAAAACAAAAAGGAATATTACACACGTGGGAATGATTAATCCCAAATGAACAGGATGGTTCCTAACCTGGTACTTGTCTTTATATAGAGACGCTGCCGAGGCATGTGCGAGGAGAAGATGGTGAGCTACTATGTATGGCTCTGTGGTAGAGTTGCCATTAGCGCATCTGTGGGCGCCGAAGGGGAATGAGCATCGCTGCGGTGGGAGGATACCCTTATCATATCCGCTGATGGGCTCGATGTTTGGCTCATTGACAGTGCTCCAGTATTTCACCCGGTCGCCAAAGTTCTTGAAGCACACTTCTGCATATGCCGTGTAGTCATCTCTACAATCATGTGACAAGAAGGCAAAAAAAAAGCAAATTATTTCTTCTCCTCTACGAAAATGCATTTGCACTTGTAGTGACGGTTTCGATTAGTGGGGCAAGAAGAAAGTACATGAATTTGCGACTAAGCATGCCGTTGTATTCGTCTTGAAGAGCCTGAGGGAAGTCGCAATGATATATCGTGACGTGAGGCTGGATTCCTACATAAAGCAGAGAAATGTGCATGAGTCACTTCTGTGCAGACGGACATATGAAAATCCTTGAATTTTTATTCTTGGAGGAAGGATTCAGTCTGCCAAGGATTAAATACCATGAGCCAGGAGTTCATCGATAAGATTGTTGTAGTACTCCAGTCCCTTTGGATTGACTGCTCCACAGCCATCTTCATGGATTGCAAACAAAAGTCAGTGAAGTGCCTAGCCAACTTTTCTGGAACACATTATTCAGCAAGTGTATTGGACAAATGGTTGTGCTATGACTGTCGTTATGGCCTTACCGGGAATAAGGCGAGGCCAGGCTATTGAAAATCTGTAGGCGTCGACGCCCATGTCGCTCAAAAGCTTCACATCTTCCTGTTGTCAAACACAAAATCAGCTGTAAGATTAACAACAAATTCTTGGTCTGAAAAGTCAACCATTTAACATCACTTGGTCCTCACAAACTGACCTTGTACTTGTGATACTGATCTGCAGTCACATCAGCAGTGGCACCGTCGACAAACTGCCCTGTGGATGTTCCAAACTCCATGTTATAATTCGCATGGCAGATTCGGACGCAGAGATCGCGGGGAAAGTAGAAGTAACCTGAGTGTGTGAACGTGTCCCAGATGCTGGGTTTTCTTCCGTCCTCTGCGACCGCACCTTCAACCTGGAAAAATCAGCCGAATATTGAGGTCGGCAAAGTATTCCATACAATACAACAAATAATAGCTGTGATCTGGATTCTGAAGATTTAAACAAGAGAATTTTAAGAGCTAGCGAAGGCAGTTAACTTTGACCATTCTCAATCCTTTTTCTTAGTTTTTGACCATTGTCTGAACTGTCAGGTCTAAGAGTGAGCATATATCTTAAAGAGTTTCAGGCTATTTGTCTTATTTTTACTTCTTGCGAAAGGAGTTTCAGGCTATTTTTTTTATTTTTACTTTTTGTGAAAGGAGTTTCAGGCTATTAGTGGTTCCAATTCTGCGGAACATCACTACCTATCTGCAATCGCTAGCCCCACTAGTTTCCAAAAACTGCTTCCGATAATGATGTAAAATCCCAGCTTTTGTGGACACAATTTTGGTAAACAATGATTGTTTATCTCAATTAAATCCAACAGTTAATTACGTTTCTAATTTGAGATGGCAGAATAAATTTTGTACCATGAAAATATTCTTCTTATGATTGGAAGCATCATTTTTTTTTCTTTTCTTTTCTTTTTTTGCGGGTCAGGAAGCATCATTTTCTGATGTTATGAAACCAATTGTTTGAAAGACAGGATACATGTTTTCTGTTCTATAGAAGCAGTTGCAATTGCTTTAGAAGCATCACGACGAGATAATTTGCTTCGATTGTGACCGATTTTTTATGGACGTAACAGTAAAATTAGGTCCAAGCACTTTGCTTCCTAGTAACAAAATTTTGCTTCTAAGAATTTGTTTCCATGCCACAAAATTTAAGTCTCGTGTATCTTTATATCAGTTTCCAACACAGACAAAAAACTTTGCTTCCGTCCAATACTTAATTGTATCCATGGTTTCCTTTTAACTGCATATAAGCTTGTTTCCTGCTTCTTTAGTTCATACAATAAGTTTCAGATATGATACAAATTTATTTCCTTCAAGTCACCAAAGGCGCATGCAATGCTTCTCCGCCCGACGGCCCACGGGAGGTACTCGGGCATTCGGTTCAAACCTCCAGGGTCCAGGCACCTCGCGATGGAACAAACACGGTGAAGAGGGTGGACACGACCATCTAATGTCGGGATGGTGCACCACCGAGGTCACTTGGGGCCACATCGAGGAGTAGATCGGTAGAGCCGTAGACAGGATCAGATCTGGGCGCGTGGTGGATTGCATCGTCGGGGGTGAATTGTGTCTCTGGCGGCGAGGTGTGCAGGAAACACGTTGTGCACGACATGGCTGCGTACTCGGAGAGGACGGCGAGCTCGGATGAAGGTGTGGCGGAGGCATGAGGGAGGAACAGGTTTGGGAGAGATGGAACAGGAAGGAATCAGGGGCAGCGTCAAATACGGGTGGTTAGCACGGCTGGGCCTTGACCGTGGGATTAATTAGAAATCGGCGGATTTCGTGCGGTCTGAGGATTGCTTCCTACTATCAGACTACAGATAGGAATATATATATATATATATATATATATACACACACACACACACACTAATTCCTCCGTCCCATAACAGAATATCATTTCTTCCATTATGATACAGTGTAAAAAATGATGTTATATTATGAGACGGGATGAACAGTGGTGTATCCACCGGGTTGTCGTGGCACACCTTGAATTTTGAGGTACTATATTTTACCATATAAGAATTCTGCCCAATTAATCCTTTTAAATAGCCCCCAAGCATAATAGTCAATAGCTCAATTTTGCAGTGTGCACACCCATCGTTTCATTTCTGGCGACGCCACTGGGACGAAGTAGTGTGTACTAAGTGTTTTTGAAATTAATTATCCAGCGTCATCACCATGCACTATTATTTATTCGCTTCAGATCGTTATAAGAAGAAGAAAAAAAACATGGCGGGAGGGGGCGAGAACACGTGGAAGGAACGAAGAAGAGAAATTCCGTGTCTATGAGTTCCTCACGCGTCCTGTTCCATCCATTCATCTGAAGGATGGCACGGAGTTTCTTTGGATGGGATGCGTCGCATGTGATGGGTGAGAAAGACCAAGGAGCAGACGAAGGGAAAGGAAAGGGAGGGCCGCAGGACAGTTGGTGTAGTTTGGACTTTGGAGCCTTGGAGAGGAGAGAAATCAGAGACCAGTGAAGCAAAAGAAAGAGAAGTCTCGTTTTCTTATGAAGGTAAGAGTTGAGTTAGTAGTTTAGAAACCATCTTACATGGGCATGCATGCATAACTTTCTGTACAAGAAAAGGACGCGGTGTGTCACGTGTGACCCAATCGTAGACGAAGGAGAGCAGAGGAACGAAAAGGGAAAGGCAGGACAGCAGCTTTCTTCCATGGAAGAGGAGAGGAAACACTTCCGCGTATGAACATGTGGTTGAGTGAGTACGTGGTACGTATGGTGCAGATTGATCGGCGACGACCGGGCCGGAGCAGAGCACATGACATGCGGTGGTGCTGGTGCTAGCTAGCTAGGATATATATTATATAGTGATGAACACACACGTTGGCGTAGTACTGTATTTGCCCTGCACCAAGATGTAAATTTGTTTCCTGAACGAAAAAGATTGTAGACTTGCAGTAGGTCTAGGTATACATACATATATGCTGCATCTGTTTTCATCACGGAGCTACAAGGAAGGTGGCAGGTACCATGCTAGCTAGTGCTGGTCTGGCTGTCAGCTAGCGATCCTATTCGACCGCTAGCTTTGACTGAGGGTGAGGAGAAATCCACACGTATTCTGAATTTCTGATTGATACTATACGATATACGCAACGGCGAGGCCGAGGGAGGCGGGTAGCTGGCCACTGGGCGTGAGCCGAGTACATCCGAGTGGCGCACCTGGTAAGAGGAGGAGCCGGTGCCGAAGATGAACCCCGGGGGGAAGTCACCCCTGGTGATCGTCGCCGCCGCCGCCTCTTGAGACGCCACGGCGAGCAGCAGGACGAGGGCCAGGGAGGAGAGCGGCTTCGCCACCGCCATTATCGATCGCCCCCGCCTGCTAGTGCTAGCTCTCTCTCCCGGTGGTGATGGTGTCCTCTCTTTCTCTCTCTCTCTCTTGTTGGCTTTTATATGCCGTCTTCTTCCTATCTCGGTGATGCGCTCCCTGTCTAGGACTAGGAGTATCTCGGTGATGTGCTGCTGTCTATCTCGGTGATGCGCTCCTGTGCTCTCTCGAGCGCGCTACCGTCCAAACTTCAAACCCAGCGGCCGGCCACGTCGTCGCTGACGCACCGCGCCCATTCCGGCAGGCGACGCGAAGCTGGACTCACACACTTGGGCCCATTCCCCCCGCCGATGTCCGATGATAGCACAGCAAAGCTTAATTCCCGTAGAGACGGACGTCCACCGCGCGCGTCGTCGACCGACCACCACCACCGTCCACCGCCGCTGCGACCGCGACGCACGCCGTACAGCACAACTGTGCTCGACTGTCATTACAAGTTACTCCCTCTATATACTAGTGATCTAAATACTTTTATATTAATTTACACAGAAAGTAAAAAACCAATTGACCCAAACAGGCCAATCTTCTAGAACGTGATGGCCATCGACGCAACGAGACACTCAAATCAAATTGGTAAACGTAACTCCAGTCATGTCCGCTCTCCTATCTCCTTTCTTAACTTCTTCCCTGGGAGAGCCCGGCCGTGTGGCGACCATTGGCCGACAGCAGGTGTGCTTCCACTTCAAGCATTAAGCATTAGAGCAACTCAAACGGTCCGACCCAAATAGACGATGTATTTGTTTGTTTGGGTCAGTCGCCCGTCCGGCGTCTATCCAATTTTGTATTTGGATCGACAGTGCAGCAGTGCGCCCAATGCGCAGACCCATTTTATTTTCGCACTTAACTTTTTTTTTAAATAAAAATAAACCGTAGTCGATCATGTCAGCGGCCATGTCTCTTGCCGGCACCATGCCAGCGTCGGCATACAATACCGGCTTCAGAAAATATCACCACAGTTCATGCTGGCGCACTCGCCAGCCGGACGGCACATATGCCAGCACACAAAAAAAGATGGGACTTGAGTTTGACTACGTCATCGCGGCCCCCGTGGTCATGCCAGCACACATGCCGGCATACAAAAAAGATGGCGCTCGCCGCCATAGATCACTCGTCGTTGAATTTGAGCATGTCGGCATGCATCTTCTCGAACCACAACCTTTTTTTTGCGACACGGTGTTGAGATCCACATTCATGATCTCCACCTCGGTCATCATGCTCGCGAGAGCCACTTCTTTCGCCTTGGTCTTGGCGTTGACGGCCTCGATCTCTAGCATCTTGGCTTGCTTCCCTGCCTCGAGCTCGAACATCTTGGCTTGCTTCTCCGCGTCCATCTCAAGCCTCCTCCTTTGGATCTTCATAAAAGCGTCCATTTGCTCCGCCTTGAAACACCGGCGATCCTCATTCCTTGAGTCTTTTTTGTTCATCATGCCCTCCATGCTCGCGATCAAGGCGTTGGATGCCGCATCGCGCTTGTCCTTCTTCTTGGAGTTGGTCTTCTCCCGCGGTCGTGCCGGCTCGCCCTCCCCAACCTCCTCCACGTCTTGCTTCCTCCCACGCGACTTGAGGGCGGCATATTGCGCCTTGAACTTCTCCTCGTCCCTAGCACCATCCGAGAAAACGCCGATGAGCCGGTGCTGGCCGCGACGACGGCGGTGTTGAGGAGGCCGTCTGGCCAGGGTTTACCCCTAGCATGTAGAGTGCCTCCCTCGTTGCCGCCGCGACGCGGGCGTTGGTGACCTCCTGCTGCGCAGCGGCCTCATCCCTCGCGTCCGCGGCGTGCCTCCGGTCCTTCCTTTTGGCCGACTCTCTTGCCCGTTGTGCGGGCGTCAGCGGCTTCTTTGGCTTGGCCGCGGTGGCAGTCTTGCGCAAGGCACGAGGCTTGCCTTTCCCGAAGGGGGCAACAGCGCCGGACGAGGTGAGGCCGGCGGCGGCGTCGAGGTCGATGGCGTCGTCCATGGCAGGCGTGGGTCGGGAGCGCATGAGCGAGAGGGTTTTTGGGGAAAATGGAGGAAAATGGTGGTGGCTGCCACCGATCGGCGGGCCCGGGGAGAGGAGTAGGCGTGCGTGCGTCCATCTCATGTCCGCGCCGACGCAAATCCAGCTTAAAATTAGGCCGGGAGTGGGTCGTCATGCGGACGCCAAGCGAACGCGCGTCCATTTAGATTGGCGCATTGAGCCGTTTTTTTTGTCCGTGCCGATCCAAATGAACGCCAGCGGACGAAATGGGTCACCTCATTAAAGCTGCTCTTACGACCAACTCAAACTCGTGCTCCTATTCATAGTAGTCTACGCCATGTTTCTTTTTTTTTGAACTGGAACACCTTGCATTCCATAAAATTACGGTGAATCGACCAGATCGGCGGCCACAACACGGCTTACATCAGGGGGCAGCTCTGACTGCCAGACTAGTTGGTTGTCGGGTGCAGCCCGCGCGCCAACAACGGCTAACAGATGGGCTGGGGTATTACAAGCCCTCGGGGCAAACGAAACTCGAACGCCTATGAAGCTTGTCTGGAGGAGGAACTTAGCTTCTCTAAACAACACACCAAGAGGACTCCGATCCTGGGACGTGGAAACCATGGCCGAGTGCAAGACTTGGCAGTCCGTCTCGAAATGCACGCGCCCCATACCCTGTGACTCTGCAAACTGGATCGCCTTCGGGAGTGCTTCTGTCTCGCCGTGGAGGGCACAACTTAGGCGCGATAATTTTCCCGCCACTGCCATAATGCACTCTCCCGCACTCACTACCGGAATCTCCCCCTATGCCGACGGCCAGGGCCGTCGGCTTAGCCCTGAGTCCCGTCGAGATAGGCCTACGCCGACGGCCCCCGTCGGCATAGGGCCGTCGGCAACATATGCGTCGGCACAGCCAGGGAGGCCGTCGGCATATATGCTACGCCGACGGGGGCCGTACATCTATGCCGACGGCCACGGCCGTCGGCAACTATCGCGCCTAACGGCGGCCGCCGTCAAGTTTGGCCAACGATAGGCCGCCACGTGGCACACCTATGCCGTCGGCCTAGCCGTCGGCTTAGTTAAAACCTACGCCGACAGCCTAGCCGTCGACATAGGTGTGCCACGTGGCGGCCTGTCGTTGGGCATGGACCAGGGCTATGCCGACGGCTAGGCTGTCGGCCTAGTTTCAAACTATGCCGACGGCCTAGCCGTCGGCATAGCCCTTCATACAGAGTTCCCAGCAGCTGACGCGTGGCACATATGCCGACGGCATAGCCATCGTCATAGCTTTTAAACTATGCCGACGGCTATGCCGTCGGCATAGGTGCCACGTGTCAGCTACTGGGAACTCACGCCAGCCCTATGCCGACGGCATAGCCGTCGACATAGTTTGCTTTTGAATTTTTTTCCTTTTTTCTGTTTGTTTTCAAAATCAGTTCAATTCAAATAACAACACATATATAACAGCACATATCAGCAGCACATATCAACGAAGGTAAGCATAAGCATCATCACAACAATAATTGCATAAGCATCATCACACACAAGTCTCTAAATGACCATCATCACAACCAACATAAGCATAAGCATATAGAAAAGCACACAAGTCATCTAAATGATCATCACCACACACAAGTCATCTCAAGCATCATCATCACATCTCAAGTATCATCGACCACCGCGGAGGTCGTCACCGCCAAGAGCGCTGAAGCCCAGGTCGTCACTGCTAGCGGCAGCGCTACCGCCAAGACCGCCTCCACCTCCGCCTCCGCCTCCGTGGATCTGAGTGGTCGGGCTCCGTGTCTCCGGAGTGCTGCGAAGACCACCGCCAACGGTAGATCCACCTGTTCCCTGGATGTTGAGAAGACATATTAATGGGATATATGACTGTGTTGAAAGGCATGACATGCTTTGGGTGAATAGATTGGGGATGAACTAACCGGCGAGGGGCCAGCGTTCTGTGCCACAAACTCCTCAAAGCTCAGCAGCACTGGTTGTGCTGGAGGGCATTGTGCTGGTGGGAACTGAGGACACCTGTCGGCCGCCATTTCCTAAAAAGCCTGCTGCATCTGGCTATCCCTCTGCACTTGGTGTTCATAAAGCCTCTGATGCCACGCCATGGTCTCCTGGCGTGTGTACTCTAGGTAGGCCTACGGTATGACATGATGGAACCCATAAAACTACTAAATGCAGAAAATAAAGTGAGCAATGAAGATAAGAGGGAAAATACTTACAGATTGTTGCTCCTGAAAGAGGGACTGTGCACTGGTCACTGGCTAGCTCGTGCGCTGGCTCAGGCTCGGGTCGATCCGACGAAGCTGTGTGTAGGAGATACTAGGAGTGATCACAGCATCGAGAACCGCCTCCCGACCGTGCTCCTTGGGCCCCATGCTCACCACCGCCCTCTCGTCCAGAGGCGCCGCAATGGGGTCAGGTGTGTCAGGATGTAACTTCAGATACGCTGCGGAGTAGGCCTTCTTCCTCCCCGCGGTCTTCTTGCCGTAGTACTTTGGCTCGCTAGGCTTGGAGTCCTTCCGCGTATGGGCGATCTCCCACACCTGCATGTCTGAGAGCGGCCGCTTCAGTTTCTCCTCCTGCACCACCAAACAGAGGTTAGTCATACATAATAAAGTGATGGTAAATAGAAGAAGAAGAATGTTTAATGGGGTTAGTCATACCTTAACTGCCTTGTGGAGATAGTGGTTTCGGTTTCCCTGAGCATGTACTCCCTCCGTCCCTCGGTTAGCCTTATTTTTGGTTCTCATAGCCGCCCAAGCTCCAGCCTCATCACACCAAAGATCCACCAATGCCGCCCAGGACTCGTCTTTTCCATAACACCAATTTGGACACACCTACATAATAAAAGCATAATGGCATGTAGGTGTGTCCAAATTGGTGTTATGGAAGCATAAAGCATAATGTACCACAAGGTAATGAAAGCATAATGAAAGCATAATATATGAAAGCATAATGAAAAATCTTTTATACTTACCGCCAAGAACTCGGGCCTCTCCAAGGTAATGCCCATCCTCCGCGCTTCTTCCTTGGTCATCTTCACACCAAGATAGTTGTGGTAGTATGTCGAGATGGCCACATAGCGCACCTCGTACTGCATCTGGCGGGCCTTCTTCTTGCATTGGCGCAGCACGATCTGGTCCGCTCTGGCCCTGTGCTCTGGATGAACTCGATAGAATTTCTACAATCATGCATGAAACAAGAATGGAAGAAGCCATGAGTTAAATCATTCATGAAACTAGAATGGACTTGTGCTTCTGAAGAGAACTCACCCAGAAAGTAGTGATCACGGCCTTGGCATGGGTCTCATGGTCCGCGTGGAGGGCCGCTTCCCAGTGGTCCCAGCTCGTGGCCAAAACCCGACGGTCCGGCTGCCTGGCTGGATCCGGACAATACAACCTCGGCCAGTATAACTTCAGCAAGATGGTGATGAGGCCGTTGGGAATACGGACCCCTTTAGAATATATCAAGTTGCTGCAAGAGAATGAACTATTAGCATGTGACAAGCAAAATAAATAACAACCGGAATAAGCATGTGACAAGCAAAATAATGAACCACTTACTCTTTTCCCGTGGGCTCAATGAGCCACTTCTGCTCCTCAGTAGCAGGAACCTGCTTTGGTAGCTTTGCGTTACCACGCAGTCACCCCTTGTTGTCAACCCCCTTCCCGTCACCACCATCATCCCCACCACCACCCTCCTCCTCGCCCGCCTCCCCTTCCCCAACCTCCTCCCCAACCTCCTCCTCCTCCTCCTCCTCCCTAGAGTGTACCTCACTAGAGGAGGGTACCTCACTAGAGGAGGGCCTCGAAGACAACACCCCTAAGTCGGTGAGGGTGCGCTCTTTCTGGCCGCGACCCCCTGTAGTGGCTCTCCCCCCAGCACCTCGTCCTCTAGAGGCTCTGCCCCCGCCCCCTCCTCCTCTAGGGGCACCTCTCCCTCGACCTCCCTGTGAGGAGTCATTGTCAAGTAGCCGAGGGAGAGGATTACGTGCTCGACCACTCCGACTAGGCAGGCCGACGGCCTTGCATAGGAAACCCACGCCGTCGGCCTTCCCCTTGCCCATGTTCCACGAACCTGCATTGAAAAGAGAAAAAGCAATTAGTAAATTAATGAAATGAAGGAAAAGGCATGATAATA